>NC_133401.1:49058964-49368860 GCF_047511655.1 Castor canadensis | reverse complement strand
ATTTGGAACCACATCTTCTATTACAATCCAAAACGTTGGGATGACCTTTCCACTACAGAAAACTATTAAAATTGGACATTGGTGGTACTTGAGAGACTAAGACAGGAGGATCACGAGTTTGAGGCCAGCATGTTCTGGAAAAGGATTAGGCACAATGAAAGAATAATTTCTTTAAGATTTCAGAAAGCTACCAAGATTGTGAAGAATCACAGACCAAATCTAGGGGAAGATTCTAGCCAAAGAGGATGAGCATTTTGTTCAAGGGTACTTTTCTTCCTGCCTGAGATATTGAGAACCTGGAGGGCACTTTTTAGAGTCATGGCTATAGAGGGCCAGGAGGAAAGGCACTGGAGTCTAGGGCCATTAGGGGTGAGACTAAATACTCTTCAAATGAGCAAAACTAACCCAAGAGGAGACAGCTATTTTGCAAATGATGCATCTCTGCTCTGGTACCTTTGTCTCTAAAGTTTATTCCAACAACTTGGGACTCTAGTTCATAGGTAAAGAAAAACAAATTTGCTTTTATGCAAGATAATATTGCCCAGAGTTCAAAATATTTCTATAAACAACCTTAAAAACAAAGTAGTTATATATGGACATAGGAAAATAGGAAAAAAACAAAAACATCAAAATTAGCAGTTAGAAACAGACCCGCACAAGACTATAGACTTAAGAATTACCTGATAGAATTGAAAATCATTTATCTCCTTTGTGAATGAGATAAAAGAAAAATTTTAAAATTCATTGGAAATAAACTTTGAAAAATATAGTAGAATCAGTTTAACAATGGAGTAGACACAGTTGAAGAGAGTATCACGATATTAGAATTTAAAACATGACAGGAAAAAAATCTTTAAAATACCTGGAGTAGCAAAACTTCAACAGGCCTTTAAGAAGGAGACAAATAGCCTACCGTCAACAGAAACAGACTCGGAGCAACAGTGGAGCAAGAAATCAGCTATCGATCCAGAACTGTTTTTAACTAAGAAAACGCCTGTCAACAACAGAAATGGAATTAAAATCTTTGAGATTAAGAAATGTGGCAGAATTCCTGACATGAAGGCCCACATACGTGAAGGCAATATTGAGGGATGGTTTCCAAGAGAATGAAAATACTTGAAGATGGAGTCCTGGAGGTATGTTAAGGAGCAACTAATAAATGTCTAAGTATGGATTTGAGGTGAGCTATTGCTGCAATGACTGGCAAATGAGAGAACTATTGCTTTATGGTACATAATTATTTCTAGGCAAAGTGTAGAGTTGGTTTTTCTCACTGTTGTGGAGGATGCTGGCTCTTGCCTAGTTCTGATTGCACTTTGGCCTCCTCTTTGTTTTCCATGATTTTGTTGTTGTTGTTGTTGTGCTGGGTGGAGGTACACTGCAGCATTTACAGAAGTTCTTACAATACATCAAATATATTCACCCCCTCCACTGTTCTTCTTTATCCCCCCTTTCTCCCATTCCTGGAACAGTTTCATCAGGTATAATTTTTCCATTTACATACCTGTGTACACAGTATTTGCACTATATTCACCCTCCCATGACCATTCTCCCACATCCTCCCCCTTCCCACTGGTACCAACCTCCCCTGGCAGGACCTGTTCTGCCCTCCTATTCTTCAATTTTGTAAAAGAAAAAAATTAAAATGCCATTTTTTTCATTTTAGATAGCTATACAGGGAATTTCCTAACCTGAATTGGTTCATCTCATCTATTTTTCTTCTTTCTGCCTTAGTTCCCTTGACTTCCTCTTATTGTCCATGTGACATTGGCATGGGGACTGCTCAAGTTCATCATGTGGGTTAAAAGTCAAACCTCACATATTTCTGCTCTATGCAACTTGCAGGCAGGTTCCATAGGCAAAAGCATTTCTTAAGTGTAAACTAAGAGGTCTGAAATGTGAGAATGAGACAAATTAGCATCCATTACTAGTCTTCATTTAAGCACTGTAGAATGGTAACTTGATACCATTTCAAGCCTGAATGTAATTTGTTTAGAGGTAGTCTCTGGCTATAGGATAAAAAACTGGGTTTTCTAAGACTCAGATCTACCACCTGATCTATGGAGGTGATTTCCTGACAATATCCACTTTCTGAACATGGGAGCCATGAGCAGGCTGTACTTGTTCGTTCCACATGGGTCAGTGTTTGCCTGCATCACCAAGGAGGCAGCTGACCTAGTTCAGTCCTGCAGAACTAGGGAAGGAAAACAAGACCCTCACCTGGCTCATGGGCTACCATGTCATGTGCCAAAGGCAATAGGCACTGAGTCAGAAACTGTTTCAAACAAGGATGTAAGTCATGGAGGAGATGAAGAGTGAACCATGTGAATGTGATCTTGACATTTCAGAGCTGAGAATTTTCACATATTACATGAATTAGTAAGAAATCTGATTTAGTGAAACACTTAAATTATCAAAACATTTTAGAGAAATAGCATTTCTATTCTGTCAATATAGAATGAAATAAACTGTCAAACACAAGGTATATTTCCTTAAAAAAACAAATAATTTGTCATTAACATGTGCAATATAGATGGTTGATTGTTTCTGAGTTCTAAAACCTTTGTACAATATGTATTTTCTCTGAAATTTCTTTGTACTGGTTAACTACTTAGTAAACTGTTGTGCATTGTAAATAAAAATTTGAGGGCTGGGGATGTAGTTCATTGGTAGAGCACTGACCTGACATGTGCACAACCCTGAATTCTAATCCCAGCACCACCCAAAAAAAAAAAGTGATTCCATTCCTTTTCAATAGAAGTAAAACTAATTATCAGTAAAATGCAAATAGCTGAATTTATAGAATTATAAAATTGCCTATAATGTTTTCTTAACATATCCTATATTTAAGCTATACATAGCATCTTTACATTTAGAAGGTTATTTTTAGTAAGTTACTTGCATATCCTCACAACTGGAAATACAGGAAACTCCAACAGGGCTCAGATATTCTTATATGTCTTATTATTATTATCTTTTAAAAAATCTATTTTTCTCTAGTGGCTTGCTACTTACACTATAATTCTGTCCACTGGAATATATTTTCCCAATGACTCTCTAGGCAGATAACCAAACTGCTCTGGAAAAATTAGTTTTTAATCCTGGCCAATTTTTCTCTACAGCAGTGCTCACAGCTAACATTCATCGAGAAAAAAACACTGCAAATTTCCAACTTCAGAGGACAACTAAAACTTATTGTTCAGTGTTTTCTCGGGACATCTTTATGAAAACTCGATTCTGCTGCTTGGATTGTCTGAGTAGGACACAGAAAAGACTGCCAATCTTATTTACTCAGTAAAATTGTCATGGAGGTACTCAGAAAGGAATCTCGGAGTGTTTTATGCATCACAGTCAGCAGACATCAAAATATTCCTCATTTATTATCCTCCTAAAATTGTTGTCATAATGCAATTATGTAAATGAGGACTTGCAATCACACTGGGTATTTGTTCCGGTTTTGAGGCAAATACTTATTAGATCAGAGTAGTTTAAAGAAAACAAGAACACACCACCAACAGAATTCAGGGAACGTGAAAGAGCATGAGAAATTCCCATTGGAACCGTTCCCAACATGTTGCATAAATAAAGGTAGGGTTTGTTGAAGCCTCTGCCCCCTCCATTTTCTGCAAAAGAAGCATGCTTAGTTTGAGGAATGAACCACCAGCTCAGGGAGCCCTCACCAGTCTCCCATCCTGAATCTGTGGGGTGTGTGAGTATGTGTGTGTGTCCTTTCTTATCCCCCAGTTTTCTCCCGCCCCTCATACCCTTCCACAAAGGATTTCCAGCAGAGAGCAGCTGGTGCCCCCGTATTGGCTGCTTTCCCCAGACTCAGGGTGGGGGTAGATGGGGGTTTTCACAGAAAATCAATGACTGCTTCTTTTCCCCTGTACTGCAGTTTTATGTGTGGACTGACATGGCCCCAACCATACCAATCTATTCTGCAGAGCTATTTCCATTCAGATGTGCCTCTTTACAAATAGCGGAAATTAGTGGATGGCCGGTGTCAAACTGCTTGTCACATCTTGTTTTCAATCTGTTGAAATCAGGTTTATAGTATCCTACTCAGAAGCCTGGGCCCCTTTGGAGATACACAATGCATTTCAGGAGTTCCATCAGGCGATAAATGCAGGACTTCACATTGCTATTAAAAAATAATCAAAATGATTAGGCTTTTGGATTTTTTGGAAAGGACTTATTTGCATGGAATGCATTGCTTTCATTGTGCGACGTCATTTATTCCCTGGTATTCATCTCTCTAATGTATACAAGTATTTCTTGTTCATTTGTCAGCATTAGAGCTGTAATGTGTGAATATGTTCTGGTGATTTAGATGTATGAATGGATGAATAACCAAGTATGGAACATGAATACAATCAATACCATACCATGCCATGCTAAGATTCCTGGAACCTTCTAACAAATAACAACATTTGTTCAATGCATACCATGCGCCTAGGCCACCACCAAATGCTTTACAACTCATTTACTTCTCACAACAACTCGTAGAGGTAGAGACCATTGTGGTCCTCACTTTATAGATGAGGTAATTGAGGTCTAAAATAATTAAGTAACTTGTACAGCGTGTCAGTTTGTTAGGGGCTAAGCTGAACAGTCTAAGTGCAGAGTCCACAAAGTAACCCCTAGGCAATACTGATTCCTTGGAAAATGCAGTTTATTATCGGGTCATTTTTATGACTGGCATGCAAATATACTCAGAAAGCTAAATCAAACCTTGAGCCTGGGACCTAACAGACTACAGGCTACAGCTAGAAATGTAGGGTGAAAAAGCCTTTGGTCTCATAGGTGTTGCAGCTCAGAGACTACCAAGAGAAAATAATGGGTTCATGACAGTGGTTAACCTGTGGTGATTGAGGTTGAGTTTAGCATAAATAATAAGAAAAAAGAAATCCAAAAGACATATTGTCAACAATTATGGAAAGCATACATGCTCTTGAGAAAACCCAGGTGAAATCAAGCGATCCTATCAAGAGATGTGCCTTCTTGTGAAATGTCACTCATGGAAGCAATCACCAGGTAGTGCTGCCAGATGCTCCCAGAGGGACTGTGACCCAAAGGATGCTCAATGGTCAGGTCAGGTCAGAGAGGGACAACTGCTCTGTAAGCTGAAGCTGGTCTTCCCATGCAGTATGGAACAATTTTTCATTGCTTAAATAAAAATATTAAGGAGATGCTCAAGAAAGAGAAATTTAATGACAATATATCATCTGCTTAAAGATTCTTTTCTTTTTTTTAAGGGGCAGACATTATGAAGACAAAATTAATATATTCTATGAACTCCTCTCTTTCTCCCCAGAGACAACTACTTTTATAAGTAACATAAATAACTGGTACAGGTTTTTATATTTTCACCACCTGCATATGTATCCAGAAACATTAAAATTATTTTATATGCTTTATAAAATTTACAAATGATATCATACTATACGTAAAACACACCTTACTTGTTTCATTACAGTCTATGTTTTGGAAATCTAGTTTGATATAGATTTGTTCAGGAACACTTATTTTAATTGTTTTATATAGTCTCATGTAATGAATCTACCATTATTTATTGTTTTGTTTACTGGTAGATATTTTTTTCCATTACAAATAATACTCTAATGTAAATCCCTGCATGTCTCCTGCAAACATATGGTAATTTCTATGGGTAGTATACTTTAGAATGGTGATATTAGAATATGAAGTATGTGCATTTAAAATTTTGGTATATTTTCCATACTGTCTTACTAAACAGCAGCAGTAATTTATATAGTTTCCAATAGTTACTAAAAGCTCTTATTTCCCAGTGGCCTCTTTAGTTGTAATATAATTTTTGTTGTTTTGCCAAAATGATATATGAAAAAATGATCTTATTATTTTAATTTTAACTCACAGAGTGACTCATGAAGTTAAGGATATTTTCAAATGATTGCAGACATTCAGATTGAAATCCTTTCCCATCTTGTTAAAATCAGGTTACCATGTCATTTATTGATTTACAAACTTCTTCATATTACTTTGTCATTTATACCCAGCATAACATGTTCTCTGGATCTCTTTTCCTTTTTTATGTTGTCTCTTAACTATATAGTAGTTTCAAAATGCAATATATTTTATGAAATTATTCTTTTTCAATATATGCTTTTTCTATATCTCATTTAAGAAAGTCTTGCCAAGTTCAAAATTATGAAGAACTTTTACTGTGGCCATTCATCAGTATACCTGAATATATTCTTTAGTGAGTAAGAGGTAAATGATTCTGAAATTTTTCATATAGGAGAGAAAAAAATCCAAACAAATCAAACAGAATCCCCTAACTCAATCTATACAAAATGCTCAGAGCGGGAGACCTTGTTCTGGTTCCGGAATTCACATGGGTGAGAAGTGGGTTCTAAGAGACCTACACATCCCTGCCCAGGTCCTGTGCTCTCCAGCTTACTCCAAATATACAACCCAGGCTCATCATTCACTCATGTAGTCTATTGTGACTGTCACAAAACTGACCACTAAATTGTCATGCTATCATTTTGTGTGAGTTAATTACTTTTTCTGTCTCTTCCCACTGGAATGGGGTTGGGCTAACAACAATAATGATTATAATAAAACAGTGAATTGATGGGAAATAATAGGGACGCTACACAAGTGACATGCTATTTAACCTTGGCCAAGTCAATTAACCTCTCTTGAAAAGTCATAATTACACCTTGTCCTGACTGACTAGCAGTTTGCAATAGAAACAAAATAAATATCTTGAAAAATCCTAGGTCAAGACTGAGGTAGTCATAGTAATAATTTATTTGAGGAATCAGTACCTTTCATTACTCATTCCTATATTATGGTTGATTATACATTATATTCACCACCTATATGTACATGAACATATGTAGAATTATAGGATTTCTTAAAATTCTCTAAGTATAAAGATTGTAGAACATACCAGCTTACCATTATAACCATTACCATTTATATCTGCAAAGTCTATTTTGGCTTCTTGACTTCCTTTTTCATTTTTTTCCCACTAAAACCATCAATATTTCTTTCATCTATGTAACCCCCTTCATTCACTATCCAAAAATGATTTATTTGACTTTGTCATTTAAAATTACTCCCAGCAACAAAATATTAAATACTCATTTTCTCTGGCCAACTGAATTTTTCAATGCATATAATTTGGAAAAGTTCCATTTGCCTAGATTTTTA
Source organism: Castor canadensis (assembly GCF_047511655.1). Taxonomy (NCBI): domain Eukaryota; kingdom Metazoa; phylum Chordata; class Mammalia; order Rodentia; family Castoridae; genus Castor; species Castor canadensis. Next base: position 49,361,660 of record NC_133401.1, on the reverse strand, counting down.
TTATTCATTCCCTTATACAGGATATGAAAAAAGAATGCTCAGGCTGAGTGAAATGTTTATCAAATGAAACCCTTTGGTTTCTTTCTTTAGAACTGTGGGGTACATCCAAAAGACAGCTTGCTGAAATGATATGGGATAGTCTTTTTTGTATATGTTTTTTATTTTATTTATATTTTTAATTGTGCTAGGAGTACCTTGTGGCATTTACAAAAGTTCTTACAATATATTAAATATAGACTTGAATTCATCCCCTCTATCATTCTCTTTATCCTCCCTCCTCCCACTCCTGGAATAGTTTCAGCAGGTCTCATATTTCTATTCACATACATGTGTACACAGTATTTGCACCATATTCACCTTCCCACACCATTTCCCACCTCCTTCCACCTCTCAATGTTACCAACCACCCCTCCTCCCCAAGGCAGGACCTGTTCCTCCCTCCTGTAAAAGGAAAAAGAAAATGACATTTTTGTTTAAGATAGTTATGCAGGGAGTTTCCTTGTATATATGTATTATGACCTGAATTGGTTCATCTCCTCTATTTTTTCTCCTTTCTACCATAGTGCCTTCTTATGATTTCAAGAGGTTTAGAGATTCTATATTCATTCTTATATGGGATGTACACCAACCACTTTCACCTTCTTAACTTCCTTCATTTATCCTCCCTGTCTTGTATGTGACTGCCCCTTGGCACGATCTGTTTTTCATAACATTGCTTGTATTTGTTATGAGACAGCCTTGACTGAAATAACAGAATAAACCAGACAACCCTCTTAGGTCATAAATCCCAGAACTCTGAGTACATGATGAGTTTGTTGTTAAAATCCACTTATCCAAGTTCATTTACTATGCACATCTTTCCCTGAATAGAGAGAAGGTTTCACAATAGGGATCTTGGGGAGAAACCACTCCCTCTCCTCTTGCAGAAGCTGACATCTTTTATGCACTACGTATTTTTGTGGAATTGTGAGTACAGAGACACAGGAAATATGGAGTAAACACCAAAGTCACTGAGTCACTTCTCATGACCCAGTGGAGATCCTGGACCTGTTTAGCATTTGACATGCCCTGCATTGTTTTCAGGACCCATAATGGACATAGCAAGTCAATGTGTCACAAAGGCATAAAAAGGACATCATCTTTTTGATGTCCTTATGCACAGATTAACAGTATTAACTATGGTAACTGCCAAATGAGAGAGAGGGTTTACCAATAAGAAGGTATTACAGGTTAAACCTCACCTAAACTGCAGGAATAGAAACACATAGGGGTTCTAGAATTGGAGGATTGGACAAAAGCAAGATAAGATGTCAGAAGAAAAGACAAAAATGTTTAATTCTAATAAGAATGGTATAAATTTAGAATTCCCTTTTCACCCTAATATCTAATCTGAGGAGAAAAAAGCATTATGCATACAAGGATTCAGAAAACTTACTACCTAAAATACACTTTGAAAAAATTTCATGAGCACACTTTGCAACAAAATGAAAACAGAATCCATGGAGGGGGAAGACATGGAGTGGATTTACAAATTAAAATAAAGAAGATACTCAGAGGAATAAAAAGCAAGTAATCTCAAGATGTGAGTTGTGTACTACACCAGAAAATAAAAATTCAGAATAGAAAGCCATAGATTTTCTAGAATCACGTACAGTATGGTTGAGAAGCCAGACACCCTTGTCAACTTATGCCAATCACAATCTCCATTAGCAGGGACAGATCAATGACAAAGATCTGTGTCCATCACTTTAAGTCATTCACATACTTCATTCCATTATTAGTATTTACACATAGTATTACAAATATTGCTGCCTAGCTTCAGTTTTAAACTCAAACTATAGACAAAGGTTGGAAGACTAAGTTGTGTGTGTGTGTGTCTTGCAATTGTAGATTATTTAAAATAATAAGATGGATTGAGTTTGGTAATATATTGAAAAGAGGAGAGAAGGAGTGAAATGGAGGAGCATACTTTCTTAGGTAAGAAAAATTATCACTACATTAGAATATAATGTTACATAATAATTACAATTAGTAGAAGTAAAACTTCAAAAATGGATCTGACAGACCTTGGAAGTAACTTGGAAAGGCTTTTAAGAGTGTACCAAATGTATAATATTCTTCTTCAGAGAATCTATAACCCATCCTAAGCTGATAGTTCAAGAAATGTAAGTGGATTGCTTAGAATTATGGAAGTAGGCAGTCCTCTCAGAGGTGTTACAAATAGATGATGACAGACAAGAGCTGAAGGTAGAAACCAGAGGATGTATTTTCTATTAGTGACATTGTCATCATTCTATGTGTTATTTGCTATTAAAAAACACAGAGAGAAGAAGGATGCATGCATTTTCTATATTCTGACAAACTGTAGTCTACCCAAAAGTGTTGATTTTTAGTGCTGTACAATAGAATTTGTAAAACGTTTTATATCTGTGCTATCTAACAGCATTGCCTCCCTTGCACTCAAAACATATCTAATGCAATTAAGGAATTAATTCCTAATTCTTTAATTAAATTAATTTGAATATCTACTTGTGTCTCATGCTACCACATTGGTCAGTATAACTCTTGATAAATAGTGCCTAACCTTTTCACTATCAAAAACCTTTATTATTTCTTTCTTGCAGAGGACCCTCTTGCTTTAAAGGAGTTCAACCTTTATTTCAATAATCTTATTTGCTTACTGATCTTAATTAAATTCACATCACTGCCAGTGAAAGCTTTGATGAGCCAGAGGCGTTATCATCTTTCCAAACAACATGATGCTTTGGAGGGAAGGAATCCATTCATAATAAGCATACCATTTTTATTAGGCTTTTGGACATAGAGGTTTCATAGACCTTCTGCTAATATAAACCCCAAAGGATCTGGCAGTTTCTACTGAATCTTAGTATTCTTCTACAATCCTGTCATTTTATTCCCTCTCAGGTCCCAATGGAGCTGTGAAGAATGTTGAATGAGTAATAGACCTCCACATCCTCTTTCCAGCAGCAAATTCTCTGCTTCTCCTTGGAGAGTGCAGTTCTTCAGTGTCCCAGAAACCAAGAAGGCACAGACTTTATACCACTTGAGGCACTCTGTTGGTCAGCAGATCCTGAAAGCTGCAGAATCAACAGTTGCCCCAGCCCCACCCCACCTCCACCCCCTCTTAACCATCTCCAGTGCTCAGTTCACTGTAAAGGAAAGAATACTATGCTTTCTTCTCTTGCTGCTGTCATTGAAGGGGAAAAGGTGTCTTTTAGAACAAAGTTTCTGTTTACACTCTGCTCTGGAGAAGTATCAAGTGTTAACTCAGTATAATTGACAATCAGAATGCAAAGCATATAAAAGTGAAAACACTTACATAGAGTTCTGGCCACCGGGAGAAATTGTTTCCTTATATTCCTATCTCCCTATTAGACAAGAAGATGCTTAGGAATTGTGACTAACTTTGTTTTATGATAGCTACACCTAATACATTCTGCTGTTGTTAACAAGACCAGAGCCAAGTCAACAATGAACATTGGTCAGAAATGTGGAGGGAGACCGCAAAAGTCAGAAGAAGCTGATTCTTATTTAGTATTTCCTCACAGAAAATAAATAATTCTCATTTGACTCTAAGCCTATGAGATTAAAGAGGAAGAAAGAAGTAGCTTAGCTGAGGAGAGAGTGAGGGATTGGGGAAGAATGATCTGAGCATCTGACTTGCTAAAGAGTTGTCCTATATCTATATAAGGTATTTACAGAGAAATGTTACCATAAAAGAATCCACAGATAAACCATCTTTAAAATATGGAGAATAAAATCAAATCCCAACTCTGTCTAATCAGTATGGCTATGTTATTGCTTTTTTTTTTTTTGATAGTAAGTCTTTATTATTTATTTATTTATTATAAAGTTCTTCTTAGGATATATTAATTTTACAGGGGGGATTCATATTAACAATTATGAATAAGCTTATATTGTACATTGGTTAAATCACTTTCCACTATCTCTCCCCTCAACCCCCTTTCCATCCCACTAAAACTATTGCAAGAGGTTCTTTTTTCTCTTTCATGTAAGTATATGAGTTCCATCAGCCATATTCTCTCACCTTAATCTTCTTCATTCACCCTTCCTCTTCCTTTCTACTAGTAACCCCCTACATATTTTATAGTCAATGTTTAAGTCAATGTTCAAAGGAGTTTCTCAGTGTATCCCTACTGAGTATACTTTATTTTGGTCCATTCAACCCCTTCCATTACTCTCCCTTACCCCTTTACCTTCCAACCCCCATTTTTCAACAGCTTTCAATATGTATCCTTATATCCTCTATCTTCATAGATGTTATGTTTTACTATATTGTTGATGCGCTATCATTTTCTTTTCCTTTCCCTTCTTCCCTGAGTTCCATAGAGTAGCTCCACAATTACAAGCATGTTCTACATATGGATTTGTATATGATCATGCTTGTTTTTGTGTATGCATTTATCTTTTGGATCTATCTTCCACATATGAGAGAAAACATGTGGACTTTGTCTTTCTGAGCCTGGCTTACTTCACTTAACATGATGTCCTCCAATTGCATCCATTTAGATTCCAACCACATGTCATTATTCCTTATGGCTGAGCAAAACTTCATTGTGTATATGTACCACATTTATGTTACTGCTTTTAAATTAAAAGTTATTTCTTATTTTGTTTTCACAATTCAAATATCAAAATAATATAAAATTGTTCACAATAAAAAGACTAACTCGCCCTTTGTGGCCAGCTGCTGACCACTCATCTCTATTTCATGTATGTCTTTGTTCTTAAGAATTTTTCCAAGGTTTCGCTATCCAATTAAGTACAAATGAAAATGCATATCTTTGCCACTTTTCTTACAAAAAGGAAGAAGAGTTACATACCACTTAATAATGGGAACAGTTTCTGAAAAAAGCAGGTTTTTCATTGTTGTGCAACCATTCTAAAACGTACTTACACAAACCTAGACAGCTTAGTGCACCTTTAGGCTGTATTTGACCATTGTCAAGTGGTCCATCATTGACAGAGCACTGCTGGGTGGCACTTGACTTTATAGCCTATTCACCACTCTGAAACTTTTAACTTTTTCACCAATATTTTTATAGCAGTATGTAAATATTTTCCTCCATCTCTTTCTGGCCTCACAGAACTCTTATTGCATATGTTTGTTTATAGAGTATTTAACCATCTTTACCAGTGAACATTTAGGCTATTTTCTTATTTCAAAAAGGATAGTAAATAATCTGGAAGATCTATTGTTTTGTAAATATGCAGGAAAGGCACATGGGATACATTTCCAGGAATCTAAATGGGAAATAGAATGCCCTGGCAAAGAGCAAAATTAGGACAGGATCTCTAATCTATACAGTAGTCACTGATGACAGGAGACAGTGGGGATCATCCCATCAGCTAAGTCTGTTGTTCCCAGTCAACATTTCACTCAGGGATAGCAGCAAAAATCTTCAAATACATGTAAATTATGCACGTATAACCACCTCGAACCCTTCCTTTGAATAGCAAAGCCAATCAACAACTGAAGAATGGGAAAAAATTACAACAAAATTACAGTGGTGTGGTGTGAATATTTTAAACATGAAACAGAAAGAACAAATGTTATATGAATTATGTTTAACGCTACCTAACATAAACACTATGTACAAACTATAATAAAACTAGTAAGATGAGAAGATGGAGGAAGAAAGTGGGGAGGCAGTTTTGAATTCTAATGTGGACATTTGCATAGAGGAGACTTGATCAGAAATGTCTAAAGGCAAAGTGCAAAGCTGAGAAAGATCCTAATTTCAATGTTTCTTTCATAGGCTTGCTTTCTTTTTAGTTACTATGATTGCTTTAGAAAAGAAAACTTTGTAGCAAACACTTGAAGTTTAGTAGTTCTGTTGGTTTCATTGTTTTTATTTTTTTCAGTATTTAAAATAAGAAAAATTAAATACAATGTTTTTATTACAAACTCTCTAAAAATACTGGAAAATAATGTAACCAAATACAACCTAATATAGCAAAAATTAAAACATACTTACCCATTCACCTGTCTTTCTATTTATATTATGCATATATTCAAAAAGATGGCTCCTGACTTTGAGTCTCACAATGTAAATAATGGTTAGTTATAAATGTTGGCTTGTGGTTATTTTATTGATATTATTTTGTTTGCTTATTTTTTAAATTGCATTTACTTTCTTGAACTTGCTTAAATTCTTGATAAAAGGCAAGTATTATTTTTATAAAAAGTGTGATGTTAAAAGAAAAGCTTTAGTAAATATTTTAAATAAGAGAAATAGACTCATTGTAATCTTTTCAATAATTATCATAGTAGAGACAAATCAATAAGCCAATAACTAGGAGATGATTAAGTAAATAAAACATTGTGAAGCACACTGAATGCTCTGCAAAGCTTAACTAGTAATTTCGAAGTCCATGAGCCAGCAAGGAACAATGTTAATTACACAATGCCAAATGAAAGAGGTTAGAAAAAGTGTAAGTTCAGTACAGATGCAACTATTTAAAATATAACTCAATCACTGATGGATAGATGTAAATACAAAATGAGTGAATTAAAATTGTTTTGAACTATAGTAGTGGTGATGTGGAGGACTCTTCTTCTTTCTTATGTTTTGTTAATGTTTTAGGTACCAGACATTTGGTTTGTTGGTATTTAACAATACAAAAAGAGTCATGCTATTATTTATATGCTTCGGCAAACAATTATGGCTTTCACTGAATCATTGTCAGGAGCTTACGTCGCTAACTGCTGATAGAATAGTCCTGATATAAATAGATTAAAAACTCTACTTTGAAATATTTTAGAGTAGGTCAAGTATTTGTCCAAAGAAACCTACTAATTCATTATTTTTATTTTACATTTAACTTATGAACATCCTAGAATCAGAATACATTAAAAATCATTACCAGTTTTCTCTCTAAATTTAAGATAATGTGAACAACACTAGAAATAGTGAAAACAATGCTTTTGATTTTAAATAGTTCTAATTTTAGATTTTTATTTATAATACCCTGAGTCTTAAGCATGCATTTAATTCAAATGGAGCTTTCATTCAGGATATTGAAAAAATAGCTAATTTTAAATAACCATGATTTTGGAGATCAAAAACAGTAGAAAGGAGAGGTAAAAATCTAAGAATTTCTGTTACCTGCACAACACTTACACAAGAACACAGACTACATAGCAAGCCATTATCTATTCAGTCTTAAATTTTGAATTCTGTTTTGTTAAAGCTGAATACAAGCTATTATTTCCCACAGAACAGTGAAGCTGTTAGCTACATACTATACTTGAATTTTGGGTTTAATCTCTTGTGTGTGGGTTCTCTTTCACAAGCAAAAACAATTCTTGCAATGGTGCCATGTGAACAATGGAGTTATTGACTCTGCCCTTCTACTGCTGGCTTTTGATACTCAAGTGTTGCTGAGATGTTTATTCTGCCCTCTGAGAACCCCACAAGGAACTCTGTTAATATCTGCCCTAAGTTTTCAGGCCTTCTAGGTGGGGATGCAGAATATAGGCTTGCCACTTGTGAAAAGGGAGAAAAAAATAGGACTGACAGTGACTGCTTTGTACCCACTGTGTTTACCTTTGCATGAACACAAAGAAGGACACTAAGCCACTGGCTGAAAATTTTATCAACACTTGCACATCCATCTTGGGGTCCCTTATGGGCCTTGTTAGTCCACAAACCTGGCAGAAGTGAGAAATTGAACAGCATCAGATGTTTTTCTTTAGTACACTGCCTTGAGGCTATATGCCTATAGAATTTAGCAAATCAAAAATAGCATTTTCAACAAGCCTTTTATGTACCACCTTCCTGCTTCACAAAGAGAGCATTGATAAATCAGCCAGCACAGAACAAGGGGGCAGAGTTGGGAAGGGGTATGAAATCTTATGGTTCACATTTGAAGGGAAATGTCTTAGTATTTTTCTTATTCCATGCATTGCTTTATTTTTTAAAAATTGGAAAGCACAGGGTGGTAGTAGATACTAATTTTTAAGTCATGTAACCAGGTTGCAATCTTTCTACATTAAAAAGCACAGAATTCCTGAAAGCAGTTTATACAGAATGAAATACAGCCACACAGCAAGGCTGTATTGAATATTTTGCATAATGGGGGAAAAGATGCTTGTAGGGAGGTTTTGGTATTAGGGTGGCTTCCCAGAATACTTAGAATGACAGGGAATGCTAGCTTTTCTTCACCCATTACTAAGAATTCTTCTGAGCAAACAGAAGATGCTTCTGAATGGTGTGGCAGAACTCTGAAATTTATTTTGGACCTAAAAAGAATACTTACTGACCTTCCCATGGCTTGACTAATCAACTATTCCAGGCAAAAAAATTGATAGCTTTGACTTACAACAGAAAGTCCTGTTAGACCAGATCCTATGTAACAGGAAACTTGATTAATCTGGATTTCACACACATACATATCCTGTACGTTACTTCTAGCAGAAAGAGGGACACAACAATATATCTGGTTTAAATCAATAGAGAAACCCAAATCAAAACAAAAAAGTAACAAAATAAACAAACAAACAAACCCCTGCCACACAATTCCATGAGGAAGATAGCAAAGCAAAGTAGTTGAAAGCATGTCACTCCCAGCCTGGGGATATGATTTCTACCCCAAGATCAACCACTAATGAATTGGGTTAATTGGGCAATTAGCTCATTTTAGAGCCAGATGACTTTTATCTCTAAAAAATGCAGGTCACAAAGTCTGTCTGCCACTCAAGCAGCATGTTTCTATGGCCAATACCTGGCTCACACTGACTAAGCATGACTCATACCCAGGTGGTGCAGGCTAGCTGGCTTGCTCTATTTGGCCAGACAATGTGTCAAACTGTGGTTCTTAGACATGGGTATTAACCAGGCCTAGGAACTTGTTAGTAATGCAGATTCTTATGCTGTGTCCCAGAACTAATGGATCAGAATCTAAATTTTTGTTTGTGTGTTCTGAGATAGGATCTCACTAGTATCTAAGGTTGGCTTTGAACTTGTTATGTAGCTCAGACTGGCCATGAACCCATGATCTTCTGGCTTCAGTACCTCTATTGCTGGTATCACATTTATGTTCCACCATGCCTTGCTGAATCAAATCTAAAATTTTAACAAGATCTTCAGGTGACTCCTGTGAACATTATAGCTTAAGAAATGGTCTGAATGACTAGAGGGTCTACCATTTTCCATTGGATTGCACCCAGTGTCATGTCAATTCACCTGAACGACACAGATAATTATTTTAATTTCTGACACTCTATACTTTTTAGTGTGTAAACATTAGAAGTAGGATGTCTCTGAGAACAATCAGGTCTGGGGGAGAAACCCAGTACAGATACTAGGCACTGACACTTCACATAGTCTCACAGAACTTTCTATCTAAAAATTATAGATTATAAACCACCAGCATGGTTCTTGTGAAAATTAAGCTAAATTATTCATTTAGAAAATGTAATCTAGAATCTGGTGTACTGAGTATAGTAAGTAGGTGGTCGGTGGTAATTGTCACCATTGTCTTCATCACATCATCGCTGTCATGGATCCATAGTCAGCATCAACATCGATATTTATTATATTCATCAAGATATTCCTGACACTGTTCAGAAGACTAAGTTTTAATATCACTTGGATTCACAGAGAGAAATTACTTGACTACGTCAGCCTTTTCTTATACTTGTAGAACAGCACAGAGATTTTCAAGAGAGGTGACTGTGATGACATCTTCTAGTGGAACCCGGTTGCTGCAGATTTATTTAGGAAATCATCAAGTGGATCTTTGTCAAAGACAGAGCAGCAAGTTTGGAAAAAGTGATATCTCAACTGGATTCATATGGAAAATAGCTTTGGTTCATGAAGACCAAGCTCCAAATTGAGACAACCCCAGTGAATTAGTTACCGAGGAAAAATTCCTCTCTGAGGAATGATTTCAGCTGTCACTCTGCAAAAGAAAATGACAATAAGGTTCTTGATCTACAATGTGGTATCATTAGCTACAGTCAGCTGATATAATGCTGATTACTTCAGTGAAATCATACACAATAATGTTGCTTCCTAAAGGGTAGAAATGGGAAACAGATACACATGTTCAAATAACTCCTTCAAGCCTACATATTTATTCTGCTTTATAAAAATTAGAAATTCTAAAGTAAATGAGCCACAGAAAACAGGTATCTTTGTCTCAAGCAATAATGGAGATAGAAATACTGAATTCCAGATACTAATGTCCATAAATGTCCATATTAATTAATTATCATTTTTAAATCAATCATGAACAATGCTGTAGCAGGATCCTCTCTTATGACACATCATTGGCTTGCTTAGCAAAAAGTTTTGTGTCACATCTGCTATTGCCATTTGCAATCTCAAGCGATTGTGAACTCGCTATGAGAAGCTCATAAGTACTTCATAATCAAACTCTGACAAACACAGAAGTCTCCAAGATGGGTGGAAGGAAGTCTTAAAGATCAACAAATCAATCATTGGAATGCTCTGAAGTTGAATAAACCATTTCCACCAAGCTCATGCAAACAGCAGCTCAGACAAGAAGGCAAACTTAAAAGTGAGATACAGAGACAGTGAACATCAACCCAAAGTGAAAAGTTAAGGTGACAAAAGTTCTTGCCCCCTCCACCAACTGCACACTTCAGGGCTGCTTGAAATGCCTATCTCAAATCAGAACCACTGCATCTTTGATAGATGTTTTAGATCCTATTATGAGCTGTGCCTTTTAGGTGCCTGCTATTATATAGCCAAGATTTCTTACCTAATTCACAAATGAGCAAGAGGCCAAAAAGCAAGAAAAGGTCCTACATTCTTCTTGTATCTTCTCCGAGTAAAAAATTCTAAGGCCATTTTCTTCTTTAATTCTTCATATTACATTAGAATTCAAGTCCACTGAACATAAAATGCTCTTTTCCACATTCATTTCACTGTATAAAAACTAATTATTAATGAAAAAGTTATTATGCCAATCCTTCTTTCTTTAAAAGCCTCACACACCTGAACAATCATAATGGCCCTTTATTTCAGAGGGTGCAGACATCACGGATACAACTTAATAGAAACCATTTAAGTTCAAGGGTACAGTGCTGCAGTTATGAAAGGAGACCACCCTTATAGAGAGGCCCTTTTTACACTCCAATGGTTTCATTGTCAAAATTATATAATAGGATAAAAGTTGGATTGAAAAGGGGGGCCACAGGTGGAAGGAGAGGGAGAGAGTAGAGTCAGTGGCTTGAACCAAGACTTTTCAGTTCATAATACTCAACACTACCTAGTATAAAAATATCTCCTTTTCCTCCATGACAATAAAAATACTACCAAATACAAAATTATTTCAGTTTCCTTTTCTATATCTGCAGATCCTTGTCCTATATATGTGGTAAGATTCAGAGAACAATGCACAAAATGCAACTCATATGTCAAGGAGTGATTGTCACAACAGCATTGTCAACTCACTTCTCCCCACCCCCTTCTTCATTCTCCCCAAAGTGCCTTTTCAGTCCTTTGTCACTGTACCATTTTTTTCTCTCCCTATAAAGTCTACACACAACACCGTTCCCAGTGCATTTGCCCCTAGACCCTCATGAAGGCCCCTCTCCTTCTGCTCCCTATTTTCCATTTCTCAAATTGTTGGGATGTCAGCATATATTAGAAAAGGACATAAAATCTGAATGAAAGTTCTTTGTGCTAGTCAGACTTCTCATTGCTGTGACAGATACTAGAGAGAAAAACTTAAAAGGAGGAAAGATTTGTTTCAGCTCTTGGTTTCAGATGTTTCATCCCATGATCTTCTTGCTCCTTCAGTGAGCCTGTGGTAAGGAAGAATATTGATGGGCAAGAGCCTGAGTTGAAGAAAATGCTCACCTCATGGCATCCAGGAAGTGGACAAACAGGAAGGGGTCAGGTGCAGGATACCCTTCAAAGGCACACCTCAGTTGCCTGCATCTTCCAACCAGGCCTAAGTCTCCACCATCTGCCAAAAATGCTATCAAAATTATGACTCCATCAATAGACTAATCCATTGATGAACTCAGAGCTTTCATGCTCCAATCACTTCTTAAAAGTCCCACCAGCTTTCATGAAGACTTTAACTCATGAGTCTTTATGGCACATTTCAGATTCAAAGCATGGAACACTTAGAGGTGAGGGAAAAATTGACATAGTAATTTACAAAAGATTTCTTAAGATAGTTTCTTTTCTCTAGATACAGTTGTCATAATAGATTCTGACCTTTCGATGTTCTAAACTGAATGAAACACAAGCTTTAAATAGCACAGTCAGTACTAGACTCTATGCCAGGTGTGCTACACTTTGACAATATTCAAATATTTTCCAACCAGTTTATTGGGCTCATTTTGTTAACTATGTTCTCCTTCTCCTCTCCCTTTTACTCATCCTCCTCCTTCCCACCCTCCTCTTCTTTACTCCTTCTTCTTCCCCTTGCTAATTCCAATATAGTTCTTTGCCTCTGGCAAGCTGCACATACATAGCTTGTTGTACCACTTGTCTGAATTGTCTTGATGTCACATTTGACTGGCAAAAGATGTGTGTCTACAGTTTTCTACTCTCTTGATCCAAATTATATTTTTTAACTAAAAAATAGCTAATGATTACTTTTTTACATTTATGTTATTTTACACATGTTAGAGTATATAGTCAGATATTGTTATTTGTAATAGCTATGTTCCATAAAGTTACCTTAGTCAATCAGCAAATACTGAAACACAACGTCTAGAGGAAACAGAGGGTCAGGTTCCTTTGAGCATCTGGCACAACATTAGTAACAAGTAAACAATGCACAACCTTATTTAATATGTGTTTCTGTTTATAGGCACCTTATTTCATATATATTATTGATTCTATTGAACTCATGTTCAATAACACTATAATTAATGGCTGGACAAAGCTTAATGCGGATATTTCCTGCATAAGCCACATCACAGCCTGCCTGAGCTTGGGGGCACTAGATAGCACTTCAGCATTATGCATAAAGATCATTTTAAACAGCAAAATCAACCACAAAAATATGAATAATGGGCTACTAAATAGATCATGAAAGGGACATGTGATTGTAGTAGGAAAGCTAAAATAAGAAGCTCTCCTTGTCTGGTCTTGACTTGGTGTGTGTCAGGCAACTTGAATTTTTGTTACTCTACACATATCCATGAATAATTACAAAAGCATCAGATATATTGATTTGGGGGTTACACCAAAATTTTAGTAATTTAACACCCAAATACAGAATCAGGGAATAATGAGGATCAATTATAATTACTTGTGAACATTAGACTGTATACTTACTTTATCTCAATTGATATTTTGGTTGTTCATAATATGAATCAGTTTTGAGTGAGAGGAAAAATAATTTAACTTCTATGTTTTTATTTCCTTATTTAAGGCTGCTCATGGGAAAGCATGAAATATTAGGCTATTTTTGTAAGAAGGCAGCTGCAAGTTTATATCTTAAAGATTTAGTTGTTATTGCTATTATTACATATGCTACTGTCACTTTATCCCCAAAGGGAGAAGGTGGGGGCAAGGCGTTTGTTGCAAGGTGTGGGATATTGGAAGAAGTAGGAATCTTGAGACTAGAGTCACCATATTAGTCCATTTTTTTTTGTCACTATAACAAAATCCCTGAAGTAACTTTATAAAGTAAATGATGTTTGTTCAGCTCACAGTTGAGGAGGCTGAAGGTCCAAGATTTGGCTGACTCTTTATTTCACCTTTTGGGAACAGTTAATGGCAGATGAACCATGGCAGGAGTGCAGGTGGGAGAGATCACATCACAAGATAGGAAGTCAGATAGGGACTGGGGTCCCCTAATCCCTTCTCAGGGTATGTTCCCAATTGACCTAATGACCCCTTTGTAGGCCCCACCTCTTAAAGGTTTCACATCACAGTGAGGATGAACCTTTCAACACATAAACTCTTGGGAGACAAATTCAAAATCATATCTAAACTGAAACAAGCACCAACGTTGTTGCACCCAGAGAGCTTCTTAAACACATAAGACCACACCTTAAAGGTGTCTGTAGTATCATAGGAGAGCATACAAGTGAGTTTAAATAGGTAGAAAGGAGTGTTTATACTGCATAGAAAAGTCCAGACTCAACTCCACAAGGAAAGATATCAAATATAGTGAAACTGTTAAAATGGGACCAGCTAATGGGGAATTCTGTTAGGTAAAGACAGCAAATCAGAAATCTTTACAGAAATTTTATGGAGACCCATATCTGAGCCTGGCATGAATTGACATTTTGCCTTGAAGGCCCTATGTATAAAGGCAGGGAAGATGGTGCCAGAGCAGAGCACCAGAAACTGGTGGCAGGGACTTGGATGAATAAAACTGAAGAAAATAAAGTAGAGAAGCAAGATATGAAAGCCACTTGGGGCATTAATAAGCATTTTAATTGCAACAGATATATATAGAGAGAGATAGATAAGATAGATATAATTAATATGAACAAATATAACATCACATAATAAATATAATATAAATAAATATGAATTAACTTAAGATGACTCTCAAGTTTTCAGTTGTTTGACTAGGAGGATGTCCATACCATTGAAAGAACCAGGGAAGCGGAGAAAAGCTTGAGTGGCTAGAAGGAATATAGTTCAATACAACACCCAGAAAAAATGGTTTCCTTCTTACTATTTGTAGTGACATGAAGCATTCCCTTTTTTCATAAGGCATTGTGCTGTAGAGTTGGATTAGAAATTCTCCCCATGCAAATATTCTCCTTTCAAAAACCATACCTGTTTACACCAGCACACTTATTTGGACCACTGCAAGATAAGCCTTCTTTCTCTTCTATGCATTGGTCATGTATATACATCCTGAAATCATTTATCACGCACACCCTTTGCCTTCTGCTCCCAAGATAAATATCCCTGCCTTCATTAATTGTTCTTCTTATGGTTTACAGGTCCATCATCATTCTGGTCTTTAAAGGCACTCAAATGTAGTAGTGTTTCCATTTAATATGTTATATTATATATGTAAAGTTTACATATTCCCTGGACCAGTACAGTGGAATTGGTCAATTTTGAAACACAAAGACTTATGATACCTAAGACCCTCAGACATGCACCACAGAGGAACTCAAATACCATCTATACCACCCCACCCCCGTACTTGTGCAATGTGTCTTTACGATTTAAATCTAAGACTTTACAAAGCTAAGCACCAAAAACTATTCCCTGAAAATGTCTGATGTTAGGTCACAAAAGAAGTAGGACACAGTAGTACAATTGAAGTAGAATAAGCAAACAAGTGGGAGATGATGGAGAGAAAAGAGGGAGAGCCAGAACAGTGAAGCATCAAAAACTTCAGTGACGAGAGCCTCAAAATAAAAGACTATTAAGAACATCAAAAGCTAAAAGACGATTTTTAAAAACATGAAGACTGAAAGAAGGCTTTTTTTTTAATCTGGCAATAAAATGACCTGGTCTTGAATAAAACAATTTCAGCACCATGATAGGGAGTGAATTTCATTACAGTGTTAGCAGGAAAAAAGAAACCCCAGTCATAACACAACATGGGAATCAAAGAAATTAGAAACACCCAGCTGTGCCTGGAAGCATCCTGTGTTTTCACTTAGAGTGCGCCCCAACTTGATGTTATTAGTAATTCACTCAGGACATTTCAGATTCCAAATCTCCGATACAAATGAATCAAAAGAAAAAATCGTACTCAGGTAACAATATAATTATACCTGCACACAAAAGTAAAACATCATTAATTATGTTAGAAATAAATGAGCAACAAGACACGAATTTTTTCCTCAAATTACCTGGTGAATTCACAATAAAGTGGGGTTTCAGTTAAAAATAATATTTCTGGAACTAGTTACAAAGTTGCAGAGATCATCATTCATTTGGGTCAGTTGCTTTAAAGTTTTCTCTTTAAAAACCTACTGTTACATAATGGTATAATATCAAGGTTTGCTTTTTTTTAAAGACAAATTTAGGGTACTTACTTATTTGCATACTTTGTTTCAGATTCAGTGTCATTTCTAGTGCTTTTATATTCTGAGGAAATTTCAGTATCATTTGTACAAATTGCCAGAAACTGCAAAAGCTTGCATTAATATTGTTGGGAATCTGTCAGTTCTTTTTCAACAAAACTCTAAAATTAAACTGGCCAGTTCTTCCTTTGTGCTATCCATTACTGAAGATGGAAGATTAAAAGGTTTTAAATGGGAATCTTTAGGTATTTCTGTTGAGAATCGTGATAAAACTGTACTGAGGAGCAATGTGGTGAAACACAGGGCAATGGCATTCATCCATAGCCTCTGTTCTCTCACTGCCCTCCAGAGTGTGCAGCTGAGAGAAATGCTCTCAGTTCTATAAGGCCATATGCATGAGTGTTGGAACTTCAGGGTTATGGTGATTACAGGGTGTTATGGTTGGCATATTAAATATTTCCAGCAGCCCAGGAATTAAAGGCATTATTGGGAGGGTAGAATCTTTAAGAGGTGGGACCTAGTGGAAGTGTTCAAGTCACTGGGGGCATTCACTTGAGGGGGCTCTCAGGACTCTAATGCTTCTGCTTCCTTTCTTTTGCTTCTCTGCCCTGAGGTAAATAGGCTGCCTTCACTAAGCATTCCTTCCATAAAATAATGGAGCCAACTCACCATGAACTGAGGTCTCTAAAACTGTAAACCAAAATAAACCTTCCTTGTTTTTAGCTTTTTATCTCAGGTATTTGTTACAGTAATAGAAGCTGACTTATACACAGGGAATCAAGAAATCTGGTATCCGACAGTGAGAAACTGGATAAATAAAATGACGTGGGTGTGCAAAATACAGACTATCATGGAGCTGTAAGAAGTAAAGACATGGCTTTATTTATTAGAATGGACACATCTTAAAAACATTAAATAAAAAGAAAATCTTGGCAAAAGAATGAGATCTGTACTGCAGTATTATTTAAGAAAATAAAACAGATATTTAAGAATCTAATCTCTCAAGGCTATACATAGATAGGATGAAGGAAATATAAGCAAAGGTAGGAAATTGTAAAAAGGAACAAAATATAATGAAAACACATGCAACAGAACTGTGATTAAATCAATTGTGCAATTTGTTAAAACTGTAGACATTTAGAAGTCACTGTAGGGATAAGAGGTTTAGTACCATATTATAAGAGAATTGAGAAAGAAAGGAAAATATTTGCAAAATATATTTGTTTTATCACTCTATAAAATATTTAAAGTCACTTTTAGAAATACAGAAACATATATTATGAATACAATGAGTTATTAATAAGCAAATATATACATATTCATTCAAATAATCTTTATTTTGGCACAGTCTAAAATATATTTGTTGTAATGTGTGGATTATATATATGTCATTAACTGTCTAACACAAGGCATAGTGGCTTTGCAGAATCCCCACCCTAGGCCACCTGTCTGCAGATGTTATGATGCCTGGCTCACAACCTGTGGGCAGAAGCAGCACTACTGTGACTTCCTAAATCCAACAATTTGGTATATCAGATCAGAATTGGCAACCACGTCCTCTTAATTTTGCAGAAAGAAAAATCTCTTTAAAAACAATCAGCTTTGCATTTCAAACAGCTGACTATGCTTTTTTATAGCTGATTATAACTGTTATAAAAATTAATCTGGAAAAACCAAATATATAATAGGATTCTTGTTTTACAATGCATGCCGGACACTATGCTTGATAACATTAAGTAACATTTGCTCACATTAGACTTTTTCTCCCTGATATGGCCCAAAGAACCATGTAATAGAGATGAACAAGAGGAAAACAACACATTTCTGTGTTCTTTGAAGCTACTTGAGCACGTATTTCTTTTTAACTGGAGTGGAGGTTCCTGCTATTAAGTTATTCTTAGACTCCTCTCAACAACTTTGTGCATTTATATATCAAGGACTCAAAATTTCATAAATCAATGAAAAAGTATTATAAGATGGAAAAAATAAATCCTACCCAATTTACAAAAACAAAAAAAAGTAACATTTGCTCAGTTCCTACCATGAGGGATTCTTGTGTTGATAATCTCATTTAATTTTCACAATAAATACAGTGACTGATAGAAACAATTCAATGAGGTTTAGAGAGGTAGAATAGTTTCCAACTGTGACATGACTGAAAAAAAAAAAAGGCAAATCAGCCATCAAGTCATGATGGGTTAGATCCTCCATCTCATTTTCTTGCCCTGTGACTGATCCCTTGAAACTGATTCACTTACTTTTGAAATCTTATCAGTTTTTTTCCTTAACTCAACCATCCATTGAGCCTAGCCTTTTCACCCTCCCAGCACACTCCCTACCATTAAGATAGCACTCTTAGACTTACTATCTCAAATATTTTCAACAGAGAAAACACACACTAGCTAGTAAAGTTTAACTTTCTGAAAGCTTCCTGACATCCTTAACAAACACAGTCTTATAAGACACAGGACCATTGCACTGGGGCCAGGTCAGGCTTACAGCAAAGCTAGATTGCTAAAACACATTTCATTAGCAGGGATATATAATACGTCAGCAAGATTTACACAGGCTCTTTCTCCACGATCAGGAAATTGCATTTCCTTTCTCAGAACAGTTACAACTGATAAGATTTTTTTGCTCACTGCCCTACTTGTGCTCTGTTGTTCACATTCAATTAGCTATAACGAGGTAAATCCATTTGGGATGAGAGCCACGGAGAATACAGCCAAGGTTGCTATCAGTTTTTCTTTCACCTTTTAAGGGTGCTATGAACTACCCCTAAAACTATCTTTTGCCTTTCAATAGCTTTAAGGATGAATGCATTATTCTTATGCTACACGTTATGTCTTTCTGAGATTGGTTTAGTCCTTTTATGGATTAAAAGAGATCATGCCATTACCAATATCTACAATAAAGCTGACCCTGACAGGATTAGAACTCAGAGCATGCTAGGAAAACCCTTGGCAGTTGATGGCAATCAAAAGAAAATGATCTTCTAACACCGAAGCTCATGTGGAAGGGAGCTTGTCTTCTGGTATACCACCAAGAAAACAGAAGGAATAGCCAGTTAACAATTTAACTGCCAAGGAATGGTTCTCTCCAACTTTGGAATTTGACTGGAAAGTCTTTGCGAGCCTTTTGCATGTCTCCTGTTCATTCCATTAATCCTTTCTTTAACTCCCTTCTTAACTTCTTGCAACTTAAGGCTATTTTTCCAGCATCTGGGCAGCATCTTTGAAATCAAGATAAATATCTTCTAAACAGCTTTACAGTTAGTGTTGGATCAAAGGCTATAAAAATGCAGGAGAGACATGAAATGCTGAACTCACAGAACTTGTTTTGCCAAAACTCAAATACAAAAAATAAGACACACAATAATCCATGGCAAAGCCTCCTGAAAAACCCTCCTGAAAGAAAGATAATTTTTTTGCAAATGAAATTTAATGCCAATAAGTTATTTGGGGGAAAATATATCAACATGGGCAAATAAAACACCTTTTAATCCTTACTTTTTATTAAGACGTAGGTACTAAAATTAACAATGGAAAGCTAACATGAAGAAATCAGGAAATCTTTCTCATTGAACACTTTTCATATGAGTATATATCTAAGAATGACCCAAGCTAGTGCTTGTAGGAGCCCTGGTCTCTAAACCTATTTTTGTTAATAAGAGAAGCATGGGAATTTCTAGGAATTGAATAAACATCTAAATTTAGAAGTGATTAATATTTTGGTATTAAGACCTTTTTCCTTGCATTAATTCTTTATTTATACATTTCATATTTCTTTAGTTTACTTAGTACTTAGCTCTTTTCTTTGGACATTGATTACTATAAATTGTTCATGGACAAGCAGTTTCATTTTATGCCTCACTTATTTTTTTCTGGGATGGGGGACAATTCCCAGCCCGTGAATTACAAGTTGTCACTCATTGCACCGGCTGCTAAAAATTGGCTACTTTATATATCAGCAACAATGAGAAAATTCCTAGAGAAATACACTTTGCTTCTTACTGCAAATTCAGGTATTAACTGTGAGCTTGTTATTTTAAATTTTGTTGCAAAAATTGAAATTGTGGCCTAGAAACTTTTAAGTCCTTCTCCCCCCAATCCTCACACACCAATTTTCTGGTGTACACCCTGATCTCAATATTATAAAGCTAGTCTCTTTTTCTTTCTTCACTTACCTACATTGGAAGATCGAAAAGAGAGGAACTCTATGCTTATCCTTGTGACCCTAATAAGTAAAGAACCTATACAAACAGTTGGCAGATAAACTTCTTTGTTGTTTGAAGTGCCTGTGTTTCCCTTCTGCAAAGAGTGTTTTCTTTGTAAGGTGAACTTTGTGATAGGTTTTTCTGGAAGGTAGTCTGTTTTAGTTAAATTATTTGTCTAGTAAAATCCAAAAATTGTTAATTATAAAATGTGAATTTGTTACTACAACTTTGTTTTGGAAAAGAGAGTTAGGTAATTGTAAATAGGTTGCAAACCTGGGGCCTCTTTGTGGGAAGAATTTAGGGTTTAGAAAATCACACTGCTAAACAAAGGAATTAACCAGCTATAAACTCCAAGTTATACAATAATGCAATAAAACACTTTCAAAATATTTTAACAGATCAATTTCACTGAACAAGGTTTTTTCTGTATATGATCAATAAATTCTTCCCAACATTGCCTCCTTTAAATGTTTTCTTTGACCTGAAACCCATAACTGTCATACTGATATCCTTAGAACACTGATTTAAAAAAAATGTTTATCAAGAATTGTACTTAACTGGTAAGCTATGTGTACCCAGTATAAAATTTAAAAACACCTGACCTTCCCTGAATATTTTGAAGGAATGTATTTTGACTCATGTGGCAGAGATGAACAGTTGTTTTCTTTAACTACTTTTTCTTTCATCAGAATCAAAACATTTTAGCAGGCATGTGATTGCTCCACTGAAGACTATACAGTCCAACGTCCTTTAGCACCAGGCATCCCTGTGAGACTACCTTCTGTATCTCAGGGTGGAGATGAACCAGAGCGGAAGCAGGCTGTGCAAAGCTTCCAGGTGCTATTAGAGGAAGAGGGTTCGGCGCTAGTGTGCTGGCCGCAATGCACCCCAAATCTTAGGACTCTTCCATCTTGTTCATGTTAGGGTTGTTTTACTTTTTCTCTGTATTTACAGTCCCCAAATAAGAATGAAACATATTAAAGTCTTCATTAAAGCAGGAGCATGCTAGTGTACAGCATTTGGCAAAAATCTGACGAGTAGCAAATTTGTATCTTAGATAATGAAAACTAAAGGAAATATAGTAAGATATTTTCCCAATATCTACAGGGTTAGCACTAGCACCTTGACGGATTTAATCGCTAAAGTCTTCACTAAATAAGCACAATAATAAAAGTGACAATTGGTACCCAGCATTCTGTCTACTTACATCACTAGTCCCAGCATCCTGAGCTTAGTCCCCTGGCCTCAAAGTCTCCCCTCTGAAACCATTTATGACGAGAAACTATCCTTACACAGTTGTTGCATTTTGCTTGTGCTAATTTAAATTGTTGAAGCATGTGCGCGAGCTTTAGCTTAGAGGTCTTTGTCTTTTCCCTGGCTCTGATGGTGCTTTTTACCTCCCCTGCTTTGTCCTCTCCTAATTAGAAAATAGTAAAGCTAGCAGGATACACAGAAAGCAACAAGACAACACTGATTTACAGAGAAAATGGACCTAGAAATATCAAACTATCCAAATACTCATCAGCACTCAGATTAGAAAGCTGGTCTCTTGACACCCAGCCCACTATCTCCTCCCATCACCAGGGAGGTGTCTTGTCCCATCTTCCTTTCAATCCTTTACTCTCTCTGCTCTCTGAGAGTTCTGCCCTTGATAAAGAAAGAAACAGGAGAAAGGAAAGATGTATATATGTGCTCTAGTAAACAGTTATATCAAATGGTTTTTTTAAATATTTTTAGTATTATCCTTTAGAATGAATCTCTTCAAATAATCACACTTCCATTTTTGACTTATGGGCTTTTGTTACAAAGTTTGTTTTCACAGAATTCTAAAAATTTCCTACTACAGTAGAGCTCTGTATTTCTCATCTAGGCTCCATGTCTCCTGTATTCTCAGTCTTAGGAATTGTTAGGAGAGACACCCAAGCATTCTTTGCTTCTCTCTACCTTTCTCATCCAATTAATCAATAACTGCTATCCAAATTCTAGCTAAGTAACTTTTCATGAACTCAGGTTATCTCCACCACTGTTGCTACTAAGTCTTTGCTTGGATTATGAAAGCAAATTTCTAATAGTTACCCCAATGTCTACCTGAAATTTTCCTGATCTAACCTCTTCTGCATCTTGCAAATAGAAGGGTCTTTCTAAAACTCAAATCTGGCCATAGTTAAATAAATTCTTTCAGAAAATGTCCTCAACTTTAGAAAACTGAGCTTCAGTAGTACAAGGCTCTGAATGGTCTAGCCCTGTTCACTTCTCAATTCCATGCCTTGCTACATCTATTCCCCTTTTAAGCTGATAGCTTTCCATACTTCTTCTAGGTCCTTAAATTGTCATGCATTCTTTTGACAGATGTTGTTTCCTCTGGGCTTGAGATCAACTATCATCATGTCTTTTAGAAGGATCTCTGTGAATCTCCAGTTTGAGCCTGGTTTCCATTCCTTATACACCAAAAGCATCTTGTGTATGCTGCTGCATCACAGTTATAACTAGAATCAACAATGTAATGTATGAAATGCAAGTGTTCAAACTTGCATTCTCCATTACAAAAGTCTAAAAGAGGAGATCATGCGTTCTTTCAATGTAGCGCAATTACAGTAGCAATTGGCTGAATCAATGAAGCAATAAGCAAATACATTCACAAAGGCTATGATTCAAACTTCCAGCCATGCAACAATAAGGTATTAAATATCTTTTTCAACCTTCAACCTTGACCTTCCTTTTCATTAACAACTTCAGGTTGAATTGTTTTGTTAAGAGGTAACTCATCCCACACCATACTCTTACCATAACACACACACACACACACACACACACACACACAGGATGAGAGTAAGACCAAACTCAGATATCCTGCCTTGGAGCTTTCCTTCTCCTAGATGATATCACAGACTTTTCTTCTCATCGAAATAGTGATTGCAAATGGACAAGTTGCTCTACCATGAAAACTTTCCTGTCCTATTTTCCATCCTTGTAGCTAATCTCTACTGGTACCATGATGAAAGAATCCTGGCTAATAAACAAGTGATGTCCCAAATAGGCAGTGACTACAAACAGAAGCTGAGGTATCTGCCCATTCTACTCCATGTCTAATTTAGGAGGAAGATAAGTGGGAATGGAGAAATAGAACATAATTAGGCATTTTCTCCAGAAGATATCTGGGCACAGTAGGTCTTTAACAACAGTAGGTATAAAGTCCAATTACATTAAAATATCTCTAGTTGCAAGATAAAAATGACAGAAACCAGTTTGCCAATGAGATTGAAAATTTTTATGTTGCTAATTGAATTATAGAGAAGTTTCATCACAGCAATAGAATGTAATCTAGAAGTATTGGTTTTATCCCATGTCTCAGCTGCCAAAATGCATGTATACCGGTGATCCCTTCAAAATCGTTTTGCATAGATCTTAAAATTATCTATTAATCTAAAACAAAAAGAAAAATTTTTAAGTGACAGCAATTCTTTAACAATCTCAGCTGTCTCCTTTCTGCCCAGAGCCATTTTGCAATGTGCAAATGTGACCCTACTAAAAATATATATAATGAACAACTGAAGCTAGAAATAAACTTCTCATAACTATGTGTTCCAAGGATGCTTGTGTAGCCCGTTCGAGTTGTCGATCTCAAAACATCTTTAAAAGACAAGCAATATAGTTCTCCTCATGGCGAGTGATGCTGATACTAACTTCACAGATCCAGGTTTGCATGATACCTTCTGTCAGAACTATTGTTACTTGTACAAGCAGTGCTGTCAGTCAGTTAGGTTCCTTTGCCTAAACATGAACTATAAACACATTATTTCTGTTGCCTAATGAATCCACATTTTCTACTTCTAGACTATTTTCAACATATTTCTAGAAACTAGAACTATAGAAAATATCATAGAGGTCCTTAAATTCTGGGAAAAAAAGCTTCAAGTCATAGAGCTATAGGTTATCTGACCTCTCATGGCTGAGAAGGGATAATTATAATCTTTATTATGATATTCAAGATATGATCTTTTTCATGAAACGATCAGATTTTTTGGGAAAAGTAGGAAGAGAAGAATCCTCACCACTGAAAACTCAGTGTCCATTAATGAGACTTATTTCCTGAGAATTTAATTATCCACATCATTTTATGAATGTATTATACTTAATATCTCATTAGTAATGACTAGGAGCTAATGAATCACTGATATGTTGCGCATTTAACAAATTCTGTGTCAAACAGCTGTTGAACATAACTGGAGTTTCATAAGCAAGTAAGAAAACTAGTCAAGAAAAAAACAGAATGGTATTTTTAAAGTTTTACTTTAAAAAAATCAAATGAAAATTAAACTTGGTCAAACCATTTCTTGTTTCCAAACATTTTTATGGGCATAGCTAAAGTTGATCTTTAAAATCATGTTATTATTAAGATCAAATATGGCACTCTACTGAAATTCAGGGGCACAGTTTTAATATAAAAATGAAATACAATGTGGATTCTCCCTAAATTTGCTCTTTATCAAGAGTAATACAGGGCTGGGTGTGTAGCCCAGTGGTAGATTGTGGTTAGCCTGAGCAAGGGTGAGTTCAATTCCTAGCATGCCTCAAAACAAGACAAATGAAAAACAATATATGTTTGGACATTGACAGGATCTATAGGCAAGATATCTAATCCTAGGTTATTATTAAACATAATTTAATGAAATGAAATACTACATACTTGCAACTATTTCAAATAATATAGACACAGGTATCACTTTTTTTTCTGACCTTCACTGAGAAGGTCAATTTTATTACCTTTGATAAATCAAGATGTCTGTTTTATAAAATATAGAAAGAATAATTTATTATTTAACTACTTAAGTTTCTCCAGTTCTAATTATTTGAGTGATTTTATTTTCTTTTTTGGCCAATGTGAGTTTGCTCCCTGCATTTTTAAAGCAAAATGGCATGACTTCAAATTCCTCAGTGCTGTCACTCTAGTATGCCCCTGGAGCTCCAAAACACCATTGAAAATTAAATGCTTCCAGCATGTGAACTTAACAGTGAGTTCTCACCCATCTAATACTCTTTTGTAGTCATACAGCATTATATTTTTAACAAGTTTTAGTGGTTGGGGACTATTTTCTAGAAATCATTACTAATTACTAATTATAGAACATATGAAGTACATATAGATTCTGTGAATAAAGGAACTTAGCAAATATTGTTAGTGTCACAGCTAAAGATAAAATAGATAATTAAAAAATGATAATTAACAAAAGTGGGCAATACAAACTAATAAAAACATGACAATAAACAATAGCACCAGCCAAGGAGTCTTGATATTTACTGTAATTGTTTTGATATTTACTGTAACTGAAGTTTTGAATCTTTGTGCATTATGTATAAATATCACTGCCTCTTAGCTTACAGAATAGACAGCAAAATACCAGTATGTGCACTCATCACCATCACCTTCAGAATCAGTGTTGGGAAATAAATTAGAAATGTTTGTTCATCAGTTATTGGTGGGTAAATCACTACCACAAAAATTGGACATTAAAAACCATGAAGTATGACACCTAGAAGTATCTGAATAAATTCCTATTTAAAATACAATGGTACTTTATGGTCATAGAAATTCATGAAGCATTTTATTCATATGAAAAAGAATTCTATACCTGCATTTTATTTTGTAGGGCTGAAGTTTGAACTCAGGGCCTTGTGCACAGCTGGGATGACAGGTGTTACCACTATGCTCAACTTATTTTATTGGTTGAGCTAGGGTCTCGTTAGCTTTTGGATTGCAAACATGAGTCACTGTGCCTGGTCTTACATCTTGATTTCTTAAAATTAGTGTGTGAGGTCAAAAAGAATGGAGCTCCCCTTGAGGACTCTACACTATGAATCCTCCTTTCCAAAGTCTCTGATTGCATCAAAGGGCTCAGATACACTGATGTGGCCATGAAGTCCAGGTGAATACTGGATTTTTGTAAACACAAGAAACTGGTCTTCTGCAAATATAATCTCATGTACATCTGAAGTTTTTGTTTGCGTGCTTTACATAAGATTTCTACATCAATAAACACTTTTAACAAAAGGACAGGAGGGTAAAACAGGTCTCTTCCAGAGGTGGGTATCAGTGGGAGGGTGGAGGACATAGGAAAGAGTGACTTTCATATGTGAAAATAGAAGAACGAAACCTGTTGAAATTGTTCTAAGAAGGGAAGGAGGGGAGAGGAGGGAGAATGATGGAGGAGGTAAATCTTAGATATATTGTAAGCACATATGTAAATATCATAATGTTCTCTGTACAACTATTATATGCTAATAATAAAAAATAAATAAAAATAAAAGATTTCTACATTTCATGGTGATTATAAGCAGGCTGTTGGTTTTAGTTTTGACAAATACCTACACTTAAGTTGTCCAAATTCTTACAAAATAAAGAACATTACTATTACCTCCAAAAATTCCTCTATGTTCTCCCTAGTAAACCCGTCTCACTCTCTAAACCCCACTGGAAGCAATTTCAACTCTGATTCTTTTTGCCAAGACTGGCTTTATGAGCAATACCACTTCATAGGACTGGAACCATGCAAAATGTCCTCTTCTGTGGAAGGCTTTCTCTCAGCATAATAGTCTTGAGATTCAGCCATATTTTTCTCTTTATCAGTAATGTACTCTGCTTTATTGCTGAGCCATGATCCCTTACATGAGTATACCAGCCTTCTTTACCCATTCCCCCGTGATGAATCCTGAGCTGTCTACAGATTGAGGCTGTGATGAATGAAGTTCCTATGAACATTCTTGCAGAGATTGCTCTGTGGTTACATGCTCTCAATACTCTTGGAAAAATGCTTAAGAGTAGAAATGTTAGGTGATAAGGCAGACGTACTTTGGTTTTGTAGGATACTTTGTTTCACAAAGCACTTGTATCATTTCATATTCATATCAAGAACATATGAGATTCCATTTTCTTCAGTGTTAGGTGAGGTCAGTCTTTTTCATTTTAGCTATTTTGGTAGGTAACAGTATCTTAACATGGTTTAAATTTACATTTCTCTGAAGAGTAACAAAGGTTAATGAAGATATGGAAATTTCATAATGCAACCCCTTTGTACAATTAATATATGCTAATAAAAAAGATTAATGTTTCACATGCTTATCAGTTACTTGTACACATATTTTGGCAATGTGTCTGTCCAACAATTTTGCCCATTTTTATTGGGTTATTTATTCTTTAGGTATTTTTAACATATACTGAACACCAGTTATGTGCAGCATGGTACATTTTCTAAATATTTTATTTTAGTGTGAAGGTTGTGAACTCATTTTTTAAATTATTTATTTTGATGAGATAAAGTTTTAAATTAGATTATAATTTATGAAATTTTTCTCTTATGCTTATTGCTTCCTTATTCTAAGAAATTTTATCTACACAAAATTTATTAAGATATATTTCCTGAGAAAAGAAACAAAATCAATTCTAAATTTTTTGACTTCATGTTTAGTTTAATTTACAAAATTATGCTTTCCCCACCTGACATCTTACTTCTTACTGCTCTTTCCTGTGTGATCATTCAGATTAGCAGTAAAACTGAAGATGTAATTGGCTAAACTTTAAATTTCACTTATGAAAACAAATAGTTCATTCTCACTGAATTCAAATAAAAGTCTTTGTATACAACCTTCCCGAGACCCTTTGAACACATACTGATATTCAAGATTTTTTTTAAAAAATTACAAATTTTGAAGAACAAACATACTTTGCAAACAGATTGCCCTAGAACTGTCTTATTTACTTACATTGGAGGAGGGGGAGGCATGATTGATGTAAGTTCTTGTTGATCAGCTAGTCCTTTGGAAGTGACCACTTAGAAAATACCAAAAAATGTGTATATTAATTTGGTGGAAAGAGAAAACAAATGTAACAGCTGCTCTTGTACCACATAGTAAGGGTAGAACAAGGATTCTCAAAATGCACTTTCCATTCCATTCTCCTTTCCCCATCTATTTTTAAGTGATTTGACAAGCTTCCTAAAAATATCAAAGTTACCAAAAGAACAAGCGTACACATACAGAATATATTCATTCATTCAAACTTTCAAAATTATAATACTATCCAATATGTCAGACTCTGCAATAGACTCTGAGGGTTTAAAAAAAAACAGACATGTTCACCCTCATGGAGTTTATATTTTTCAAAAAGGGGCATACAGCAAGCAAATAATAAAATAAGTCATTTTAGTAATATTTTCAAGAAAATAATCAGTAGCAGTGACAGGAAAAGGAACACGGGTGAGTGATTTTAGGTAGTCAGTCAGGGAAGGAATGTCTAGGAGAAGTGACACGCAGGCGAGATGTGAAGATTGAGAAAGATCACTGTGAGGGACTTTGAGGAAAGAAAGAGGAGATTCTGCACTTTTGTTACTTTGAATGAATGTCTTAGGGTCTGCTTTGGAAATCATCAAGGTCATTACCAAGTATAAAGGCTGTGAAGATGAGAATGAGAGTAGGAGACAGGAGAGATTTTCATTTAAAGCTAGCTGGGAAGCCCTGAGTTGGTCCTCAATGTCACCTGTGCTGGACACACTGTGCAAGGTCAATGTGACTGAGAGACCTGACATGGTGTTTCTATGACATTCAAAAATTAGATGGTTAGAGGATTACACAAAATGATTTCTGCTAGCAAGCCAAACTGGACTCAAGGATCCTACAATGAGAGTGCTCTTATGTGGTTTATGTAGAAACAGGAAGATATAGCA
This sequence comes from Castor canadensis, assembly GCF_047511655.1. Classification (NCBI taxonomy): domain Eukaryota; kingdom Metazoa; phylum Chordata; class Mammalia; order Rodentia; family Castoridae; genus Castor; species Castor canadensis. Next base: position 49,332,742 of record NC_133401.1, on the reverse strand, counting down.
GAAGAGAAAAAAGCCAGTGACAAACCCCATTTCAGCTCTTCCAAAGAAAGATGCAAATCAAAACGCAAACTCACTGGTTTGACTTACGAGCACAAAGAGATGGGCTCACTTAAATATGATAAATTTAATAACCCATAGTAATGCATTTTCATGCTTAATACATTACCAGGCTTTCATATTTTACAGAGAAGTAAACTGGAGAATAATTCTCTTTCCATTTTTATTTATTTAGCACAGAATAATGAATTTTATATGACTGAATGCATGTCTGGACATATATAAATTTTAGTCATATTATTATCTTGTTAAAAAATTCAAGATGGCAAGATATTGAAAGAAAGGAGCAGATGCAGAGATTTCAAAGCACTGTAAATATACATGCACAGTCAAGTTTATATTTATTATAGTCATAGTCTACAAAGCCTGTTTTCCCTTAATCCTTTGAGATGCTAGATACATTTATCTTAATCTTGGTTCAGTCCTAACTCAGGAGCTTTGTTTTTCTTTTATCATAATCTGATCATAATAATAAGCTTCATCTATTCCAGCAATATGTTAACTCAAATTGAGAGTACAAATCCACAGAGTTTTAAGATACTCATAAGCAAGTAACTAGTGATATTTTTGGTTTAGAGAAAAGGAAATGTGAATTTATTAATATAAACAGTTGTTCTAGACAGATGTCCCCGGAATCTGAAAGACATTGATTCCAAGACCCCCACAGATACCCAAATTACCAGATGTTCAAGTTCCTTACCTAAAATGGCATAGCATTGGCATATAACTTTTGCAATCCTCTCCTCCTGTATACTTTAAGTCATCTCTGAATTAGCCATAATACCTAATACAATGTAGTGCTGTATACAGATTTTTTACTACTGTACTGTTCATATAATGTTAAGAAAAAGAATTCTGTACATGTTCAGAACAGATGCAATATTTTTTCAAATATTTTCTATCTGCAGATGGTTGAATCCACCAGATATAGAACCCATACCATTTTGACTTTTTTAAGGGATTTAATGGTACTGAAAGTGTTTGTTTGTTTGTTATTTTGGCATTTCATTACCAATTCAGAAAATAATTCTACATGAGGCAGACAATTTCTTAATACCTCTAAGAGTTCCCAAGGAAGTGTGTGGTGTGGATGATAAGGGGCAAGGGGAGATGAGAGTCCCGGGTCAACTTTCTTTAAAAAATTTTTAAGCTATAAAAATGTTGCTCCTACAAAAATATGTGACAGCCAGGCTACCCTGTTGGTAGACAAGAATCCAAGGATCACACATTTAGATGCACTGGTCAAGAGGGAATGCAAGATGCATGTGATTTAGGCTAGTGGCTCAATCCACAGAGCCTGTGAAGAAGAGCTCCATGTATGGAACTATACCTGTTCTATGCCAGTGTTATGGAGCTAGTGACTATTGTTGGAGCCCTGAAGATTTAACTATAAATCCCAGGTAAAGATAAATAAAATAACCATGAAAGGTACATTGTACCATGGACAGGTCCATGCACAGCTACACATAAAAGAGATCCTAAGAGACAGAGACTGCTATCTTTATAGTCATTTGCAACTGTAAAAGAAATCTATCAAGAACAAGGCATTACTGGGGGGTTGTCAGGCTCGCCTGTCAGGTTTTGGGTTGCACTTTCAATGTGATTATAGCCAGGGCTCAGCAGCAAAGCCCAGCTCTGGTGGCAGGAGCCCTAGGAAGAGGGCATGAACATTCCTTAGGTACCACAGTCAACCAGGGCACAGGAAGAGATTGTAACACAAAGAAGATATAGAAGAAAGATGCAAGATTGACTCTGAGAGTCAAATACTCTCAGACATGTTGGGTACTTTTGGGGAACACAAACTCACTGAGAAGAGTGGTGAAGTTTTCCTCACTAGAGGGGAGACAGATTGGGGAGGTAGATAGGGAGTCATATATCACACACATGCATGTGGGAACTGAGGAAGGAAGTGGATGCCACTAATAAAGATTGGAAATGCAAGAATAGGGCAAAAGCTCCACTATGCAGCAAAATCTTCAATTTATAACCTAGACATTTCAATAGCATTTTCAACCAGTCTAACATGTTGGGGAGAGATGTATATTTGGTTTAGGATCAACCACAGGAGGAAGCAATTTTGACCCCTTTGTTTGGTATCTTGAGCTTACTTGACTGATGTTTGATGACTTCCCTAAGTTTACACTGTAGACATTCCCTGATAATTTTCTCTCTTCCCTAGGCTACCCTTTGAAGTTCTGATTATATTTACTACCAAAGAGGAATTACAGAAAAGGCCTAATGAAGATGTTGAGTTTGATTTAAGTAATCAGCTTCATAAGATTGTTTCGACTTCATTGTAAACAATGGCCTCTAGGAATGAGCAGAGTCTGATTTGGAAGAAAGTAAGAATGCTCACCCAAGTACAATTATGCTTTACAGAATGGAGTTAGTAAAGTCATAATTCAGCTCAATTATTTAACATTTCCAATTTTTGAATTACTGGTATTAAATTACAGTACACTTTTAGAAAAGAATTAGGAGAATCATTTTACTTACATTCTTCTCCTCTTCATCTACCTCTCTTCTATCTCCCTCCTCCCAACAATAAAATAAGAGGCATGTTTTCAAAATACACTGAGCTGATTAGGCTCTGGTTGACTCTTCCACATTGCCCTTAATATTTCCCCCTTCTATGAAAGATCTGACAAAAATTACCATGACAATTTATCCTGACGAGAAGGATGGCTTTTGATGAAGCACCAGGGGTGGAAATATTTCTCATAAACAATCTCACTGTGACCTAAAACTCATCCTATTAACTCTGAAGGATGAGGCAACTAATTATACAAGAGGCCACTGCCAGAATTTCTGACATTCTATAAACCCTTTAAATATAGAGACTGACAAACTGAATGGCAAATTCTTTCTCCACTTCATGTATGGTTTGTGGTCATGTTTCTGAGTATTTCGAAACAACAGTGCAGTGAAAACTAAAATGTAGCAGTAGTATTTGGGGTCTGCAGAGTGAAGAACAGTGAGAAGTAGATTCATGTTGAGTGGATTGTCTGGGTAGGCTGTGCCCCATTTCCTAGAGTGTTCCAGGTCCATGGTTATAGTGATGCTAACCTGTTATGACTGAAGGAGAGTTCAGAATGACATCATGTTTGCAGGGGCATCAAGTGAGTGGTTTTGTTCATATACTTTTCATTTTTGATCTCTTTGGACACTGAGGCTAAGTAAATGAGGATTGATGCACAAAATTTCTTGCATGTCAACTAAGTTTTACAAATTTTTCTTTCACCTGAGTTTTCTTCTTTTTGAATTGGAAGTAACAATCACATTATTCACTGTAAAGCAGTGTTCAACTCTTGGCTTTTCCATACACGCAAACAAATAACTAATTAAAATAATCTTGAGTCATAAAAATACCAATCAAAGTTCTGGTCAAGAAAGCAAAGTAATAATCACAAAAAAGCATTTGTTGTATTTAGGGTCACTGTTCAATAAAGCTTCAATAAAGCATTTTCTATTACTTGTTGGGGCCATTATGATGGACAAGAAATATGAATTAGCAACTTGACAATGAAATATTAGTTGTTTTGTTATTAAACATCAATGTCTTAGATGAAAAGAACATTTTGAGGGAACTAGAATATTATTTTCATGCATTCCAAAATATTAAAGTAAACCAAAATAATTATCACCAAAGGGAAATCACCATTTTTAAAAATAGCTAACATAAGTCACCAGTAGTTGAGTGTTTCTACTCAATTTTCTAACAGCTATGTTATTGCCTTTAATGTCAGAGGGCTGGTATCCTATTATTGTAGGTTAAGTGACTATTGTCTGGCCTTGGGGAAAATTATAACAACAGATGGAGGAACTTTAGACTTGAGCACATTCGGTTTGGTTTTAACTGAGACTGGTAGACTTCTGTCTAGAATTTGGACCTTATCAACCTGGGGGTAAGAGAAAGATAGGGGTATTTAATCTAGTCCTGGTCTGGTACTATATTCTGCCTTACAAAACATCATGTCCTCCTATACTGTAGAACTCTATTGAATGCCTTTAGTAACTGGGAACTCAGTACCTTACAAGGTCACAGCACTTCAATCAGTCACCACTCAAGTTGTTTCCAAATTAAATAGACACAGGGAGTAAAGTCAACCCCCTTTATTCTCCTTTTCCAGAGGTAAAAACTTTGCACCATCCCCTGTGACTGCTTGTTATCTTTGTTGGTTTGGGGATATGGTTTTCCTTTTAAACTATGCATTTTATTATGGAAAAACATTCTTCTTTTCACTTATTAACATTCAGATTAGTAAAAACAAAAAAAAAAGATCCCTAGGAGATAATTTTGTTTCTGGCCAAAGGTTGAGCATTTGTTTATAGAAGTAATTAAGTTTATCATAACCCACCAAAAAAGATTGAAAAAGACAGGGCTCAGCAGGCTACAATCCCAGTAATAAAGACCCTCTCAGTGACTGGATTATAAATACCCTAAGTCTTATCTTTTCCAGTATAAAAGCCTATCAGTTAGATTTTTTTTTTCAGTGATTGCTACTTAAAATACCATCTAGAAAGGTAATCCCCAGAATGGGGCTTTTATTGTTTGGAACTCAGGAAAACAGCAATATGATCTTTTAGTGTGTGTGTGCAGCAAAAGCTAGGTGACCTTCTGGGGCTTGAAGGTCAGCTTCTCTTTTTGTTAAATCCCTGTCTTTAAATGGAGAAGAAAGGCACTGAGAGGAAGCTGATGCTCTGACCCACCCAGACAACCTCTGCAGTTAACCAGGGAGTCCAGCTCTGGCTTAAATTGAGTAGCCAGCTATCACATCTTACTTCTTTGCTGAAAGAATTTTAAGTACATAGAGAAAGCTAGAAAGAAAAGGTAACAATATACAGAGCAATGAAGATATCCACATACACAAGAAACTTGGTAGGTTAGGGGCTTCTGGGAGTCAAAGTTGCCTTTCTATCCATAGGGGAACAAGATTGCAGAGAACTGTGGGGGGGCATGGGTAGGAATGAGAGGTATATGCTGGTAGCACTCAAAATAAAGGAGATAATACAAAAAAAATAAATGAAGAAAATGCAGATTTAGAAGTGGGAAAGGAAATCAAGTAAGGAGCATACATTTTTCAAAAGATAAACATCAAATTTTTGGTTAGCACATAGTAGCTGTACGGGGGAGGTGTACACTGGGATATTTATATGTGTACTTACATTATCTTAGTTAGATTTATCCCACATCACCCCCATCATCTTTCCTCCACCCCCCTTCTTAGAATAATTTCAACAGGTTTCATTCTTCAATTTTATACATTACCATATTCGCCTTCTTTCACCCTTTCCATATGCCCACCTCCTCCCACTGATACCCACCTCCGGAAAACACCTGTTTTAACCTCCTGCCCTTCATTTTTAAAAAGTGTATGTTGATAGTCCAAGGGAGTTTTGCCTTGGTAGTTCAAGCCTCTTTCCGTATCACCATGCTCCCTAGTATTCAACAGCTTATGGTATATTATATTATATTCATATACAGATGGATTGTTTCACTATTTTTCACTTCACTCTCTAACATTTTCTTTCCATCCCCCACCTCCTGTAGTTTCCTCTGCAGATCCACTAATACAATCTTGATAAATATCACATTTCAGGTAGGAAGTGTTGACATGTTGCATTAATAGGTTATCATGGCCTACTGCATTGAAGATGTTCATCTCTGCTAGCTGTAACCTGGAGATCGTCAGAATGAGTTTAGTTCAGTTTTACAACATTAGTATATGTCCCATGAACCTACCACTATTTTTGGTACTGGTACTGTAAGGAAGAATAATGTGTGGTCACTACCCCTCAAGAAAATTGCATTCTCGGGACTATCAGACTGTATACAGTTAATTGCAATTTAATGTATTACGTGCTATCAAAATGGGAATTCAAGCCAGACTAAGGAATCAAGGAAGATTTTCTAGAAGACATAATGCTTGAACTGTCTTTCACTTCCATCAACTCTCATCACTGTTAAGTTCTGTGGAACAGGGAGATGGTCATAAGCCCTCTGAGGAGACTTTTTCACTAATTAAAAATGGATGCAGTAATGCCAATCTCATAGGCTTGTAGGGGGATAAAAAGATTAAGCATATGAAGTGCCTTCTCATGTACTTTGTATGTTGAAAGTGCTCATGGAATGTGTTCTTTCCTGTTCGCTATAAAATATTAATGCTAGGAAGTGCTTGAACTATGAAGGACTTGTACTGTGGTTTTACAAACCCAAGGTCATCCCAGTCAGTCTTGTTCCAGGTCCTCACCCTTGTAGTCCAGTACTATCTCCACAGTACCACCATACAATTTTCATGTGGCAGTATGAAGAGTAATGAGTGACTATAACAGGAACTGCTCCAGGGAGGAAATACACACATGATAAATATGGAGACACTGAGGTGAGAGGGTGAAATGAATGAGATAGATTTAGTTGACTGAAAGATTTTTTTTTATTATTATAAATTTTCATTAGGCTATATTCATTATATGGGGGGGGGATTTGCAGTGACAATTCCAGTTAGACATAAATTGTACATTATTTACATTGTCCCTATCGTCTCTTCCTCTCACCCCCTCCCCACCTCACTTAAAGCAATTGCAAGAGGATTTTTACTTCTGTTTCATATAGGTATATGAAGTCCATCAACCATATACTGTTACCTTAGTTTTATTCCTTCATCCTCCCCCTCCCACTAGTTACACGCCTGCACACACTGTGCCTATTTTACAGTCCTGATTTTTGCTATTAATATTTAAGTTGACGTTCAAAGGGATGTCTCAATGCATGCCCACTGAGGGTGTGCTTTACTTTGTTCTGTTCAATTCCTTCAAATACTCTCCGTTACCCCTTTACCTCCCACCCCCCCATTTTTCACCAGCTTTCAATACACATCCTTATATCCTCTACCTTCACATCTTATGTTATGTAAAATTACTGATGCTCTATCATTCTGTTTTCCTTTCCTTCTTTCCCAAAGTTCCATAGAGTAGTTACACTGTTATAAACATGTTCTATAACTAAGTTTGTATACGATCATGCTTGTTTTTGTGCATATGTTTACCTTTGGGTCTATCTTCCATGTATGAGAGAAAACATGCTTCTTTTGTGTTTTTGATCCTGGCTAATTGATGTCCTCCAATTGCATCCATTTACCTTCAAACCCCATGTCATTGTTCCTTGTGGCTAATACTCCACTGTATATATGTACCACAATTTCATGATCCATTCATCAGTTGTAGAGTATTTGGGTTGTTTCCAGAGCTTGGCTATTGTGAATAGTGCTGCAATGAACATCAGTGTACAGGTGTCTCTACTGTATCCTGTCTTATGTTCTTTTGAGTAGATACCCAGGAGCAGTATCACTGGATCATATGGCAGTTATATCTCTAGTTTTTTGAGGAAACTCCATACTGCTTTCCATAGTGGTTATAATAATTTGCATTCCCACCAGCAATGTATAAGGGTTCCTGTTTCACCACATCTTCGCCAGCATTTGTTGTTGTTATTACCCTCGATTATGGTCATTCTAACTAGGGTGAGATGAAATCTAAGTGTTGTTTTGATTTGCATCTCTTTTATAACCAGGGGAGTTGAACACTTCTTCATGTGTTTACTGGCCATTTGTACCACTTCCTTTGAGAATTCCCTTTTTAATACATGTGCCCATTTCTTCACTGGGTATTGATTCTTCTGGGACTGAGTTTTTGAGTTCCCTGTAGATTCTGGGTATTAGCCCCTTATCAGATGAGTAGTTGACAAAGATTTTCTCCCATTCTATGGGCTGTCTGTTGAGTCTGGTAACTGTTTCTTCGCTGTGCAGAAGCTCTTTCGCTTGATGCAGTCCCATTTGTTCAATGTTTCTCTTAGATGCTGAGCCTTTAGAGTTCTGTTTAGGATGTCACTCCATAAACCTATCTGTTCCAGTGTATTTCCTACTGCTTCTTGGAGTTGTTTCAAAGTTTCAGGCCTTATATTAAGGTCTTTGGTTCACTTTGAGTTGATTTTAGTGCAGGGTGAAAGACAGGGATCTAGTTTCAGTCTTCTACATGTGGATTCCCAGTAACATTTATTAAAGAGGCTGTCTTTTCTCCATTGTGTTTTGGGTTCCTTTGTTGAAGATCAGTTGGCTGTAAATGGGTAGGTTTATGTCTGGATCTTCTATTCTGATTCATTGGTCTTCCTGTCTGAATTTGTTACGGCTCTGTAATATAGTTTGAAATGAGGTATTGTGATGCCTCCATCATTGAACTTTTTATTGCTCAGAATTGCTTTGGCTATTTGAGGTCTTTTGTGTTTCCATATGGATTTCATGATTTTTTTTCCTATTTCTGTACAGAAAGTCATTGGAATTTTGGCAGGGATTGCATTGAACATGTAGATTGCTTTTGGTAGTATGGCCACTTTCACAATGTTGATTCTACCGATCCACAAGCATGGAGGTCTTTTCATTTTCTATGGTTCCTCTCTTCAGTGGTTTATTTCATTACATTTATTCCAATGTACTTTATTATTTATTAAATGGGATTGTTTCCCTGATTTCCTTCCCAGTTTGTGCGTTGTTGTTATATAGAAAAGCTACTGATTTCTGTATATTAATTTTGTATCCTGCTGCTTTGCTGAAAGAGTTTATGATTTCTAGTAGGTTTTTGATAGAGTTTTTGGGTTCTCTTAGGTGTAGGATCACGTCATCTGCCAATAGGGATAGTTTGACTTCTTCCTTCTCTATTTGAATCCCTTTTATTTCTTGCTCTTGTCTTATTGCTCTAGCTAGGAATTCCAAAACTATGTTGAATAGGAGTGGAGAAAGTAGACAGCTCTGTCTCATTCCTGACTTTAAGGGGAATGTTTTCAGGCTCTAGGTTTTTCATATATAGCCTTTATTAGGTTGAAGAACATCCCTTCTATTCCTAGTTTCTTCAGAGATTTTATCATGAAAGGGTGTTGGATTTTGTCAAAGGCCTTTCCTGTGTCTATTGAGAGGATCATGTGGTTTTGTCCTTGCTTCTGTTTATATGCTGTATTATGTTTATGGATTTATGTATGTTGAACCATCCTTGCATCTCTGGTATGAAACCAATCTGGTCATGGTTTCCTAAGTGGGAACTTAAGTCAGAAAAGGCAAATAAAGATAAAATCTCATATTAAAATAATACAATGTTGGCTGATATCAGGAAGATTGTGGTTTGAGCCCATCTCAACCAATGCCTGGGTATTATGACACGTGCCTGTCATCCCAGTTTTGCTAAAGGCTGAGATAGGGAAGATGGTGGCTCCAGATCAGCCTGGCCAAAAAAAATGTTTGCTAGACTCCATCTCAACAGAAAAAATACCTGTCATCTCAGCTATGGCAGGAAGCTTAAGTAGGATGGTTGAGGTCTAGATTGGTCTGGACAAAAAGCAAAATCCTATATCTAAAATGATCAGAGCACAAAAGCTGGAGGCTAGACACCAGCCTAGCAAGAATGAAGCCCCAAGTTCTAACCCAAGTCATCTAAACTTCTGCCCCTTGAGTCTCATAACCCTAAATTAGATAAAATTCTGGCACCTGCCTCTTCTTATGTTGGTAAAAACTAAGGTGAATGTAAAATAAATGTTTCTATTATTACTTCACCACATATATAGTAAAAAAAACAAAACAAAACTGTTTCTTTCCTATTTTCTCACAGCCAGTGCAGTATGTGCCATGGGCAACTGAGTAATGGATCAGTCTGAAAGGAAACAAGACTGGTGATCTGGCCAGAGGAAGGAAAAGACAAAGTACAAAGTAAGAAAGCCTATTCAAATAAGTCCAGGCTTGGGAGATGCCAGAATTTCTCTAGATAACACACGCTGGGTGTAACCAAGATTGTCACTTAGACAGTTGTCAAAGAGAAACATGAAATTTAGGAAGCTTTTCAAGTACAATGGGAGTCATGTGTCTGTAAACAGCCATTTTTATTGCTATTTTTCTTAAAACCAACTGTTGTTTTGGATTTTTTAAAGGGGGGTATAAGTTTTATTGGGGGTAAACTTAAGGTTTTATTGGGGTAAGCTTATTGGGAGATAATTTCTCCCAATTGAGAAAGTAAGAACTGCTCAGAACTAATTCTTTTCATCTTTGAGTTAGGAGACTCTTTATGAGACTTTCTGGATTTTCAAAGTCTGGTTGTACTCATAAGGACTGTTGACACATATTTTTGGGAAGTGCTGGGGATTGAACCCAGGGCCTTATGCATGCGAGGCAAAGTCCTCTCCTACAAAGCTATATCCTCAATCCTTAATTGATTCATATTTTTAAGCTGATTTGCTTCATTTTGGGTTTTAACACACTGGCTTGGAAAGTTATACAGGGTTAGAGTTTCCTCTACATTCCTTGTCATAGCAAAAATTGCTTTTCCTCTTCAGAGGAATTAAACTGGTCTCTGTGTGACTCCCTTAAGACCACTGGCCCCAAATGTCTCTAGAACTTTTCCTCACAGTATGTAGGTACCCTTTGGTTTTGTACCCTGGCTTAGTTTAAAGCTTCCATTCTGCCATGAAGGTAGCTCTTGATTACTCTAGCTCAATGAGCTATCCCCCTGCTGTGACCTTCCACACAGGAGGTCTGCATGAAGACCTGCATATGTTCTGGAAGAAATATGCAAAAGCCATCTGGCTTCAAGTCATTATTTTTCATTCTGTGCTATGCTGCTGAGGGACAGACCTTCACCACTTAACTGCAGGGCTGCGTAGTTCTTTATTAGGCTGCCCAATTCCCTTATAGTCACCGAGGTCTCTGAAGTTTCCAACAGCAAGCCCTCTGATGCAGCTTGGGAAACAGCATTTGTGAGGTGTGGCTCATTGGCAGACTGGGTGCCTACATATTGGTGCTACAACAGTGCATGTGTCTGTACACATTTGGCACAAGTCAAGAGACTGAGGAGTATAGCAAAGTACTGGATATGTGTGATATTTTAGCTGCCCATTTTAGAACTCCCTTCCAATCTGGGGAGAATCTCCCTTTTCTGGATCTTGGCAGGAGATAGGATCTTGACTCCTACCCATCGCTGGCAGCTGAGGCACAGACATAGGACCTGCAATCAACCAATGATGTAATCCTGCTCAGGACTTAGAACTTGAGTATGCTTCAAGTACAGAAATCACCCAGAGCAAAAGCAACAGAATAGAGAAGTCAGCCACAGACATGGATAATGTGCCAAGTATGACACTTGTGGCCAGAACTTGGCTAGTTTTCTGCTGCCTAAAATGTCTCAGCTCTGCATCCAGCTTCCCTCTTCAGCTTTCTGTCAATTCTGTGAATGACTCAAAATCCTTTCAATAAATACCCACCATAGCCCCTTCTCTGACTGGCCATGTGACCTTGGGCAAAACACTGCTATGGTTTGGATACAGGCCCAAAGGTTTGTGTTGCAAGCTTAGTCCATAGCATGGTGATATTGAGGCAGTGTAGGCCCATTGGAAAATGGTTAGGCCATCAAAGGTGCCACCCTTGGGAGGGATTAACACAGGTATTTCAGGACTCCAGTTAGAGCCCATGAGAATGAGGTGTATTAAGAACAAGCCTGTCCTCTGAGCCCCTAAGTTTCTCTTGTCTCCTATTTTGTCATGTGACTGCTCCCTGCCTGTCTTAGGCCCTCCTCCCATGAGGTCATTCACCATGCTGTGATGTAGACAGAAGGCAGAGCTGCTCCATCTTTCACTTTCAGGCATAAAAACTGTCTTTGCTTCATAAGAACCTAGCTCAAAATATTTTGTTTTAGGTGCAGAAAACAGACTAAAACAATTGTCACTGGTAAACTTAGAATATAATACTACTTCCTTCTACGGCTGGTTGTCAGAGTTAAATGGTGTGTCTTTGAAGTGCTTACCTAGCACAATGCTAAGTAAATGAGACACAGTGAATACTAAATAAATACTACCTATGGTCATTTTTTATTATTAAAGCCTGAATTATTACTTATATATATGAGTTTGTTTTGTTGAATTATCTAAAGACTTCAGAAATAGGATATGTTCCTTACATTTATTTATACCTTCAGTTATCCAACAAGCATTTAGCTAAGCACGTAGGCACTTTGTAAGAATATACAAAAATAAGCAAAAAACATAACATAGTTCCTTTCTCAAGGCAAAACAGACACCAGTTCAAAAAGCCTCACATGCAGACACAGGGCTATGAAGCAAAGCCAGTCCAAAGCAGAAGGTTTGACTCACCCCTCCCCAAAAAGGGCATCCCTGAGGCAAAGGAGAACCCTTGAGCTGGGACCTGAAGAATGGATGAGTTAACCAGCAAGGATGACAAGAAGAGCAGACCAGACCAAAAGAACCACCAGATAAAGGCCTATGGTAGGGAGAAGGACTGAGAAGCACCTAGGGGAGAGCAGAGTAACATGGGGAGGTGGAGCTGGCAGTGATGAGGCCCTGTGGGACTGGTAGGTAAAGTCAGTGTGTTTCAAATATCCTAAGAGTGGTGAAAAAACATGAAAGGTCTCAGGAAGGGTCATTTAAATAACTTTTCTTTAGGAAAAGTTCACTCTGCTATAGTTTAAAGCATAGTTTGGAAGAAATAACAGACACTTGGGGTAGACACTTATGTATGTTAGGAAACGGGGGCCTGAAACCACATCTTCTGCTCCTGGTCCAGTGTATGCTCTATTACATACAGCTGGTGTACATGCCTCTCTGAATAGTTCAAAAATGTCAATGACTCTCAGATAAGTTCTCTTCTGCACCACCTGGCCTTTCTCTCAGTAGGTTGCAGTTAGAGGACATACATGTGAGTCACCAAGATTCCTGGCACCAAAAGAGACTATCTAGATTGTATTTCTTGCATTCCCTCTGCAAAATTAAGGAAAAGAAAGACTTGCAGGGTAAGTATCCCTAAGTGGCAATTCTTCAATGAGGAATAACCCACTGTGTTCCTTTACACGCAAGAAAGTAAGATAAATATTGTCCATGGTGCAATAAGTAACAGAACCAAGTTTAGAATCAGAAAAATAGAATGAATACCAATTCTGCCAGTTACTAATAGCTGGGTGATATAAAGCAATTATCTGAGATTTTTTTAATCTGCAAAATGGAAATTTATAAAGTAACCTCATAAAGACATTTCAAGATTAAGTTTAATTATATAGGTACAGTTTGCTATAGTGGCTGGCAAAGACTCTCAATGAACAGTAGGTAAATGGAGGGCTGGCACCTTTTGTGGGAATGAATTTTTAATTAAAAACTGAATGTCACATTGACATAGAACAAGAAAAGAGGCTAAGCATACCACGCCATCAGTCTGAAGGAATTCCAGGTAGTTTGGGGGTTAGTTTATGAATGTGAGAAAGAAGCCTAGATGTTCTGCCCTATTTTGTGTGTTAGTTATTGGCTTATGCTGTATTGGAGACAGAAAGACAGAATCCCCCAATCCACCTGAGAGATTACCACCCAAATCAATTCCCAAACTGAACAGTTCACACAGAGATCAAAAGATCACCCTAGGTAGGTCTGACTTTTTTTGTTACCCAATGTCGACATAGACTTCCATGTTTGTGTGGGAGAGAAATGGCCTTTGGATTTTCAAAAACTGGGCATCAACTTGCTTGTAAGTCATTTCTTTCTTTTTTTTTAAATCATTTTGAAAATTCTGATGATTTCCAGTTTCAAAGTCTCTGGCACAACAGTCAGTTTTGCCATTGTTGATGGCAGTCTAAGTATAAGTAAAACCTAAAATCACCTCCATATTTATTATCTGGAAACCATAGGGGAGTAATTGCGCATAAAACTAGAACGTTACAATTTTTGAATTGTTCCAAAACCTAAGATTTCACGTCTTACTCATGCATTTAGTTCCACCAAACTGAGTATTTTAAACATTTTGGATATATAAATGATGTCTCTGTCATCAAGGAGTTCCCACCCTAGAGAATTAAATAAAGACAAAGAAGTGGTTCATTATAATACACTGTGTATGAAGTTTTAATGGAATCATCTCTGTAGCTTCAAACAAATATGAGAGCAAGGAACATTTCTTGGTTTGCTTTTCTTCACCAAAGTTCACAACAGAAACAACTCACATAGCAGGCCCCACAATAGAAGTTTGTGGAATGTTTGGTGAGTGAATAAAGTTCAGTGAAACACCAGGGGCCTCTTGTCTCAGGGAACAGACAGAGACACCTGTGGGGACTGGAAAAAAATCTATGGTGCTTAAGAATTTCTTTTAACATGTGACAATTTCTCCATCATTAAGGGGAAAATGTTGTGCCATCTTTTCCATGCCTACTTTTCCAACTTGAATGCAAAAGAAGATGGCCAAATTTTTTTACTGAGAGAGGTAAATATCAGAGTAAAGACCCAACTTTAGTTAGTGAATCAGGTCCTTCTTAACAGTCATGCTACTGGTGACATATAACAGATGCATGTGTGTATATTGAGTGAAAGATTAAGTAAATGAATGAATGAAGAAGGAATTAATGGATTTTGACATGACATGTGATGACAGTCTCACATAGGGGTCAGCTATAGATTATACAAGAGACAATTTTCCTTCCTGATTCTATCAGATTAACTGAAACAATAGCAGATTCCTTCTGTGTGTCTCATAGCTTTTTGTGCTAAAGGAATTAGGTATAAAACCACAGCTTATAAATTTCCCATTGACTGGTTGCTTAATTTTCCTCATAGGACGATAATCAGAGAGGCCTGAAGTCAACTGCTTTTAAGCCCAGTGGCAAACATAAGCAGACTTTCCATGTAGTTCTGCCCACTTTTGACCCGAGCTTAAACAAATTATACTTATTCCAGCTATAGCAGATAGACATATCAATTACCCTTAGCCATAGCTGCACAAAATACTCACCAAAAGGAGGGCCTGTGTTTGCTTGGTAGGCACTCTACCATTAGAGCCATGCCTCAGGCCCTTTTTATTTATTTTTCCGATAGGTTCTTGAGCTTTTGCCCAGGCTGACCTCTGGCTCTCCAGTAGTTAGGATGACAGGCATATACTACCATACCTGGCTTGGTTTTTGAGATGGGGGGCGGTCCTACTTTTTGCCTGGGCTTGCCTAGAATAATGTTCCTTCTTTTTTTTTTTTCTTTTATTATTCATATGTGCATACAAGGCTTGGGTCATTTCTCCCCCCTGCCCCCACCCCTCCCTTACCACCCACTCCACCCCTTCCCTCTCCCCCACCCCCTCAATACCCAGCAGAAACTATTTTGCCCTTATTTCTAATTTTGTTGAAGAGAGAGTATAAGCCATAATAGGAAGGAACAAGGGTTTTTGCTGGTTGAGATAAGGATAGCTATACAGGGCATTGACTCACATTGATTTCCTGTGCATGGGTGTTACCTTCTAGGTTAATTCTTTTTGGTCTAACCTTTTCTCTAGTACCTGGTCCCCTTTTCCTATTGGCCTCAGTTGCTTTTAAGGTATCTGCTTTAGTTTCTCTGCGTTAGGGACAACAAATGCTAGCTAGTTTTTTAGGTGTCTTACCTATCCTCACCCCTCCCTTGTGTGCTCTCGCTTTTATCATGTGCTCATAGTCTAATCCCATTGTTGTGTTTGCCCTTGATCTAATGTTCCTTCTATCTCTACCTTTCAAATAGCTGGGATTACAGTTGTAATTGCAGGTGTAATCCTACCAAGTAAGGTTTTAAAGGATCCTTTTATTGCCCGAGTCCCATCACAAGTTGTATTAAATTAGATTCCCAGAAAGCAGAACCCTGTCCTTTGTATATTTAAGATGGTTCCCAAGTACTTCTTAATCTGTGGTGTGAACTAAGAACCACTGAGGAAACTCACATTTCCTCTCTGGGCAGCCAGAATGCAGGTGCAAAGCAAAGCACACTTCTAAACTTCAGTTATACACAACTTGCCCAGGGATCTTGTTAAAATGCAGGCTCTCATTCAGTAGGTTTGGGGGAGGTCCTGAGATATGGTCTTTCTAAGAAGCCCCAGATGATGCTGTAATGCTGCTGTTCCACACACCATACTAGGAGAAGCAAGTGCTTGAGGAAGGGACACATCTCTCAAGAGATGTTATCAGAGGTGACATAGGGCTACCACACTCAGAGCTTGCATGGCATTTTAGTTATTAAATAATGGAAGATTTATAGATTAGCAAATGACCATAGCTCTGAGCTCCCAGCCTGGCCTCACCCAAGGCTCTCATGTACCACAATCGTTTCAGCAACTCAAGTGTTAATGCTTGATGCCTTGGAAACCTGCAGGATTCTGCCTCAGCAGAGAGGCCTATTTTCAGTTCTGATTAGTGACATCAGTTGCTGAATTGGTTACTATATCTTTTAAATATGACTCTTGAGCACCATACCAGGTTTTGAGCCCTGGATGCGTCAGACCTACAAAACTGTCTAACTGATGACTTGAGGTTGTCTTATATGGAGAGGTGATCCAATTCATCAACATAGGTGATTTTTGATGAAAAAAAAGACATGAGATCAGCACGGTTTCATGATAAGGGACAAATTAGTTGAAATGGGACCTGAAAACAGGGAAAATGAGAATGATTCATCGTGTAAGTCCATCATTCACAGGATGATTGACAAGGAAAACTTGATTTAATTAAAAGTTAAAGATTCTATACAACTGAACACAATAGGAAAGATTTTCTCTGCTGTCATCAACAGAAGTCACAGGCTGAACTAAGAAAAGGCAGTTTATCCATACCATATTGTTATAAAGCATTGCCTCGTTTCCACAAACAAATAATTGTGGTGCACTGTATGTATTGCATTGATCTGCTCCTATGAATTAAAGTAGAATATTCAGTTTCAGAAAAATTTTAGTTTAATATTTATTCATGTGCAATTATTTACTTTAAAAAAACAATTTTCCAGATTAGTAGTTTTACCTCAAGATCTCCACATGTGTTAAGATTTTAAGAAAAACTAGGGGAAAAAATTGTATCTTTACCTTCTGTCTATTTCTTTCAGAAGAGTCTATCCAAGAAACAAGACAGAAGCTAAAAGAAAAACAAAATCCAATTGAAGATGTATGCCTTGCCTTACATTCTTATAACACATCTGAGAAAACCTGTGTTGAGAGTCTTTGATGATTCTGTCATGCCTGCTTAATAAAATCAACCAGAATGGGCTCTGTCCTAATCCTGCCATATCTGTATTAGTTTTAACTTTCTAGTGCACCTGATTGAGGGCACTGAGTCACAACAGTTGTTATGTGAAGAATGCATGTTTTTAAAGCACCTTAAACTATATCCACTAGGGTTGATGATGTACATTTCCGTCAGTGTTCTTGGACTTCTGGAGGCATCGCTGGAGCAAGCTGTTGCCATCTGCCTTGCATATCTTTTGTATTTTTTTTTTTTTGTGGTACTGGGGCTTGAACCCAGGGCCTACACCTTGAGCCACTCCACCAGCCCTTTTTTGTGATGGGATTTTTCGAGATAGGGTCTCTGGAACACTTTGCCTGGGCTGGCTTTGAACCAGGATCCCTCCTGATTAGCTAAGATTACAGGCAGTGCCTGGCTTGCACATCCTTCCAACTAATCTTTGTTTGACTTTCATTTCCCTCAATTTGTACTTTGCCTTGAATTTTTTTTAAGTACAACAGAATTACCAATGTGATTTCCAATTTTATTTTTCCTTTTCCCAAGGATTTAAGTCAAATATTGTGTTATTTTTAATGTACTTAACAAGAGTTTTTGAAACTCAGAAACACGTACGGCAAATTATCTGTAACCAAAAAACTATTTTCCACATTTTTCTCCTCTTTTCAGTAAGGGGTTCCCCTCTTGCTGACACTTCTAATATCAGGCCCTGAAAATCCTCCCACCATATGTCAGGGATATTTGATCTTTTTCTGTCTAAGCCTGTGGTGGGGCTCACAGTTCACACTGTCTGCTCTGTCTGATTCCTCCTCAGGGGAGTCTGATTTCATATTCTAACTGCCCTAAATAGACTTTAGAAATAGTTCCTTCTTGCTAGACTGAGAAAAGAACAACCATGAAGAATAAAAAGAAATAAACAAATCAAGGATCTCTAAGTAAAGGATGTAGACCAGTGCATGAATAGCTCTGTTATCTGACTATCTTCAGCTACTCCAGCCACCTTCTTCTGTTTGGTGATAACCAAGCAGAAATATGGTACCAGACTTGCCAAGTTTAGGCAGATGGGAAAGTTAGAACACAGAAACAGGTATTTCCAGCCCTCTGCTTTTTGGAGACAGAAATTAATTTGAAGCCTGAAACATGGAGATTTTCTAGCAAACATTATAGGAAAATGTATTTATGTATGCAATATAGTAGACAAATTCAATTCCTTAGGAAGTATGTCCAGATTCAAGGGAAATATCCATGTAACTTGGCATTCTCTTATACAATAGCAGTTTCCATTTTTCTCTCCCTTTGTTCCTGACTGCTGTCTGCTCTTGGAGGGACTCACAAGTGGTGGCACTCCTGCTGCTACTTGCAATGAGTGACCCTGTGATGGCAGATGAGATCTTTGTGGATTCTGATGTGAAGTTTTCTTGTTCCATTTTTAACCTTAGCAAAGGCTAATTTAACCACATAGTGCCATCTTGAAATTACAGGCAACTGGGACTTCTGGTGAATTAAAATCCTTTTATGCCCATTAGGAGGCCCACCTACCTCCCTGTGCAAATTTAGAAGGGGTTATTTTAATCCCCAGGAAATAGGAACAGGCCGGCCAAAGAATAGCATGCAGATGTATAAGAAAAGTCCTCTGTTTGGGATGGGATTGCTTTCTGATGTGACAGTGTCTAGATCATACAGGGGATATTAAAGAAAAGAGGTTGAATGCAGCTGAGAATGGTCATACTGGAGGGAGGATTACAGAGGCTAGGCAGACCTGCAATCAGCAAGGCTTTGGGGTACAGGAGATACTTTGCAGCCTACTTTGTTCTTCCTCTCCTCCCCTTGTGCCAGCTCCCCCTAAAGCTGCAACAGACACTGTCAGATGCTTAATGTGTCACCCAGCCTGTCTATAGACAACAAGCTTTTGTTATTCCAGCAGGAAGAAGAAAAAGGAAAATACTCAAATAAAATTGGCATTATTGAATTTTGACCAGTGTCTTAGAATTTATGCACATTTTAATAAAGCAACCCTTTTTCACAAGATGAAATGACAATTAAAAAGATATTACAAAGAATAAATGATAAAAGTGGAAGAGATATAAATATATCACTTCTTGTCTGAGACAATATGAACTATTGTTACTTTTATCCATACTCTCTCTCTCCCAGTTTTGGGAAAGGAGGTGGGGGAGGGGAGCAGCAGAGAACTATGAGATGCCAGAATTATCTCATGGAATCAGCTTAGTACCCTGAGTCAGTGCTGCAGGAGCAGTGACAATAAGAACTGCCTCAACTAGTAACAGGAGAAAGAAATAAATCATTGTTGTGTTGAACCATGACAAAAAAAGAGAATGATGATCAACTCTGAATCTACAGCAAAGCTCACCTGCCTCTTCATCCAGAGTGTGACCTCTTGAGAGGACTATATAGCAAGAGAAACATCACTTTTCAGCATTTTCCTCTTTAATTGGTGTTTAATCTTATCTATTTGCTTAGTTTATTTCTCTTGGAGAAGTGATAGACTTTAGAGAGTATTTATACAATTTACTTATACATTGGGATCAAAATATAACCTATAAAAATGTTGCTGGAAAATAAAAAAAAAGCTAAGTAAAGCATAAGGAAAGAAGCAAATAAATAACAGAATGTGCCACCCATATAGGTAGAAGGAACAAACCCTCAGGTGGATTTTTCCCTAATGCACAAAAGCAACTTTAAAGGAGAATGCATTTGCACTGTGGGCACTGCCATTTTGTTTAATGGATTTCCACCCTATACTCTACTCAGGTGAATAGGGGAGGGGTAGTGGTAATGAAGGGGACTTTGGTGAGGATGGGTATCATACCATATAAAGTGCAAGTCCCAGTCTCCATATCAGTTACTGAGTATTATAAAGCAATAAACTGGTATTTATAATGTGACAATGGCTTCCAGAAGGTCTCTAGGGAGAGAATGGACTCTTCCATTTCCCTTGGTAGTTTTAGCTTTGAAGTATTAACCAGTTGGACCTGGTGTGAACTGTATTTTTAAACTCTAAACAATGTCATGAAAACACTGAGAGATCTACCTGCTTCTCTGTTTTTTAGAAAATAAAATTGATTTATTGCAGAGCTATTCACAATAGCCAAGTTATGGAAATAGCCAAGATGCCCCACTACTGATGAATAGATTAAGAAAATATGGTATTTACACACAATGGAATTTTACTTAGCCATGAAGAAGAATGAAGTCTTATCATTAACACATAAATGGATGGAACTGGAGAACATCGTCTTGAGCAAGGTTAGCCAGACTCAGAAGACCAAAATCATACATTCTCCCTCATATGCGGACTTTAGATCTAGGGCAAATGCAGTAACATTGTTGGACTTGGGTCACACACTAAGGGGAGAGCACATATGGGAGGAATGGGGATAGGTAAGAAACCCAAAACTTGAAAGTGTTTGATGACCTCACTGCAGAGGAGCTAATACAGTATCTTAAAACAACAGAGGTCAATATGGGAAGGTGACTGGGAAGTAGTGAAGAGGTCTGGTAGAGATGAATCAATTCAGGTTGTAATACACTTGTGCATGGAAGCAATGCTAGGAATCTCTCTGTGTAACTATCCTTATCTCAACTAGCAAAAATGCTATGTCTTTTTTTTTCTTTTATTCATATGTGCATACAATGTTTGCATCATTTCTCCCCCCTCCCTTACATACCTCTGCCCCCTCCCTTACCTACCCCACCCCCTCCCTCTCCCCCCTACCCCCTTGCTACCAGGCAGAAACTATTTTGCCCTTATCTCTAATTTTGTTGAAGAGAGAGTGTAAGCAATAATAGGAAGGACCAAGGATTTTTGCTAGTTGAGACAAGGATAGCTATGCAGGGAGTTGACTCGTTATTATTGGTTATGTCTACTCTTCCATAAAATTGGAGAATAGGGCAGAATAGGCTCTGCCTGGAAGTGGGGGTTGGGGGGATAGGAGGAGATGGGGGGGTCAGGGAGGAGAAATGGCCCAAACAATGTATGCACATATGAATAAGTGAATAAATAAAATAAAACTGAACTCTGGGATGGCAGAGATAGAGCTAAGTCCTTTCAACCATGTCATCACTTTGTGCAGCCTCTTGAAAAACTTCTCTTTGGGTTATCCCTTGGTGCTCATTTCCTATGAATAACTGTTCGAGAGCAAAAATGTTCTTGTATTTATATGCTTTGATCTTTTATTTCTCCTGTGTTTTCTTAATTATGGTCTTAATCTGGAAGATCCAAATAATGCAGAGACATAGAGTAAAATCAAGCTAAAATGCCTCTATGGTAAAAGAGGTCACAAAAAATGCATGAAGAAAGCCAGCTGGTAGGGATCCTGAGGGCCCTTCCACCTCTTAGAGTATTAGAGAAAATGTGTCCAGCCTCCTTGCTTAGGCTTTAATTCAGAAAGCTGGATAATCAAAGTATGCTTAAGAACCACAAGCTGCAATTTCAGCTAAAACAATGAGGACCCCTTTACATCCCTACCCATTGTAAATTGTGTCAGAATAATTCACTGTTCTGCATATATTTATCTGTTCTTTGTATGTATGTTTATGTCTGTGTTTGCTTATATGGCATCACCATTTAAAAGGTATTAGGCACTAAACAGTGAACAGTATATCAAACCAATGCATGTTGCCACCAACATCCCAAAAAATAGAGAATGTGTGAATCACAAAAATTATAGTGATTCATGTCATTAAAAACAGGAACATGTAGGAACTGCTCTCTGAAGCAAAAAATGGAAGATGAAATATACTGCCCCAGATAGCAGGAAACAATTGGGGAAGAGGGCCCAGATTCTGACACGAATACCAGTGGGAGAGAGAAGTTCAGGTAGTTGGGTCAGTAAAAATGAATTGACTTCATTTGTAAAAGACAAAATCATAATGGCTCAGACATCCATAAGATGAGAGAGCATCACTGAATTTATATTTCAAGACTGTGCATCAAAGTAAAGAGGAGAAAGCAAAACAATGCTTGATGCTAAATAAAGATGACAGAACTGAATATATGATCCTAATATATATATTATGCATATCAGAAGTTTTAGAAGCAAAGGTTCTTAAAAAATGAGTAAATGCTATGGAATTACCAGGTATTCTACAGCTCAAGAGCCTCTGGTTTCAGACAATCTTAAATATCCTTTACGCCATATTCCTTAGTAATATTCAGCTACATGTGTACTCTGCACCTGTATAAAAAAATGTCGACTCTTCAATTCTACAATAAGCTTTTCCTCTCTCTCCCCCTGGCTTTCTTTAAGAAATGTATGCAAATCGCAACCAATAGAAAGAGCTAACTGATCTTCCCATGTATTAGCTATGAAGTCACAAGAATGAGCACCCTATCAGAGGGAATGAAACAGAAAACTAGGAACCCGTTTCTTACACTGAGAGAATCTTTTTTGCTCTCTTAAAAAAGTATGTTCATTATAACTCTCAAATCTAAGCTTAATCTTCCTATGGGTATGAGATTTTTTAAAAATCACCTTCCTTTTTCACTTTTGCCCACATACAACTCCTGAGGTTCATTCCTCAGGAGTTCCCTGGAAGCAAAGTGCTGAGAAGGTTTTGTCTCTGGTCCCTACTGAGCAAGGCACTTCCTAGCATATCCTACAGCTCAGGTTAATCCATAATTCATTCTAAAGCCATTTTGTAACTTCACAGGCTGGGCTGCCTTTAAAGAGTTCCATGAATCCATATTTAGACAATAAACTTTAAATGTTGTACATCTGCATTCTAATCTAAAGTA
Organism: Castor canadensis; assembly: GCF_047511655.1. Lineage (NCBI taxonomy): Eukaryota > Metazoa > Chordata > Mammalia > Rodentia > Castoridae > Castor > Castor canadensis. The sequence continues at coordinate 49,309,887 of NC_133401.1, read as the reverse complement.
GCCTTAAATACAGCAGCTGGCAGCAGGCTATAGCTCACTGTCCCTGCCAGCAAATCCAGTCATTGGTATGTTTGCAGCCCTAGAATTATTGCCACTGTAGCAACTGAATTCACCATGGGTCTTTCCTTTGAGCTGATTGGTTTACTCAATTGCACTAGTGTTTCTTTCTTTCAAAGCTTTCATTATACTTATTTGACAGCCTCTTATCTGGCATTTTCTCCAAGGAACAGACAAGTCAACATACATAATTTCATGGGCTCATTTTGCCTTTCTGAATAATATCAGTACACAAGAAAAACTGCAGCTGGGTAGTATTTGGAGCTGGGGTATGTCACCTGAGGACAGGTAATTAAGTTAGAGTCATCAGTCAGCTCCAACATGCCTTGTGTACTGAGGTGTCGGAGCATAAAGTACTATATATTTTGGTCCTCACAATTATCTCTCTCCCTCTTTATCTTTCCTTCTTATTACTTTATAATCAAATAACCACAGTTAACTGGATTTCATGCTTTCCTATAGGTAAAGCATCTTATAGATTTGTTCTTTTTACCACCATTTCCTCTTCTTACAGAAATATCTCCCTGCCTGCACTGTTGCTTCTCCAAAATATCTTACACACTTCTGTCAAATTGAATGCAATTGGAGGACATCATGTAAGTGAAGTAAGGCAGGCTCAGAAACACAAAAAGTGCATGATTTCTCTCTTGTGTGGAAGATAGATCCACATATACATAAGAAACAAACATGATCATATACAAACTCAGATGTAGAACATGTTTGTAATAGTGGAGATACTCTATGGAACTCAGGGAAAGAGGGAAAGGAACAGAGAATGATATAGCATCAGTAATTTCGCATACGATAAGATGTGAAGGTAGAGGATGTAAGGATGTATATTGAAAACTGTTGAAAAATGAGGGGTGGGAGGTAAAGGGGTAAGGGAGAGTATTCAAATGGATTGAACAGCACACCCACAGTGGGCATCAACTCAATATTTGAACATCAACTCAAATATTAATAACAAAAAACAGGACTGTAATATAGGTACATTGTATAGGGGGGTACTAGTAGAAGAGGGAGGATGAGTGAAGGAGATTAAGCTGATGATATATGATTGATGGGCTTCATATATCTATATGAAACAGAACTAAGAACCTCTTGCAATTGCTTGAAGTGGGGCTGTAAGGGGGTTGAAGGGAGAGACAATGGGGGCAATGTAACTAATGCACAATTTAAGTGTAATTGGAATTGTCACTATGACCCCCCCCCCAGTATAATGAATACATCCCAATAAAAATTTATTTTAAAAATTGATTTTCCTATACTCTGCTTTGAAATCCTATGCTTAGAAACTTCCTTGAGGTCCTGACTTGCTACAAGACAAGGGTCCTCCCTGAACCTCCTGATAACCATCAGGTCCTCTTCTTCCTCCTCCTCAACACTTATCACACCCTGACTCTGAGTCTCTGCTCACTTTCTCCTTTTTTTTCACTTTTAGTACTGGGTCTTGAACTCAGGGAAAGTGCTTTACTACTTGAGTCATGTCCCCAGTTCCTCAATTCTTATTTTTATATTTCATTTTCATAATATTGCTGTACTGGGGGTGCATTGTGACATTTACCAAAGTTCTTACAATATAGCATAGTTGAATTCACCCCCTCCATCATTCTCCTTTATCCTCTCCCTTCTTTGAATAGTTTCAACAGTTCTCATTTTTCCATTTTCATACACAAGTAGTACATAATATTTCCATCATATTCACCCTCCTACACTCATTTCTTATATCCTTCCCCCTCCCACTGGTACTAAGCCCCAAACAGGACCTGTTTTACCTTCCTGTTCTCTGTTTTTGAAAACAACTGAATTTTGTTTGTTTAAGACAGCTATACAGGGAGTTTCATTGTGACATTTTCATGTATATATGTCTTATAACCCGAATTGGTTCATCCCCTCTATCTATTTTTACAAAAAAAAATCCAGCCTTCCCTTCAAGGACAAGGTCAACTTACCTTCTTCTAAGTCCTTCTCTGCAGTACAGGGAGAGTAACAATACCAAGGGCAATGATGGGAAGATGGAGAAAACAGAGAAACCAGTTTCCCCCCAGAAAAAAATTATACAAGAACCAGAGGGAAATGAAGAAAACAGATACTCAGATCCAGACTCCAACAAAACGAAGATAAACTTTGCCAAAGAACCCAAGGAAGCCCACAAGAACAACCTGAAAGAAGAAATCCTGCAAATAATCAATGAGAATTTTATAGAGATGATACTGGATATGGTCAACCAAAATGTATAAGAGACACTCAAGAAATTCCAAGACAACAAAAATAGAGAATTTGAGAAAGCACAAGAAGAAATAAAAGAAACCATAGAAGCACTGTATAAACACCAAAGTGAAACAAAGAACATCATTAATAAAGAGATAAATGAACTCAGGACAAAAATAGACAACATTAAAGAGGAAATTACTCAGGATATGGAAAACCTCAGAAAAAAGAACAAAACACAAATGCAAAACAAAATGGAAGGCCAATCAACAGAATAGAACAAACAGAAGACAGAATCTCAGAACTTGAAGATGAAAAGGTAATTAAAGGAAAAACCAAAGAACTGTTAGTCAAACAACTCAAGATCTGTGAAAAGAAAATACAAGAACTCACCGACTCCATCAAAAGACTAAACCTGAGAATCATGGGCATTGAAGAAGGAGAAGGGGTGCAAGCAAAGGGAATGCGTAATATATTTAACAAAATAATTACAAAAAATTTCCCAAATTTAGACAAATCTATGCCCATACAGATGCAAGAGGCCTCCAGAACACCAAACAGATCTGACCAAAATAGAACTACCCCACATCATATTATCATTAAAACAACAAGTACAAAGACTGGAGAAAGAATATTGAAGGCTGTAAGAGAGAAAAAAACAAATAACATACAAAGGTAAACCCATCAAAATCACAGCAGACTTCTCAACAGAAACATTAAAAGCAAGAAGAGCTTGGGGTGAGATCTTCTGAGCACTAAATGAAAATAACTTCAACCCTAGGATACTCTACCCAGCAAAACTATCATTCAAAATAGATGGAGCAATAAAAGTCTTCCATGATAAGCAGAAACTAAAACAATATGGGACCGCAAAGCCACCACTACAAAAGATTCTTCAAGGGATTCTGCATACAGAAAGTGAAACCCAACATAACCATGAAAGGACAGGCAGCACCAAAAAAAAGGAAAAGAAAAAGCAAGAAAGTAGAGAGTAACATCGATTTAGGTACACACAATCAAACCTTCAAACAACTAAGACAACTAAATGACAGGAATCACCACATACCTATCAGTACTAAAACTTAACGTTAATGGACTTAATTCGTCAATCAAAAAGCACCATTTGACGAACTGGATTAAAAAGGAAGATCCAACAATTTGTTACTACAGGAGACCCATATCATCGATAGATAAGCATAGGCTTAGTATGAAAGGCTGGAAGAACATTTACCAAGCCAATGGCGCCTGAAAACAGGCAGGAGTAGCAATACTTATCTCTGACAAAGTAGACTTCAAACCTACATTGATCAAACGAGATAAAGAAGGACATTCCATACTAATAAAAGGGGAAATAGACCAAAAGGAAATAACAATTATCAACCTATATGCACCCAATGTCAATGCACCCAATTTCATCAAACATACTCTGAAGAACCTAAGAGCATATATAAACTCCAACACAGTGGTTGTGGGAGACTTTAACACCCCATTATCATCAATAGATAGGTCATCAAAACAAAAAATCAATAAAGAGATCCTAGATCTAAAATATACCATAGATCAAATGGACCTAGCTAAAGTCTAAAGAACATTTCATTCAACTTCTACACAATATACATTCTTCTCAGCAGCCCATGGAACCTTCTCCAAAATAGATCATATCCTAGGGCACAAAGCAAGCCTCAGCAAATATAAGAAAATAGAAATTATACCATGAATTCCATCTGATCACAATGCAATAAAACTAGAATTCAACAACAAAAATAAAGACAAAAAAACATGCAAACAGCTGGAAACTGAATAACTCATTGCTTAATGAACAATGGGTCATTGATGAAATAAAAGAGGAAATTAAAAAGTTCCTGGAAGTCAATGAAAATGAAAACACAACCTACTGGAACCTATGGGACACAGCAAAGGCAGTCCTGGGAGGAAAGTTTATAGCCATGAGTGCATATATTAAAAAGACTGAAAGATCTCAAATCAATGACCAAATGATACATCTCAAACTCCTAGAAAAACAAGAACAAGCAAATCCCAAAACAAATAGGAGAGAAATAATAAAAATAAGAGCTGAAATCAATGAAATAGAAACCAAAAAAAAACATACAAAGAATTAATGAAACAAAAAGTTGGTTCTTTGAAAAAATAAACAAGATTGACAGACCCCTGGCAAACCTGACTAAAGTGAGGAGAAAAAAAACCCAAATTAGTAAAATCAGGAATGCAAAAGGGGAGATAACAGAGACTACTTTGAGAACCTATACTGAAATAAATTCAAAAATCTAAAAGAAATGGACAGATTTCTAGATACATATGATCATCCAAAACTGAAGCAAGAGAATATTAATCACCTGAATAGACCTATAACACAAAATGAAATTGAAGCAGCAATCAAGAGTCTCCCCAAAAAGAAAAGTCCAGGACCTGATGGATTCTCTGCTGAATCCTATCAGACTTTTAAAGAACAGATACCAACCCTCCTTAAACTGTTCCACAAAATAGAAAGGGAAGGAAAACTGCCTAACATAATAAGCCAGTATTACACTTATCCCAAAACCAGGCAAAGATACCTCCAAAAAGGAGAACTATAGGCCAATCTCCTTAATGAACATTGACGCAAAAATCCTCAATAAAATAATGGCAAACCGAATTCAACAACACAGCAAAAAGATCATTCACCACAACCAAGTAGGCTTCATCCCAGGAATGCAGGGGTGGTTCAACATACTAAAATCAATAAACGTAATAAACCACATTAACAGAAGCAAAGACAAAAACCACTTGATCATCTCAATGGATGTAGAAAAAGCTTTTGATAAGATTCAACACCATTTTATGATAAAAGCTCTAAGAAAACCAGGAATAGAAGGAAAAGTACCTCAACATTATAAAAGCTATAGATGACAAACTTATAGCCAGCATTATACTTAACGGTGAAAAACTGAAACCATTCCCTCTAAAATCAGGAACCAGACAAGGATGCCCACTATCTCTACTCCTATTCAACATAGTACTGGAATTCCTAGCCAGAGCTATTAGGCAAGAAAAAGGAATAAAATGATACAAGTAGGTAAAGAAACTGTCAAAATATCGCTATTTGCAGACGACATGATCCTATACCTTAAAGACCCAAAAAACTCTACTCAGAAGCTTCTAGATATCATCAATAGCTATAGCAAGGTAGCAGGATATAAAATCAACATAGAAAAATCATTAGCATTTCTATACACTAACAATGAACAAACTGAGAAAGAATGTATGAAAACAATTCCATTTACAATAGCCTCAAAAAAAAAATCAAATACCTAGATGTAAACCTAACAAAAGATGTGAACGACCTTTACTAGGAAAATTATAAACTTCTGAGGAAAGAGATTGAGGAAGACTATAGAAAGTGGAGAGTTCTCCCATGCTCATGGATTGGTAGAATCAACATAGTAAAAATGTCTATACTCCCAAAAGTAATCTACATGTTTAATGCAATTCCCATCAAAATTCCAATGACATTCCTTAAAGAGATTGAAAAATCTACTGTGAAATTTATATGGAAACACAAGAGGCCACGAATAGCCAAGGCAATACTCAGTCAAAAGAACAATGCTGGAGGTATCACGATACCCGACTTCAAACTATATTACAAAGCAATAACAATAAAAACAGCATGGTACTGGCACAAAAACAGACATGAAGACCAGTGGAACAGAATAGAGGACCCGGATATGAAGCCACACAACTATAATCAACTTTTTGACAAAGGCACTAAAAATATATGATGGAGAAAAGACAGCCTCTTCAACAAAAACTGCTGGGAAAACTGGTTAGCAGTCTGCAAAAAACTGAATCAAGATCCATATTTATCACCCTATACCAATATTAACTCGAAATGGATCAAGGATCTTAATATCAGACCCCAAACTCTAAAGTTGGTAAAGGAAAGAGTAGGAAATACTCTGCAATTAATAGGTATAGACAAGAACTTTCTCAAAGGAACCCCAGCAGCTCAGCAACTAAGAGATAGCATAGATAAATGGGACTTCATAAAAGTAAAAAGCTTCTGCTCAATAAAAGAAATGGTCTCTAAACTGAAGAGACCACCCACAGAGTGGGAGAAAATATTTGCCAGCTACACATCAGACAAAGGACTGATAACCAGAATATATAGGGAATTTAAAAAACTAAAATCTCCCAAAACTAATGAACCAATAAAGAAATGGGCAAGTGAACTAAATAGAACTTTCTCAAAAGAAGAAATTCAAGTGGCCAAAAAACACATGAAAAATGCTCATCATCCCTAGCAATAAAGGAAATGCATATTAAAATCACACTAAGATTCCATCTCACCCCTGTTAGAATAGCCATCATTAGCAACACCACTAACAACAGGTGTTGGTGAGGATGTGGGGAAAAAGGAACCCTCTTACACTGCTGGTGGGAATATAAACTAGTACAACCACCCTGGAAAAAAATTTGGAGGCTACTTAAAAATATATACATTGATCTACCATTTGATCCAGCAATACCACTCTTGGGGATATACCCAAAAGACTGTTACTCCAGAGGCACCTGCACACCCATGTTTATTGCAGCACTATTCACAATAGCCAAGTTATGGAAACAGCCAAGATGCCCCAATATTGACAAATGGATTAAGAAAATGTGGTATTTATACAAAATGGAATTTTATGCAGCCATGAAGAAGAATGAAATGCTATCATTTGCAGATAAATGGATGGAATTGAAGAACATCATTCTGAGTGAGGTTAGCCTGGCCCAAAAGACCAAAAATCATATGTTCTCCCTCATATGCAGACATTAGATCAAGGGCAAACACAACAAGGGAATTGGAATTTGATCACATGATAAAGCGATAGCATACAAGGAAGGTATGAGGATAGGTAAGACACCCAAAAAACTGGATAGAATTTGTTGCCCTCAAAGCAGAGAAACTAAAGATACTTTAAAGCAACTGAGGCCAATAGGAGAAGGGGACCAGGAACTAGAGAAAAGGTTAGTTCAAGAAGAATTAACTTAGAAGGTAACACACATGTATAGGAAAGCAATGCGAGTCAACTCCCTATATAGCTATCCTTATCTCAACTAGCAAAAACCCTTGTTCCTTCCTATTATTGCTTATACTCTGTCTTCAACAAAATTAGAGATAAGGGCAGAATAGTTTCTGCCTGGTAACGAGGGGTAAGGGGGGGTAAGGGAGGGAGCAGGGAGGGTGGTAAGAGTGGGGGTAGGGGGAAGAGGGGAGAAATGACCCAAACATTGTATGCACATATGAATAAAATAAAAATTTTAAAAGTAATAAAATAAATCCTTCTCTGTCACCCCAGATCCTCAGTAATACATATATGAGCCAACTGTCTTGCTCCTGTTCATACTCAAAAATGTGATCTAAGCACATTTTGAATAGTATCTGATGTAAGTCTCACAAAATAGCTAGTAGGAAAGCATTATAAGTCATCCCACTAGATGGAAGGAGGAAAGTGAGTCACCTGTAGGATCAAGTCTTATTACTACAGGGCTAGTAAGTAGTGGAGATCATTGCAGCTCTCCTCCTTGGGACTTCCTTGAAATGTCCCTGGTTCACTAATTTAGCTAGCTTACATTTATATATATTTAATTTTCATGTCTTGCTATGAGCCATAAGCCAGTTGAAGGCAGATATCCTTTCCCAGAGCCTTTGGTATAATAAAGAGTTGGAATAGTTAATTGCAATCTCCATTAAATATTTCTTGCTTTCTAGAGAACATAGGATAATGGGGCCTAATCACTTTCTTTTATTTGCACAACCATATACTCATTGTGGCCAGTGAAGTGTGACAACAAAGTGAATCCAGAAGCAAAGTGCAAGTTACCACTGATTCTCTTTCCTACTGTTATGGTTTTCCAACAAGTTCCAGATAGATGTTGATCAAAGACCATGGATTCCAGAGTGACAACCACAGAGAGCAGAGTACCAAGCAGACCTATGCTAAGCCTCAGAGAAAAACAAACTTTGGTTACTTTATCACTTGGATTTTGGAAGTTGTTTGTTACTACAGCACATAAGCCTCTTTAAGTAGGACATAACAGTGTGTAGCAGGCTTCTGCAGAGGATTGGGAAAGAGACTTGTAAGCAAAAGCCAGATGAACTCACCAATTACCTATAGAATATCCCAAAAGTCTCTGCAAGAAAGGCGGTAAAGCAAAGAAGTTTCCCACCTGAGAGAGTATGCTCCTTAAGAATTTTCACTTGTACATTGTCAGTCAGGTGCATGGTCATAAAATACACTTAAGTAGGTCCAGTTTTGATTCAAATTCTTCTCAGAAGTTTGGTATGTTTCCCAATTCTCCTGTGTAGAACATCTATTACATTTTTGGTTTCCCTTTATCCAAATGACTGTTCTCCAGCCCACTCTTTTCCTTGTTCCTTTTTCCTTTGATGTCTTTTTTTGCTCTTTAGCTTTTAAGAGTCTCCAAAGGTGTACAATAAACTTGCTCATCACAGAGGCCATATACAGAGCAGCCTTTCAATACATCACACTTTAAGTCTCTCCAGGTATAAAAATATGACAGAGAAAAGAAGATGGTACTAAGTTCACAAGGGTAGTGGGCTGCTGTAGGTAACTGAATGTTCTCATTTGTGGATGAAGATGGTCAGATCTGATTTTGATTTGTTTTGAAAATACCTCATTTCACTTCTTTGCCTTAGGTTGCAGATTATGGTGAATATCTACTATAATATAATCACTTTTCATATTTGATCTAAGGACCACCACTCTGGACGTCACTGAGTATTTGGTATCATAGAAATTACTAGAAATACTGTAGAAAATTTTCTAAAACAGTATTTAATCCATAACATTCCTGAAAGAGTGAAGATTAAACACTCAGACATTAAGTTTCTGTTTTCAAATACATAGAATCCATAATAAAAGCTATGAATACAAGAATCTTAGTATAGAAAGTTCTCATCAAGTGAAGTTCTCTTGTATTAATGTTGAAATAGGAATTCCCTAAATTTGAGTTAATCACAATAATTTTGAAAGTATCCCTGAAAATAACTTACAAGTCTTCTCCTCTAGGCAGTATACATGGTGATTACATATTTCAGAAGACCAGAAAAATTCATCCCATAATTAAGTTGTTGAAGGTTTCCTATAGGAGAATAAGTAGTGACAGAAGGGCATGGTGACCCAGGAGAGGTTAACGTGGAAAAGCCATGGATGACATTGAAGGCGTACTCTGGAGGCAGGCAAATGAGAGCCTTTGCTTTCTATTGCTAACTCCTACTGCTGATTTCATATCTTCTGAGCTCAGGGTCACTACAAGCTAGAAAGAGTTGCGCTTGCTACTAACCAATTTAATTTTGACTATCTCAGCCAGCCTTATTGAATTCTCTCCAAGCCCCTAGAGGCAAAAAGGTACTGCTGTACTTAACTACTCAATAAAGTTTACTCTAGGCCTTGCTCGTGCCGAGTGGTTATACATTCGGCATCATCTAGTTTAAACATATTGGGCAATCAATTTAAACTTGTTATTGTCATCGGGGTTTGAAAATTTAATAAGCAATTACCTGAACACATTCTGTTATGTTTTTAATTTCTACTGAGATGTTCCATTTCCAGCCCTAAAGCAATCATGCCCTCTAGAATGTTTAATTGAACGAGTCCATAATGCACGTCTTTTTCTTGACTGTATTTTGCTAGTGTGGTTTGTGAAGCTGAATGAAACAGTGTCTTCACAAGGAGAGAGCTAAAAATGAGTGGAAATTTCAAAGATCTGACATGGATGGATGATGGCATTCATGTTTGTAATATAAACGAAGCCAGCGGACCTATTTTCCCCCTAATACTTCAATGCCTTTCCTATAGAGTAAATCAGAAATATTTTCCTCCTAAATTCACAGACAGTGCTGCAAAATGTCTGTCTGCCTATCTCTTTTGCTGTTTTTGATCCTACCACATGTGGTGGTAGTCTTCCATTTGTGTCTTTCTCTACAGCCGCGTTACAGAAAATAATTCTGAAACTTAAGTGGAAGGTCTATTTTATCTAGTAATTGTTTTCCTTTTATGTCTAAAATTGAGCCACAACTTTTTTTGTACGAGACCAGAGGGTAAATATTTTAAGTTTTGCAGCCATACAGTCCTTGTCTGAACTGCTCAACTCTACTATGTTAGTACAAAAGCAACTGTGAAGGCAATAGAGATCAATGGGTGTGGGTCTGTTCCAGAAAAATTGTATTCAGTAAAGCAGGTGCAGGCCAGAGTTAGCTTGCTAACCTCTCTCTTAGACTATTTAATAGAAGGGGTATTTCAGTGATTTTAAAATCATGTCTGAGGAATACCATTAGTATTTAAATATAGAGACAGTTAAGAAGCCCGGGACCATTTGGGTATTGAAAATCAAAGAATTAAAACCTGTTCCTCTATTTATTTTTGAAATGTTCACTAAAGATATTCAAAATCTAAAATGAGTTGACCCTCCTTTGGTTTTTATTCATTTGCGGCAACAAATTGATCCTGGTGGAGTGGAATGTCTTTTACTTTTGGCATTTCATTTTTTGAGTAATGATAGTGTTAATGTTTCACAGCCTAAACAAACTCAATTTTATTGCTTAACTTTGGGGGATAAGAAGTAATGGGAGATGATCATCACAGATAAAAGTGGTACTTTCTCTACTTGTGGGCTTGTTCTCTTACAAGTAGAAAAAAAACAATAAACTACCAAACTCAGGAAATTCCAAGTAGGTAGTAGCCCAGATAGTAGTACTTCTGTATTTTGGACTTTCTTAATTATTCTCTCTCTCTCTCTCTCTCTTTCTCTCTCTCCCTCCCTCCCTCCCTCTCTCAAGTCTCAATGTGCTGAAAAGTCTTAGGAAGAGGAAAACATGGTACTTCCTAGAACACAAAAGTAGAAAAAAAAGAAAAAAACCTTAGTTATCAATTCTTCTACCAAGGGTTTTTTTTTTTTTTTTTTTTTACTGGAAATATATGTTGCTTTAAAAGAAAATTTGCAATTACTTTAAGTGGGGTGGGGAGGGGGAGTTGGGAGGGGAAATGATGAGTGCGATGCAACTAATGTACAGTATAATTCTAATTGGAATTGTTACTATGAATCCCCCCATAACAAATATATCCTAATAAAAATAAATAAAAATTTAAAAAGAAAATATAGTACTTGTTTACTCAGTGGCTGGTTTCAGCAAACTAGTAGCTTTATGAGGTTTTTTCAGTTCTGTCTGCCTTCCATTACCTTGCTGCTTTAGAACCTGCACTGTGGAAGGGGTGATCAATTAGATGTATAGGTCTCATTACTTTGAGGTTAATAAAATATTTTATATTCTGAGACACACACAAAAATAAGTCAGAGTCAGCACAGGATTTATGGTATGGGGAGCAGAAGGAAAATTGTTTATCTAACAGATCACAGCCCTGAAACGTTTTTATTGTCTTGACAGCTTGATTCCACTGCCTTCTCCTGAGTCACAGAGAAGTTGTCCACATTACAGATGTGAAGACTGAAAAGTACCTGCAACCTGAGTCCCTCCTCTCAGCAATGCTATTTGTGACATGCTGGCATTCTGGCAATGCCTCTTTCAACCAAAGGAAAGGTTATCCAGAGGTTAGAACCTCCTCTTAAAGCTGTCTTTGTTTTGCCTCTGTCCTAAAGCAACTAGGTAAGTAAATCAAGGCCCACTCACTATTGACTCCACCTTTAGCCCATTTTCACACCTGAGTATCCCATAACAAATCCTTTCCCTCCAACATAAAGCTCCATAAAGACTGAAAGTAAAATTTTTCACTGCTGTTTAGTGGTATGTATCTTTCTCTACTTGCAAGATGACTCTTAACTGCCCCAGAGAACACTGCTGCCACCAAACTCAGAGAAGTAGCAGCCCACGCATTGTAAGGTGCATCAGTTCCATTGTGGGTGAAGGAGCTCAGGAGCCCTGGAGCTGTCAGCAGACTTGCAATCCAGAGGAGAGAACCAAGCACATGTGAGAGACAACTCTTTTCAGAGGGTGCTAAAAAGCCTGAACTCACAGCAGAAGGACCAAGGGAGGTGCTCCAAAGTTGAAGGTGTGGCTGTACAACAGAGTTAGATCTCCAACATCCAAAACATTGCACCAACTTGGAGACAAGGAATGTTGTGGAGATGCTCCCTGACTTAAACCCTTCCTACAACATACAGGTGAATGAATCTGCCTCTTTGTTCAATAGCAATAGAGTAAAGCTAAGAGAAATCTCTTGTCCTCACTCTTAAGCATTTGTACTGATTGCCTGCCAGGTATTCATTTTGCATTTGTGCATTGTAAACCCTCTGGGTGCTTGTTTTCTCTCCATACTTGCCTTATGATCAAGCTAATGGTGCAAATATACCTCATCCATTCAGAAGAACTAAAATTCCTTTCACCCCCAATAGAAACATCTTTTCTGACAAGAAAATAGCTTGCAATCTCTGATTTGTAAGGACAAATAGTACAAAGTGAGGTTAAGGAGTCTCTTTCTAGTCAGAGCAATGAACTCCCAAGTGGGAAATATTAAGAGTGGCATATGAAAAGAAAACAGAAAGGAAAGAAGATGTAGTTATGGGCAAGGGACACTATGGGAAAAAAAAAATGCCAAGAGGACCCTCAAGTTACTGTTGTTTAAGAACCTATCAAGTTGTTCCTTTGTGTTAATCAGCATGAATCTGACAAGAGACAGAACAGGGGTTGGCTGTTCAGCTGAACTAAATGTCACATTCATCCCCTCTATGTCAGTACATGAGTACAACAAGAGGTGGATCCAGCCATTCCTGCAGTCATAGCATGTTGTGCTTGTCCACACGGGTCTCACCAGCCTGGCCCACACTCTGCAGGCTGAAGTCTGTGATGTGTTATTCAGCATCATGTCAGGAGTATGCCATAAAACTTGTGCTGCTGTATTAACATTTAATACCTTCTGATTTAAGCATGTCTGTGGGGGTTACATTACTCATGTATATGTACTTTCTGATCCTCAAAGCAAACAAAAGTTATAAAGGATAGAATTCTACTAATCTGTACTTCCTCTCAGTAACCTCTCTGGCAGGTCCTCATCACTGCCTGGATCCCTCTCTGAAGACAAAGTGTTTCCTACTCCAGTGCACCTTTTTAAATGAATAACTTGGAGGTGGTTCTTCATTCTGAACTATAACCAAAGTAAACACTTACTTAATGTTCACAGATTAACATTTTAGAATACCAGTGTTAACCATCTCTCATAATTGAATGCTAAGATTTTTCCATTGAACTTTATTTTGTTTTGCTAGATTCTGAGTTGAGTCATGAAAGCGTTCTAGGAAAGTCAACATTTTCTTCCTGTTCACCCTCCAATGCCATGGGTAACTAATTGTGAGTCGCACAAGAGGAAACTTTAGCTCATGCTGCCTTCTCTGTGGAGCCTACTATCTATACCCTGCAAAAGAGATTAACTTGAAAATGGGGGAATGGCCTGGACTGAATGTCAAAGAGTCTTCATGAACATTCTTCCTTGCATTCTTCAAATTCTTGATATTATTAAGTAGTTGAAGGATAAAGGAGAATAGACTAGCCTCAGCTTTTCCAGCTCACATCTGGGAGCAAAAAGGAAAACTAAGAAGACCAGAAGGAGAGATGAAGCCAATTCTGCTCACTGTAGAAAGTGTTTCTGACAATCATGGCCAACCATCCAACAGTATGCAAGCACTTTGGGGGAACTCACCAGTAGAACATTTGAAGTTGTACCCTTGGAGGGAATCTTGCCACCAGCAAAGTGAGAGTAACAAAGTCTTATGAGTTCAAACCCAGATCAGTAGGGATTTCCCTACCTCTCCCTTACAGCTACCAAGTAACCTCCATCTCACCAGCTCAGTACCCACTGCCATGACTCTTACATAAATAACCATTCGGGCTTGCTCAGAACCTGAATGTACATCAGAATTGCAACATCGTCTATAGAATTAATTCAACATAATGTGAGTAGTTTCACCTGTATTAATGAGAAAAGAACAGCTGATGATAAAACCTGGGATGTGGGTTTTTTCATTACAGAATATAAAAGCATTCTTTCAAAGAAAACAGAGCTGTCTTCCAGTTTAGCAACCTGTGGTGATGATGTAACTCACTCAGAGCACCAGATGTCCCAGTGTGGTCTGGTTAATTGAAAGCCATAGACCCCACATGTGTGATAAACCTCACACATGGCTGTTAATTTGATTGTCTTATTGGTTTGCCCATTCATGTTCCTATAGCATTTTATAGTCCCCTTTTCTTTGCCCAACTTTACCTCTTCCCCAGAAATTAAAACAGATCTTTTTTTTATGTCTCAAAGTACACACAAATCTTTAGGACACATAGTAAAGTGCATCCTTAAATGAATACCTGCTTGGCAAGTTCTAGAATTTTTCATGTTTGAGTCTCTTTCATTTGTGAAAGTTAGAACAGACTTGATGAACTAATGACAATATCACTGTATTGAGAATAGAACCTTCCCACTTACCAAAAGGTCCTATTTCTGGCAACTTCAATACAATAATCTATTAAAAGTTATCCAGGAGAAATTAAACACACCCAGGCCTATACATACACAGTATGACTCTTCTTCCTCCCTCCTTTCTATCTCTGCCTCTCTCTCCTTCTCTCTCTCTCTCCCCTCTCTTCTTTCTCTCCTTTCTCTCTCTCTTCCCCTCCCCCTCCCCTCTCTCTCTCTCTCTTTCTCTCTCTCTCTCTCTCTCTCTCTCACACACACACACACACATACACACACACACACACAGAGCTATGAGTAGCTGGACTTTCTAGCATGAGGTCTTACAAAATGCCCTTCATGTGATGTTATGAGTGAAGACAGTCTCTCACCTAAATTGTTGAAATTATGTAAATCTGACATGTTTGTCTATCTAATTTTCCAAAGGAAATTAGAAAAAAGTAGAAGAAAAGGAGGATGAGGCAGAGATGCTGGAGACAGAAAATAAGGACAGCAATAACAACTGACTCTGCCTGACTGAACAGGAGAAACTCTACATAGCACAAACAGAATTATAAGAATGCTATACAGCTCAGAAATACTGTGAATGTTCCAAAACATTACAACTTGTTTGACAGGGATGATATTATTGAGCTAGCCATCCAACAATTTTTTTCATCTCACTTGCCCCCTGGCAATGATGTCTGTTACTTCAAGGGGCAGCAGTATTCAGCCAAGTTCAGAGAGTCATTGCTTGGCTTAAAATTTCAAAAGAGGATTTCTTTTAGGCCATTAGGAGGCACCAGGTTGAGACGAGAAGTTTTTATTTTGCTAGATCTAGGCTTTCATGAAAGAGAAAATGATTTTCTTAAGAACTTAGGGACAAGTTTTTTTTTTTTTTTAAATAGGGCTTCATGCCATGGGGGATTAAGATAACAGAAATTCTTCTACTGTATTAGAATCAGGGAAAAAAGAAAGATGCAAGAAAAGGACAGATCTCTTAAAAGAAATGTAAGAAACTTTCTGATACTGGGAGAAACTGGAGAAAAAATAAGAGTAGGGCAAAGTGTTTGATGTGAGTGATTATGTATGATTCTTATTTTTTCAAGGTTGGGATTTCACAAGAGGGTAGAGAAATCCTAACCAAAGCCAGATGAGTTTGGGGAAATGCGAAGACATTGTGCACTGGAACCTTGTTTCCCCAGTCTCCTACAAGCCTAGGGAGGAGTCCTCATGGTGCCCTACTCTGGTCCTCTTGGCTGTCTTTACCA
This sequence comes from Castor canadensis, assembly GCF_047511655.1. NCBI lineage: Eukaryota > Metazoa > Chordata > Mammalia > Rodentia > Castoridae > Castor > Castor canadensis. The sequence continues at coordinate 49,293,887 of NC_133401.1, read as the reverse complement.
CTGTGCTTGTCTTCAGGCTGTGTGGCTTTGTTGCAGTCTGTGGTTCTTCCTCCCTCACAGTGGTGCTCCTGTGATGAGGTGGAAGTGCATGGAGTTGTAGAATCCCTTCAGAGTGGCAATGAGCCATTGATGCTAGCCGGTAGAGAAGTTATGAAATTCTATTTTCTGGCTTCAAGTTGAAGTAAAGTCCAGGTAAAATATATGTGTCCCAAGGGATCAATATGAGCATGGAGCTTCAGCTGAAATTGTACACTACTTTATCTCCTTTCCTTTCACTATTATAATTCTTCTGCTCTCTTATTGCTCTCTCCTAGAAGCACTGTTTAAGTAAATTAGTTGGGGTCCAATCCTGGCTTGAGATTGCTTCTAGGAACATGAAGTGGTCCTCCATGTGGACTCAATGAATGGGATTCTAGAATTTAGCTCACACAGAGGACAGGCAGGAATAAGGATCATATCTCAGAGGTTTGTGACATGACCCCCCAATTAGCTCTAGTAAAGTTACAACTGTCAAGCACCTGTAAACTAGGAAGGTGTGCAGGTAGAAGGGGTACACTAGCTTCCATAAATATCTTTGACATTTGAGACATATACAGGAAACAGTTATTATAAGGACTTTGGAATTAAGTGGTTGTTGCTAGGTGGCATTGATGAACTAAAGAGAGAAAATGACAGTCTAAAGTTAACCAATTACCAACTTGTAGAAAAATGTGAAAATTACAAAGCCTCCAAGGCATTACTTAAAGAAACCAATATCTCCTACAGGCAGAGGAGAACCCAAACTATCATGGGCACAAGGCTAAAAGCAATAGCTCAGAACATCAGAGAATGATGAATTTGCAACCTGGTTAAGGCTATTATTCCAACATTCGCTCCCCAGTAGGTTAACAGTGGGAGGCTACCAGGGATGAAATATGTGGTAGATATCCATGGCAACCTAGTAACCTCAAAGAACTGCCTGGATCTTTCAGAGAACAGGGTAATCTGCCTTTCCATTGGAAAAAGACTGTGTATGTGACTCAACCAAGACAGAAAACTTTAAGAAATGCCATTGTATTTAAGATCTACTCTCATCTCCAAGCACTAAACTCAAAGAAGATCTATGTGGGGAAGGGCTATCCTGTTGAGGAGGACAGGAATTACAGAATGAATTACCTTTCTGACTAGTTTGTATCAACATAATCTGGAAAAGTCTTGAAGTAAATCCTGAGCATGTTAAATGGCAGAAGAGGAAGAGTTAGAATGCAAAGCTGGTGAAGGGAAAGTTTATTGATGTGGGGATAAAATTCTTTTTTTAAACATTCTCAGAGAGGGCTCTGCAGCTTCATCTGATAAGCTGCTTCAATTGTTCCTGTTCTGCAAGTTTGTTAAAAAAAACAAAAAACAAAAACAGTGGCCCACATTAAGTGATGTGAAAATGCTCAAACAGACTAGCACAATATAGAAAAAGAGAGAAAAAGGCTCAGAAAAACAGGCATGCTCCTATGTAACCAATATATAAAATCTAGCACACCAGTTGACTATGTTCAGGAAAGCCTACAGGCTCCTCTGTTTGTAAAGGCAATAAAGAATGCATTGGGAAGAGGGTCTCCAGCATCATTGAAAACCCTATAATGGCACTATCCTAAAAGCTGGGGCCAGTAGTAGAAAGTGCTTTTATGTAACTGGGCTTCTTAGTAACAATAGGAATGAAAGATAGAGATGACAGGCTTTAACCGTCAGAGACAAAGTGGATGTAATGACACTAATGGACAATAATTACAAAATGGCAGCCAGGGGTTGAACTCTCAGGGATTTATGTCAATGGCTAACAGATATTGGTACATTTAAGGTCAATAGAGAGGGGGGTAGGTAAGAAGACATACATACATATAACAAGAAAGAGAGAGAGAGAATGTTGACATCAATTACCTCAATTAAAGTTCTGATAATTTAATTATTTTCTGTACCTGAGTCAGTTTCCACATCTAGAATCTGGATATTAAAAAATATTAAGCCCTCCAAAGAAGGAAGATGCAATACTATAACTACAAAGAGGTTTTGCTTCTTGTTTTGTATTTTTGAGACAGGGTCTGACTTTATAGTGTAGACTATCCTAGAATTTGCTATGTAGCTCAGGCTGGACTTGAGCACCCCATCTTCCTGCCTAAGTGTAGCTGTGCTACATCTGGCTTCAGTAAGTTTTAATAGTAGTGACTCCCCTTTTCCTTTCCCAAAGAGACCTCCAGTCATGGCCTGAGTAACTGTATATTCAAAGGAGAGACATCTTATAAGGATGTTGAGTCTGAACTGATCCTGATACCAGGAATCCAAAGCACTGTCCTGTTTCCCCTATTAGAGCACAGGCATCTGACATCAATAAAACTCTGGCTTAGGTCCACACATGGACTGCTCCATCAGTCCATAGACTCATCCAATGACTAGCCTCTGATTCCTTAATTAATAAATGGAATGGACACATTGAGAATTTAATAAAACCATGATCTTAGCTCTTTGATCTGTAGAGTAAGATAAGATATAGAAGTACACTATGATACCCACTATAGACCATCCATTGCAGAAGCTGTAGTAGACAAGTACATACTAGACATCTTTTGTCCTTGATTTACCCCACTGTGTGCACATGTTCATAAATGGATTAGCCATGATGTCAGAGATGGGAGCTAGCCATTAGCTATCAGCCTAGTGATACTAAAATAACCTGTCCAATTTGGGAGAACAATGATGAATCTCTGATGTATAATACTACTGTCCACTAGAAAACAAACAAATGATAGTTTGTGGCTAATTGATTACACTGGACACCATTTATCCTAGAAAGGGAAAACATTTCTTTACCAGGATTAAAATAGAAAGGGATTGTTACTCTTGACCACAGTGCCTTGTGATGCACTATAGCCTAATACTCACAGAATGTTTTATATGTCGGCACAGAATTCCAGCCAATATCACTTTGGACCAAAGGACACAATTTTCTTTTTTGGCATAGAACACGCAGCAGTAGACATATGACCAGAGGACACACTGTTCTTAGCATATGCCCCACAATGCCAAAAACCACTGACAGAATGTTGGATTGACCTCTTACAGACACAAAGAAATCATTTTAGGGATGACTTGTGAAATTAGGAGATTTTCCTTTAGGATGCACTGTAAACCTTAAAGTAACAGTCATTGTATGGTATTGAGTCCATAACCAGTAAAATATATGAGTCCCAGAGCAAAAGAATAAAAATTTCATTCTTTGAAATATGTCATTTTCCTACTGACATATTTAAGAAATTGTATTTCCTATGTCTGCATCTTTAAGCTCTTAAGGGCAGAGATTCTAGTTTCTGGAAGACTCATAGTGAAAGCTCTACTAGTTATAAAACGTTAGTTGCTATTGGCTGTCTTGAACTTCACAACCAACAAGACTGGTAAGCAAAAGAAGTTACCGTCTTGACAGAGATAATAATGCCTGAACAACATGATGGTATAGAGTCACTATTGTGTAACAGAGCTAGAGTTTTGTTACCAGCAATTTTTGGTATCTGCCATTATTTGTTTTAGTTCAGATACATTTCTTCAATCCTAGAATTTCCATTTGTTTCTTTATTGCAGTTCATATTTCTCTGCTGAGATTTCTTGTTCTTCAAATCTTTACAAGACTATTTTCCTGATGCTATTATTATAATAGCTATTGTAAAAACCTTTTCAGTCAAGTCTGAAATCCATTTCTTAAGGTCAGTTTCCATTAATTGTTGTTTCCCTTGATAATAAGTCACCTGCTTCTCTATTTCTCCATGCGCCAAATTACTTTGGATTGTATCATAGATGCTGTGAATGTACATTGATACATTGCAGTGTTTCTAGATTCTGTTATGTTGTTCCAAAGACTATTGATGTTTATTGTATGTTTCATTAAATAAACTCTGCCTCCAAGGCAACAGCTCAAATATTAGATCATTATTTTTGTTCTTAACTACCAGTTTTGCCCATCTATGTGTGGTTTGGGATGTTTGGAATCTTCCCTATATATGGATGGTTAGAGTTTATACACAAACATGTAGTCTTTGTGCATAGATTCAGGATATCTTATTTGAATCATTCCCTTCTGAGCCCTCTCTTACTGTTGTGGTTAGGGGGATGTGGCCCTTAAATTTGGTGCTCTTTCTTCACAGCAGAGTAACTGCAGGTTTTCTATGGAACTTTTTGTTGTGTTTTGGTTTTTGGTGGGACTGGGGTTTGAGCTTAAAGCTTTATGCTTGCAAAGTTGGTGCTGTACCACTTGCGTAACACCTCCAGTCCTCTGTGGGAATTTTATATGCTTTATAAGCTCAGAAAGAGTCTTGCACCCAGGATAGAAGCTATGAAAATGAGAAATCCTTTCACTCACACCATTTCCTACACCCAGCTGTTTGCTCCTTCCAAAATCTTCTATCATTCATGCTTTCTCCAATGACTTACAGGAAGTGTGTAACAGTGAGCCTCATGACACATTTAGCTGTGAACAAGCACTTACAGCCATAATAAGTGCATGGTAACCGCAGCAGGCTCCTCAAATGGTTGTCTGGTTCAACCCACCAGACTATGCACTCACAAGCACAAGTACTAGCTGGGGTTGATTTTTAAATGGATTTTAAAGGAGGAGGATTATGAGAATCGGTTTTGACCTTGAGACAAATTATGACACTGAAGTTAAAGCTTGTCACACTAAGACCCTTGTCAAGTTTTCTGTGGAGCGCTATTCACAATAGCCAAGTTATGGAAACAGCCAAGATACCCCACTACTGACGAATGGATTAAGAAAATGTGGTATCTATACACAATGGAATTTTAATCAGCCATGAAGAAGAATGAAATCTTATCATCAGCAAGTAAATGGATGGAACTGGAGAACAATCTCTTAAGTGAAGTTAGCCAGGCTCAGAAAGCCAAAAATCACATGCTCTCCCTCATATGCGGACTTTAGATCTAAAACAAATGCAGTAATATTATTGGACATGGATCACATGCTAAGGGGAGGACACATAACAGGAGGAATAGGGAAAGGTAAGAAACCCAAAACTTGAAAGTGTTTGATGACCTCACTGCAGAGGAGCTAATACAGTAACCTTAAAATGACAGAGGTCAATAAGGGAAGGTGACTGGGAAGTAGTGAAGAGGTCAGGTGGAGATGAATCAATTCAGGTTGTAATACACTTGTGCATGGAAGCAATGCTAGGAATCTCTCTGTATAGCTATCCTTATCTCAAACTAGCAAAAACACGATGTCTTTCCTATTATTGTCTTCTTTTCAACAAAATTGTTGAAGAGAGCAAAACAGGTTCTGCCTGGAAGCGAGGGGGTAGGGTGGAGAGGGAGGGAGTGAGGGGTGCAGGAAGAAATGGCCCAAACAATGTATGCACATATAAATAAATGAATAAAGAAAAATCAATCAATCAATCAATCAATAAAAAGAAGGGTAGCAATATCCAAAGGCCTAAAAAAAAAGTTTTCTGCAGGAATTATGAGCAACTGGGATTTTGGTCAAACCATGAATGTAATGAAAATGCAGGGGGAAGTAGACTGGCACTAATACTGCTGGTCCAGTGTCCACATTCTCTCAGATTGCATCAGCCGTGCACTTCCATACCTTAGCCTTTGCTGCTATATCAAAGATCTCATCTTTGCCCTTTTTACACAAGGTTGCCTTTGGGCTACAGGAACAACCTTGCTAGAAGTGCCAAAGAATTGTGACCAACCACCCCCTCCCCACCCCTGCCTCATAGCCAAGGAGTAATTGATGAAGGAGTGATATAAAACAACTTCCTTGGTGCAAAATAAAATCCCTGTGGTGTAATTTTTGCTTCTAAACCAGTGCAGAATCAGACTGAGTCTGGGTCTTTTCCTGACCATGACATTGCTTGGTTTGTTCTTCATCATTAGTCTGCTTTTCCTCCTCCTTCATCAGTTCCTTTGAGCAGTGCTTGCATAAAACACACATGCATTCAAATCCCTGTCTAGGGTCTATTTCTGGAAGACTTTGACCTAAGGCACTTCAGGGTCAGCACTACTGTCTCTAGTGAAGCCTGAGCACAGTGGAATATCGAAAGCCAAGGGTGCTAAGGACAGCCTCAAAGAATTCACTCCTGCATTGTGAAAGGTGCAACACAATAGCACCATACTCCAAATGACAATGGAAAAAATCTCAAGCCACATGGTGATCAGTGCAGACAAGTATAAGTGAGTACATTTTTAATTACACAAAAAAAGTGCACAAGAAAATAATATATAAATGTGAGTACAAAAGTCAGGTGAAACCAAATATACTGGAATGCAAGCAACAAGTTATTTATTCTAGGAAGACTGTATCATCAAATAAAGGCAAATTCTTACATATTACCTACTTTTGACTCATGAATATCTAAAGTTTTATTAGGGTAAACTTTCATTAAAGTTTAGAATTTTCAAAGTAATTTTTCCCAACAAAAGGGGAAGGACAGAGGGTTTTACACATTAACAGAAGAGAGGGAAAAAAATGAGGCTTAAATGGTTAAATGACTGGTCTAAGTTAAACTAATTAGGAAAGAAGAAATATTCAAGACTAATGTTCTAATCAAATTAACTCAGTTTATTCTAAAACTTGGAAGCAGTGTAGGACTTAACCATCGAAGGCCAAGTATGGCAGTTAACTGGCTCCTACTTCTTTGCTTGTAGGCTCCCTCGTGTATAAACTTACCCGTCTCATAGCATCTCCTGGAGCCACACTCTACTATTTGGGTGGTTGTGGAGATATTTGTTAAAGATATCACTTACTTCTTGGAGAAATACTTTACCAACCTAATACACCTGAGAGTTCTGATATTCCAACTCAAATTTTAACAAACTTTTCTCATATCAGAATTACCTACAGAGGTTATTTTGGTTGTCATTGTTGTTTTAAACATTAATGTCTTTACTGGATCACAGTTAGGATTATATCATGACTTGTATTTCTAATGTTCTTTCTGGATTATTTTCATGCTCAACAAAGTTTGGAAACTCCTGCTTCTATAGGACTTTGCAGAGTCCTGAAGTTTACACTTGCATTTTTCTTCACTTACTTCCTCTGGCCTTAGAACCTCATTTGACTTCTCCCTTCCATAAATTCCATGGTCCAGACTCAGGTCATCACTGGACTTGATCTAGAAGCTTGTTGGTGAGTCTTCTTTACAATGGGCCATCACATATGATTATGTTACGCTCCTGTCACTCCTCGGTTGGTTTATATAACAGCACAGGTACTTGAATCTCTGCAGCATCCCACCCTGAAGGCTACTTGCTTTCTTCCCTCTCTCTCAGTAACACAAAGTATTTCTACCAAATAGAAATGAGAAGCCTACAGCACGGAACTTGCAGTTCCTCTCAACACAAGACTGTTTTGCCAGACCACCCTGTCATGTAAAATGGGTTATGTTGCAAAGTAGCTCTGTGACCTACAGTCATGAACAAATCTGAACATATCACTTACCTGCCTCCTTTTCACTAGAAATGAAAAAATCTTATACCTCAAATAACATTAAAAGCTCTACATTATGTGAAATCTAAAATTACCCCAAACACCGTTCAGTAGTGTTTCCATATGATTATACTATTTCAAAGACAATTTTGGGACAAGTTGGGATCATTAGAATTTTATCTAAGGACGTCCTGTCTTCACCTTGTACTTTGTGGTGAAATGAGAATGAATCACGAAAACACATCTTTAGTTTTTTTGCTACAAATGTGTCCAAGAAAATTTGAAGCTATGGTTGTCAATAACCAGGCTGCTTGATTGGTGGGTGTTTGTGACTCCTTATTTTGCAGTTAACATTTTGAACTTGGAATAAGTCAGAAGACAAGGTATAACTGTCTGAACTAATGTGTTCAACCAGGCTGGATGTATGAAAATGCTTGGCAGTATCTTAAAAGCGGTAAATTTTACCCAGTGGAGTAATCTCTGAGACATGTTAGAGAGAGATGGTAAAGGAATAGCTTCTCCTATTGTCGAGATTTTGGTGTAATTTTATAGCTACTATATTTATGAATCGTGACAATAGTAGCATCTAGGAGTTCTAAGAAAGATAGGATGTGAGACCGTGCCTGCCTAGAAAAATAAAATGGACAGCTCATCTCTTTAACAATTCATGCTTACTGTGCTATGGATTAATGACTGCCTGTGCAATGAGGAGGCAAAACTAAAAAGAAACAACAAATTGAGGAAGATTCCTGTGTTTGAATATATAAAGGCTAATTTGTTTCCCTAAAAATTATGTTTGAAATTAACTTATGTTAACACCTATAGTCTGATAATCCATTTTAACATTTTGCCCACTGAAATACTTCTCTTTTTTGTAAGTTTCTTTAAAAAAAAGAAAGGAGTACTTAAAATATTTCTTTGTGACAAGCAAATTGGATGAAAGGTTGAAATTCCTATTCTCTGCAATATCAGAATATATATACAACATTAAAAACTCATTGACCTTCAGTGTTAGAGAAACAAGACCTCCTGTTGAATTTCCAGTACTTCCTGCTTCCTGCTCAGTGTATTTTAACAACAGTAATAGAGTAAAGGAATAATTGGGTTTCTTTTCATATTATTTTAACATTGACTGTTAAGTATCAAAGTAAAATTCGATAGTGATTTTCAGCATCAAATTTACTTAAATGGGCTGAAACCCATTTATGAAACCAAAGCTTATTTCTAAGCATAAGGTTTCCTAAAATGAGTTTGATCTTCACAAAGTCCTTATTTGAATTCAAAATTTGGCTCTTTATCCCTTGCCAACAGCAAAGCAAATTTTACTTACGTTTCATAAGAATACTGTGGTATTTCATCAAAGTAAGTAGATGAAGATTATATAGGAAGCCCTGTCACCTAATTAATTAGGGATTCATCAATATCATTATCATTTGCATTTTTGCTGACTACAGAATTATAGCCAGTTTTCAGTCTGCTTTTCTTGTTCTCATTCTCTTTCATTAGTTCAGTGGCCCTTTGACTAATGTCTCCTGATTGCACTCAAGTATAAGCCTGGCTGAAGTTCAAACTCTTAAAGAAAACCAAGTATAAACAAAAATTTATCAAAAGACAAAGAAACTTAAGTTTTGCTAAGTACTAATTAAGGATTTTGACTCTACTGGTCAAAATTTGGAGAGACTGATAGTGTTACTGAAAGATGAATTCTCATTCATATTCTCATTCTGTCTCTTCCTCTCTCTCTCCAGGCATGCTGGAAGCCAGGGCCTTGCATGTACTAAGAAAGCACTCTACCACTGAGTTACATACCCAGTCCCAAAGATCAATTCTTGAAAGCTCCAACTAACTCATCGAAAATGCATTTAACCCATTAAATGCCACTAGAGAGCTATGAAAGACTTTTCCTAAGAAGATGACCTACCAAGCTAGGTTCCCATCACTACACACTGAAAATATTTTCACAGCAGGCATATTTAAACATTATTATGCAATAAATATCAACTTTCTTCCCTGTTATAGCAAATTATTTTGATCAAAAATAAAGACTAACTTTAAATGGTATATAAAATAAGTTAGAGCAAATCCCAAACCACCAACTCAGCAAAGATCATTCTGGAAGCAATTTTATTATCTTCAAATTGATCAATAAAATCAGTTGGTGACCCAACTGTAAACCAGTTGATTTCTCCATCTAGTCACTATAAAAACAACTTAAATTTTCTTTGCTGATTTTCTTATACTTCATCAACTATATTATTAACACTCATTCCATATAAGGTACACTCTAAAACTGTAAGGAAAGCAGTCTTTTTAACAAATGGTGCTAAAACAACTGGATATCCACACAATAAATCAACTTGAATGTACTCCTTTCACCATATACCAAAATAATTCAAAAGTTATCATAAACCTAAATGTAATAATACTTGAACAAATAAAACCAATAGAACAAAAATGTAAGAGAAAGTCTTGTGACATTGTGCTAGGCACAAGTTTATTATAATACATACAAAATAAAATTCATGAGAAATAATTTATAAATTGGACTAGAACAAAATTAGTATATTCTGCTCTATTAAGAGAATAAAAAGGTGACAAATGGAGAAATAATTGCAAAATATAAATATATATCATATAAACCACAACCAAGATTAAAAATATTTTTAAACTTCTTATAACTCAACAAGAAGAGAACACCAAGGAGAAAGATAGCAGAGTAGAAGCACCCACCAATTTTACTCCATGAATGATAAGTATTAGGTAACACAGGAGAAATGATATTCTGAAGAATGAAAGGAAATCACAAAAGAGGCAGCAGGATAGCAGAAAAGCACAGAGAAATTGAGGTGACAGAGTAAATCAGCAAACAGTTCCAAACCCATGTCTGGCTTTCCAAGAGGGGAAGCCGAAGATGCCATCACAAGAGAAGCCAGACAGCCCTGGCAGCAGACTAGCAATTCTAGCTGCAAGATGCCAATGGATTGGTGTGGAAAGGAAGTAAGTGGAAAAATATTTTGTATAATGTTGCTAAGGACAAAGCTTTATGTGAAGTGGACAAAAATCTCCTCTCACTGCTATTTTTCCTCCTCATTTTCTTTATGAGTATGGTTGAAGGACAAGAATCCAGCTCTCCTAGCTCTGAATTCAATGTTATTTTGACCAGATCAAAATAACAGTTTGACAGTTTCCCCACAGTTTTCTAAGAATGTATCTGGAGTAGTCAAAGTCAGGAAGTACTTGGGAATATGATTCAAAGACTTTTGGATGATGAAAGAATGACATTCCATACTCCATCTCAGCTAAAGTGGTACCACACTTGAAGAAGCATGCATGGTCTTCCTGACCATCATCTTTACGCTTCTAATTACTTTTCCATGCCTAAATCACAGCAATTAGGTGATGTTTTAAGAAGTAAGACTCCCCATTTCCTTCATTTCTATATGACAAACATGTATAACATATGTATTCTATAAACATACTTGAAATATTTCCAAACTTAGACAAAGGGGAGTGATGGACAATTGTACACTCTAAAGTTTGCCTTTTTTAGAACTCTGTAACCTTTTGGTATCTACGTTTCAAAGAATATTCAGAAATAAGCATCAAGTTACATGCAATGCCTTCAATCAGGTAAGGTCATTAATTATCACAGTGACTCAGTACTTATTAAAATACTTTCATTTTCCCAACAATTATCTCACACCGAGTGGATTACAGAGAGTAGTATGCTAATACAGCCTCAATGAAAAGAACTAAGCAACAAAAGTGGCTTGATGGATGGCATTTGTTATTAGCCATGGTACCTTCACTTCCACCATGGCTATTTCATTACTTGTTGTAGAGGTGGGAAGACTTAGTCTCAATCAACTCTCTCTCGAGAGCTGCCTCTGCCTCTAACACTCAACTGCCTCAGGGACTGCAAGGTCAGAGAGGGTGAGGAACTTGCAAAGTCACACAACTAGTGACAAGGACAGTCCTTAAACCCTGTGTTCTTGATTCAAGTTCAGGTGTCATTCAGTTAGAGAAAATGTCTTCAGGTATCTTAGCTTTGCCACTGAGATACAGTACAAAAGGTAAGACTTTTAAACTGAAGGTTATTTTGTTACTAAACTCTCCAATAATGATTCTCTAACCTAACGAATCGGTCTAATCTCAATATTGACTTTTATTTTTAACCTGTTTTCTAAACCAAGATTATTTTAAAAGATTTAAATTTTAGTATGGTTTTCAAGGTTGTTAGAACAACATGGAGGGTCAAATACTCTTATGCATCCATGGAATTATCACAATGAAAGTCCCTAATAGAATTATGTATGCTAATACAAAAATAAATTAAAATGTCTAAATATTCTTGTAGCCATATGCATCACTTATTAACTATCTCTTATTATCCAATTCTGAATCCTGTTGGCTCATTGTGAATATCAAATTATTGGAATTGTGAATATATCAAATTATTATATTCTTTTCATTGTTTAATGTAGTGAGTTCCAGACTCGGCACGTTTTTGTTTCTTCTCAATAAGAATTATCTGAACTAATCTCATATTAGTCATAATTAACCTTTGGAAAATCTGATTGTTGTCTAAGATCTTGATTCTTCTAAACATTGGAAATTAAAAAGGAAAACTTCAGATTAGGTCTCTTCCATAGAAGCACAAGAATTTTCATTAGCATATATTTCTCTCACAAGTGAAGAAAGTAAAAATTTTCTGTTCTGTGAGAAGTGTGCAAACTGTTTATGAAATCCCTTATATTCCAGAGAAAAACGATGCTAATGAGAGAATATGGCTTATCAAATATCATAACGATACTTGAATTGTAGGACTGTGGACATGACCGAGGTATCGTCAAATCAATAGAAGAGAGTAAATCAGGTTCCCCAAATTATAAGCAACTGAAATCCTTTTACAAAGGGTTTCCATGGACACATATTCATCAAAAATACTACTTTCTTTATCTATCTCTTGGAGACTAACCACCCAGCTTAGCATTTTAAAGAATATTACTTTATAGAAAATTGCTTAAACTTACAGAATCTCAAATCTCCAAACTTAAATGGTTATGAAATCCTTCTAAAGATAATTCCTAAAATCGTGTTCAAAAGAACACTGAATTAAGCTGAAGGACCTACAAACAAACCCAAACATGTCGGAATAGAACGTGACAAAAGCTCAGAGGAAAATTAGTCAATAAGACATGTAGAAAAGAATGACACAGAGAAAAATACTTGTATGTCAGAAAAGCAGTAGCAATCCATTCCCTGCCTTATTTCTTATACCAAATAAAAATGTAAAATATCAGCCCAAAACTTTCAAAGGTAAAGACAAAATATTGGGTTATATACTTAAAATATTAGGGAGGAAAAATCTTTCTGGGCCTAACACTGAAGAAATAAATTGTAGAAAAGCTTATTATGGGATTCCAAGATGGTGGCTAGAGGGAGGAAGCAGAAAGCGACCCTCCTATAGTGAAATCTTGGAGAGACACTGGAGACACATTTTGCAGGCACAATCACTGAGAAAAGGCATAACTTTGACCCCTCCACACCTCCAGCCGGCACAGAGAATCCCCACCTCATGTTAAACAGAGAAACCAGGAGGGCCCCTGGGCTGCCAGTCACTGGCGCCCAGACAGCTTGGGAAGACACGAATCAGGTGAGCTTTGCAGTACCGCGGTACTCCCACAGACAAGCCTGGGCCAGAGCAGCATAGCCTCCTGGACAGACTGACCTCCACCCAGGGAAAAAAAGAGAAACTGAGTAATAAGCAATAAGAACAAATAAGACACACAGGAAAGAGGGTGGGGCGCACTGAGAGCTGAAGATTGGGGGAAGGGAATCCTTCCCAGGATTGTAAATAAACAAGCCGGGCAGGCAGGAGAGCCTCTGGCAGGAGCAGGGGCACGCGCCCAGCAACCAGGAGCAGGAAAACTTGTCAGAGTGGCGGAGGGAGGAAAACTCCACAGGAGAGGAAGGAAGACCCACTTCCCACATGAGCTGTAAACAAACATGCCAGCTGGCAGGAGCAGCAGAACCGCCCAGTAATCAGGAGCAGGAAAGCTTGTGAAAGCGGAGGTGGGAGGAGAACTGCACAGGAGAGGGGGGAAGACCCACCTCCCACATGAACTCTAAATAAACACACAGGCCTGAGAACGTGGGTGCAGTGTCACCTTTCCCAGTGCTTGGAAAGGGGAAAGCTTGTAGCAGAGGCTCACGCACAGGAGAAATCTAAGCAAACAAAGCCTGCAGGGCCAGGTGAGTGCTAAGCTCACCCCAGAGATCTGCATAAATAACGCCTCCAGCAACAGCAGGCTGACAGCAGAGGGCAGGCAAGCCACAGTTGCAAATACCATTCTCAGAACTGTCTCCAGACTCTTTTTTTTTTTTCTTTGTCTCCCTACCTTTGATGAGAGAACAACAGAATTACACCTGCAAGCTGAAAAACACACTGAAACTGTATTGCATTTGAACTTGGGACACTTGGTGGGGTTTTTTTTTGTGCAGATGTATGTAGTTTTGTTCTACTTTATGCGTCCCTATTGATGAGACAACTAAAGAACAACATCTGAGGCACCATCTCCAGGATTGGAGACTGAGAATTCACTGCATTTGAACATGGAGGTTTTTTGGTTTTTTGGTATTTTTAATTTTCTATTTTTTCATTTTATTTTAATGCATTTTTATAAATAGATTTTCTTTCATTTAATTATTTTTTATTTTTATTCTTACCTTTATTTTTTTATTTTTGATTTTCAATCCTCTCTCTGTCTCTCTAATGTCTGTTCAGCTTACTGTCGATTAGTAGACTAAAGCTCCCTGTTTATACCTTTGAAATCTTCTTGTATGATACCTTGTTCTGTTATCTCCCTCCAGTCTGTGTATTTGTTTTTCCCATTTCTTTAACTTCTTGCTTTCCATCTCAGCTCACTCTTCCATTCTAAATATTACCATTGTTATTATTACAAGCTAGAAAATACTTAATTGCACACAGTACAGGGACAGTAACAACACCAAAGACAATGAAGGGAAGACAGAAAAAACAGGGAAACCAGTTTCCCCACAGCAAAAAATTACTACAGGAACCAGAGGGAATGAAGAAAAGAGGTACTCAGATCCAGACTCCAAAAAAATGAAGATAAACTATGCCAAAGGACCCAATGAAGCCCAAAAGAATAATTTAAAAGAAGACATATTACAGGTACTCAATGAGAATTTTATAGAGATAATACTGGATAAGGTCAACCAAAATGTACAGGAGACACTCAAGAAATTCCAAGACAACAAAAATAAAGAATTTGAAAAAACAAAAGAAGAAATAAAGGAAACCATAGAAGCACTGTATAAACACCAAAGTGAAAGAGAGAACACAATGAATAAACAGATAAATGAACTCAGGACAAAAATAAGACAACATTAAAGAGGAAACCAGCCAGGATATGGAAAACCTCAGAAAAAAGAACGAAACAGAACTGCAAAACAAAACAGAAGGCCAATCCAGCAGAATAAAACAAGCAGAAGACAGAATCTCAGAACGTGAAGATGAAATGGTAAATAAAGGAAAAACTGAAGAACTATTAATTAAACAACTCAAGACTTGTGAAAAGAGAATGCAAGAACTCACCCACTCCATCAAAAGACCAAACTTGAGAATCATGGGCATCGAGGAAGAAGAGGTGCAAGCGAAGGGAATGCGTAATATATTCAACAAAATAATAACAGAAAATTTCCCAAATCTAGAGAAAGATATTCCCATACAGATGCAAGAGGCCTCCAGAACACCAAACAAACCAGATCAAAATAGAACTACCCCACGACATATCATCATTAAAACAACAAGTTCAGAAACTAAGGAAAGAATATGGAAGGCTGTAAGAGAGAAAAAACAAGTAACATACAAAGGTAAACCCATCAAAATCACAGCAGACTTCTCAACAGAAACATTAAAAGCAAGAAGAACATGGGGTGAGATCTTCCGGGCACTGAATGAAAATAACTTCAACCCCAGGATACTCTACCCAGCAAAACTATCATTCAAAATATATGGAGCAATAAAAGTCTTCCATGATAAGCAGAAGCTAAAACAATAGGTGACCACAAAGCCACCACTACAAAGGACTCTTCAAGGGATTCTGCATACAGAAAGTGAAACCCAACACAACCATGAAAGGACAGGGAGCACCAAACCACAGGAAAAGAAAAAGCAAGACAGTAGAGAGTAACCTCAACTTAGGTACACACAACCAAACCTTCAAACAACTAACATAACTAAATGACAGGCAAGAAGAAGGAATAAAAGGAATACAAATAGGTAAAGAAACTGTCAAAATATCCCTATTTGCAGATGACATAATCCTATACTTAAAGACCCAAAAAACTCTACTCAGAAGCTCCTAGACACCATCAATAGCTATAGCAAGGTAGCAGGATATAAAATCAACATAGAAAAATCATTAGCACTTCTATACACTAATAATGAACAAACTGAAAAAGAATGTATGAAAACAATTCCATTTACAATAGCCTCAAAAAAAATCGAATACCTAGGTGTAAACCTAACAAAAGATATGAATGACCTCTACAAGGAAAACTATACACTTCTGAAGAAAGAGATTGAGGAAGACTATAGAAAGGGGAGAGATCTCCCATGCTCATGGATTGGTAGAATCAACATAGTAAAAATGTCGATATTCCCTAAAGTAATCTACATGTTTAATGCAATTCCCATCAAAATTCCAATGACATTCATTAAAGAGATCGAAAAATCTACCATGAAATTTATATGGAAACACAGGAAGCCATGAATAGCCAAGGCGATACTCAGTCAAAAGAATAATGCAGGAGGAGGTATCACAATACCTGACTTCAAACTATATTACAAAGCAGTAGCAATAAAAACAGCATGGTACTGTACAAAAATAGACATGAAGACCAGTGGAACAGAATAGAGGACCCAGATATGAAGCCACACAACTATAACCAACTTGTCTTTAACAAAGGAGCTAAAAATATACGATGGAGAAAGAGCAGCCTCTTCAACAAAAACTGCTGGGAAAACTGGTTAGTAGTCTGCAAAAAACTGAAACTAGATCCATGTATATCACCCTATACCAAGATTAACTCAAAATGGATCAAGGATCTTAATATCAGACCCCAAACTCTAAAGTTGATACAAGAAAGAGTAGGAAATACTCTGGAGTTAGTAGGTATAGGTAAGACCTTTCTCAACGAAACCCCAGCAGCACAGCAACTAAGAGATAGCATAGATAAATGGGACCTCATAAAACTAAAAAGCTTCTGTTTATCAAAAGAAATGGTCTCTAAACTGAAGAGAACACCCACAGAGTGGGAGAAAATATTTGCCAGCTATACATCAGACAAAGGACTGATAACCAGAATATATAGGGATCTTAAAAAACTAAATTCTCCCAAAACTAATGAACCAATAAAGAAATGGGCAAGTGAACTAAACAGAACTTTCTCAAAAGAAGAAATTCAAATGGGCAAAAAACACATGAAGAAATGCTCACCATCTCTAGCAATAAAGGAAATGCAAATTAAAACCACACTAAGATCCCACCTCACCCCTGTTAGAATAGCCATCATCAGCAACACCACCAATAACAGTTGTTGGCAAGGATGCGTGGAAAAAGGAACCCTCTTACTCTTGGTGGGAATGTAAACTAGTACAACCACTCTGGAAAAAAATTTGGAGGCTACTTAAAAAGCTAGACATTGATCTACCATTTGATCCAGCAATACCACTCTTGGGGATATACCCAAAAGACTGTGACACAGGTTACTCCAGAGGCACCTGCACACCCATGTTTATTGCAGCACTATTCACAATAGCCAAGTTATGGAAACATCCAAGATGCCCCACCACTGACGAATGGATTAAGAAAATGTGGTATCTATACACAATGGAATTTTATGCAGCCATGAAGAAGAACGAAATGTTATCATTCGCTGGTAAATGGATGGAATTGGAGAACATCATTCTGAGTGAGGTTAGCCTGGCCCAAAAGACCAAAAATCGTATGTTCTCCCTTATATGTGGACATTAGATCAAGGGCAAACACAACAAGGGGATTGGACTTTGAGCACATGATAAAAGCAAGAGCACACAAGGGAGGGGTGAGGATAGGTAAGACACCTAAAAAACTAGCTAGCACTTGTTGCCCTTAACGCAGAGAAACTAAAGCAGAAACCTTAAAAGCAACTGAGGCCAATAGGAAAAGGGGACCAGGAACTAGAGAAAAGGTTAGATCAAAAAGAATTAACCTAGAAGGTAACACCCACACACAGGAAATCAATGTGAGTCAATGCCCTGTATAGCTATCCTTATCTCAACCAGCAAAAACCCTTGTTCCTTCCTATTATAGCTTATACTCTCTCTACAACAAAATTAGAAATAAGGGCAAAATAGTTTCTGCTGGGCATTGAGGAGGTGCGGGGGAGAAGGAGGGGGCGGAGTGGGTGGTAAGGGAGGGGGTGGGGGCAGGGGGGAGAAATGACCCAAGCCTTATATGCACATATGAATAATAAAAGAAAAAAAAAAGAAAAGCTTATTACAAGAAAACACTACATGAAAATTGAAGCTTCTGCATAGCATACCACGTACATAAAGGTAAAATAAATTTTGAAGTGATTAAAACTCTTTGCAATACAGTGACATTGAAAGGGCTCTCATAGTCAACAGCCAAAGGAATCCAATAGAAAAATAGGCTCCAGAATATCACAGGTCATTCATGAAAGGAGAAACGGTAAAGGCAATTAAATTCTGAAATGTTCAGTTCCACTAGTAATAAAATGAATGTAAATTTAAACAGCAATGAAATACCATTTCTCACTTTTGGGATTAGCAGTGATTGAAAACAAATTAACAATACTCACTTTTGGTAAGAGAAGAGAGGCACAGAAAGCCTCTAACAGTTGCTAAATATTGGGCCAGGTTTCTGAAAGACAATTCCACATTATCTACCAAAATTTACAATTTGGTTACCTTTTGAACTAATAATTGTACCTCTAGAACTTTATTTCTAAGAAAATATGGAAACAAAGATTTTTGTAACTGACAAGAGGAAATATTACGAGATTAGATTTTGTCATACAGATTTTCTGTTTGGCTGTGTTTGCTATTATTAAATATGGGTGTGTGTTATTAAATATGGGTGGGTATGTATAATTAAATACATTGCTTGTTTCTAATGCCAGGAGTATAGATATAACCAAGTTGGTGTTGGGGCTGTGATCATCATTACCTTAAGTATGATACCTTTCATAATGAGTACCTTGAACTGAAGGACATTGGAAGGTCCTTGAAGCAAGGTCTCTCTGGGTTTCTCCTGCCCTTTTTCTCCTCCAGTGAGAGTCATAGAACCCAGAATTCCTCTTCCCCAAGGCAGATCACAGAAACCAGAATCCCTCTCTTCGAAAACAAGCCCCAAAACTTGCAAAAGTCACTCTCTCCCCCTGAAGATCCATGTTGCAGAGGGTCCTGCCCCATACCTGGAAGGTGGAATAGGAAGAAGAGAATTGCATAGATCCAAAAGAACCAAAACCAAGGTCTTCTGGGTTTCCTTCTCAATCCATTGCCATTACCTCTGTCCAAAGACACATCTACCTAGCTGTCCATTCTTCATTGAGCCTAAACCTAAAAATAGACCATTTTTCCTGGGTCTTTAAATGGTCTTTCAAAAGTCTTTTATGCACTGCTGGGTATGGAACCCAAGGCCTTGCACTGCTAAGCAGCCACTTTACCACTGAGTTACATTTCCAAGCCTTTGGTTTTTTGAGACAGAATCTTGATAGACAGTCTGGCCTAAAACTTGTGATCCTCGTTCTTCCACCTCCCTAGTACTGTGATTACAGGTATGTACCATCATACCCTGTTTTTCTAAAGTCATTTAGGTCATATAACTTTTATTTATTGTGCTCCTCTCTTGCTAACCTGAATTTTGCTCTAGCAGTATCAATTATAACTCTTATGATAGGTGAGGAGAGGTACCATGACATTTTCCCTATAATAGATAAGATGCTTGAGTCATGGAATCTATAATGTAGTGAAAAGAGAAAATAATAAGTAAATGTATAAGAAAAATTATCAGGAGAGATAGTATTCTGCAAATAATAAAGTGACTATTTACACTGGTTGGTCAAGACAATGTTCTTGAGACATTTAAACTAAGATGTGAATGATGACAAGGGTAATTCAGACAGGAAGGTAATGAATAAAGTATTTTGATTTATTCTAAATGTAATAGGAATATGCTGTAAAGGTGTTTTTACCTTATAATTTCCATTTTGGAACCATCGTTATTACTACCACATTGAGATTCATTTTAGGGGCAACAGTAGAATCAGAGAGGCCTCTATGAAGTCTCCTGACCTAGACTGGGGGAATTACAATGAAATTCTGAGTTAAGCAGTAATATCTGATTTGGAAAAAAAAGAAGGATTTGGAATGGATTGTAGGAGGCAAAGCAAGATGGCAGATTAATGTGTCCTCAGCTAGACTCCATGCAAGAGAAGTATCAGGGAACAAAGGAGGAATATATTATAAGGATAAAACTGTAATATAGGGGCTGGGGTGTGGCTCCGGGGGTCGAGCACTCACTTAGTAAGCATAAGGCCCTGAGTTCAAACTCCAGTACTGGTAAAGAAAAAATTCATAATGCTTGCTGGCTGATTAGCTATGGGGAGGAGAAAGGGGCAAAGGAATTTTTTAAAGACCAGCAATTTTGTTTGAGGAACTAGGAGGAAGAGTGTAATAGTGATTTATGGGAAACTAGGAGAACTTCACAGCATATGGAGTAAGTGAATCGTAATTCTCTCTTGGCCAGTTGTGCTTGGGGCGGCACGCCATACCTCAGCAGAGATGTCAGCCAGTAAAATGTGTGTATGAAGTGGGAGTTTCGGAAGAGATCAGGTCTATAGAAACACCTTTTGGAATCACATAATTAAGATTTAAATTTAGAACCCAGAACTTTGGGGATACAACTCAGTGACAGTGCTGTTGCTTCCCTAGCATGTGTGATGCCCTGGGTTCCACTCCCAGCACCACAACAAACAAACAAAAACCATGATTATCAAGGAAGCAGGCAGAGGGGACAGAAGTGAACCACAGAACACACCAAAATATTAGCTACTAGGTAGGGAGAGAAAAAACAAGAAGTTATATCCCAGTTCTATAATCTCTCAACTCTCTGATTTATTCAAGTTAGCATCTTTGATTTTACATATGAGTTTTCTCATATGTAAAATGGGAATAATCCAAACAAAAATCACCCAGATGAACTGGAGGATTAGTAGATAATCAGAAGGAAGGGGCGTAACACCATCACCATATACAGGTGCTCAACAACTGTGTGCTATTAGCATTGTTTCAAAGATATCTGTGGAATATCTTTGGAAGCAACTTAAAGTATCTTTAAGTAATAAAATTGCTGTTTATAGTCAGTGAAAACAAAGCTATTTGCAAATTGAGGAAAAAAAGAGTAAACAATAATAAATCTAAACTGATACCAAATTTAAAGTTAGGACTAGAAACCTGTAAGAAGAAATAAAATCAAATTGGGTTTGGGTACAACTAAAGAATTATAGAAAATTATAAAGGACTAAATTTAAAAAAAATGAAGCCAGAATGTGACGTGATGGGATAGCGTCTGAAAGGCATCTAGCCCTGGACGGGAGAAGCATTAACACTTGCCTCAGAGTAGGCTTCCATGTTAATTATGATACTTCCATGTATTTATCTCATGATCAATATTTAACATAGGCTCTAAAATTCATATATGAACTGTTTTCGCAATTTCCATTGAATTCTTTTTAAATTAAAGCAACTCTACATGCACATCTTAGTTTTTAATCCTACATGGATGAACAGAAATAAAGCACTAATTGCTTTAAAACAACAACAAAAAAAACTCCCCACATTATTGTTATGAGGTCACTGTAGGGAAGACAAAGAGCCCATGACTAAACATTCTCATAAGGTCTGAGTGGCTTAAGGCAATTTTAAAGACTCAAGACTTGGGTTATAAACAAGGGTATGCAAGTGCCTTTATTGTATATATGTTTATTGCAGCATTATTCACAACAACTAAGCTATGGAAATAGCCAAGATGCCCCACTACTGATGAATGGATTCAGAAAATGTGATGTTTACACTCCTAGGGATATATCCAAAGGAATGTGATTCAGGTTATTCCAAATGCCCCTGCACACCCATGTTTATGTAGACTATTCACAATAGCCAAGCTATGGAAACAGCCAAGATGCCCCACTACCAACAAATGGATTAAGAAAATGTGGCATTAATATACAATGTAGTTTTACTCAGTCACAAAGAAGAATGAAATTTTGTCATTCACAGGTAAATGGATGGAACTGGAGAACATAATCTTAAGCAAAGTTAGCCAGGCTCTGAAGGCCAAAAATTGCATGTTCTCCTTCATATGTAGATTATAGACCTAAAACAAATGTAATAATATTATTGGACATGGGTCATACACTAAGGGGAAAATGCATACAAGAGGAATAGGGAAAAGGAAAGAAACCTAAAACTTGATACCGTTTGATGCACCCACTATAAAGGAGCTAATATAGTAACCTTAAACTGGCTGAGGTCACTATGGGAAGGTGAAAGGGAAGTAATGAAGAGGTCTGGTAAAGATGAACCAATGTGGGTTGTAATACACAAGTGCATGGAAGCAAGGCCAGGAATCTCTCTGTATAGCTATCTTTATATCAAGCCAGCAAAACGCTATGTCTTTCTTATTATCTCTTATGTCTTCTCTTCAACAAAACTGGGCAAGAGGGGAGAACAGGTTCTTCTTGGAAGTAAAGGGGTGGGGGAAGAGGAAGGGAGGCGGGGGACAGTGGGGAGAGATGGCCCAAACACATATGGAGAGATGGCCCAATTTATACACCTATGAATAAATAAATAAATAATAATAAATTTTAAAGAAAATGTGATATATATAGATACACATATCTATATATATAATGGAATTTTATTCAGCCATAAAGAAGAATGAAATTTTGTCATTTGCAGGTAAATGATGGAATTGGAGAATATCACCTTAAGTGAAGTTAGCCAGGTTCAGAAGGCCAAAAGTCACCTGTTTTCTCTTATATGTGGAATATAGACCTAACACAATTACAGCAATATTATGGAAAACATGTCACACTAAGTGGAGATAATGTACAGGAGGGGGAGGGTAAAAGAAGGAAATTAAGAAGGTGAATATGGTTGATGTACTTTCTATATAAAAATGAATATAGAATTTTTAAACCTGTTGAAATCACCATAAGAAGGGGACTAAAGTAGAAAGGAGAAAAAATCAATTGGGGTTATAATACATACATACATGGAGATGTCACAAAGAAACCCTTGTGTTGCTATCTTAAAAAAAGTATATTTTTTTGTATAAAAATGGAGAAAGGAGGTCAGAACAGGTCCTGTTTGGGGTGGGGTTGGTACCAATGGGAGGTAGAAGGATATAAGGGTATAGAAGGGTGAATATGGTAGAAATATTATGTACTCACGTATGAAAATGAGACCTGTTGAAACTGTTCCAGGAATGGAGGAAGAGGTGAATTCAATATGATATATTGTAGGAAATTCTGTAGATGCCACAATGTACCCCCAGCACAACAATAATTAAAAAAAAAAAAGAACAAGAACACATACACTAAAAAAGACTTGGGCTATTCTAAAAGGTGTTTCTGAGACAAGTTCACCTGCTTTTTGAATCAGCATTTCAACAAAATAATGTCAAGATGAGTTGAATTTTCTTGCTTCTTTGTCCAAATATGCTGGAAAAACATTGTTTTTCTCCTCCCTCTGTTCAGAGGTAATATAATATCCCCCACTAACCAGAGCGACATAAGAATTGAGGAAAAAACAAAGACTGTATCTGTGTCATCTGTGTGACAGCTGTCAAACCCTCCCAACAACAGCTAGCAGTTATGACAGTTGTCCTCATATTCTAAAACATTCTGAAAACATTCTGAATTTAGTGCAAGCTTCATTGTTCCTGAGGTGCTAATTCTCTCTTCTGCTCATTGTTCCTTCCCCTGTTGAGTTCTCCCTACTCACCCACCCCTATTTCCCTATTTCTCAATATAAGATTGTTTCAAACACCTTCAGTATGTATTTCCCCTTGGTGGAAACGATGCTAAAGTTTATTGCCTATACAGTTATTTTGACAACTTAGAAATACCTGTCAGCTTGGATTTTTCTATCAAAAATGAATTTTGGAGCCAGCTAATACAAGTCTTAATGAGTTTCTGGGAATGTTGGGGATTTTGTTCTTTCTCTGTATATTCAAACTTCTTTCATACATACTTCTTATAAACATGAAACTAAATGACATAGAGGATTTTTTGGATTTTTGCATCATTGTGGATAACCAGAGAAACTGCAGTTTTGAGTTATCTGATGATTAATTTACTTATATGAACTTTACACTCCTACTCCTGTCATCCAAAGTAAATTTTTTGTCTGTGCTACCCTATCCTTTGATCCTGAAACTACATGTTTACAGATTAAATGGGATAAACCCCCTTTCTACACACCTGCCCCATCATTACTCAACCAAAATGAGAAACTCATTAAACTCAATACTTAAGTTCAGGCATGCAGAGACTTGTGCTTGGAGCCCATCAAGTGGGGAGCCGCCTAGTGGTGTCCTCACTCTCCTCCCTGCATCCCCAACTGTGTCATTTACCTGGTAGCCAAACACCTTCTATTTCTGAGGGAAAGGGGGAGGGTGGAGGAAAACCATAGACTATATGCTTTTTTAAATTTTTGTTTGGGGTTTTTTTTTATAGAATGGGAAGGAAGGAAGCTAGACAGTTATTGGAATACCACATTCCATTTAATCTTAATATCAACTTTTGACATGTTACATATGGGGGATTCAGGAGGGTGACTGCCAAAGGGTGTATACCATAAACTAAAGGTCACATATTTACAAAGTAGGAAGTAGAAGGGCTAAGGGCAACTGTTAGGTTGGATAAATTCCAAACCCTATCATTTCCAGTCTGTCTTCCTTGGGGTGTTTCCATTTGCATATGGAACAGGGGAGAATTCTCTCCCATTTGCCCAAGTTTATAGACCACATCTTTACAAGTCTCTGTAACATTGTTATCAACCTGGGGAGTAGCCAGTAGCATTAACTGGGGGTAGGATTCATCAAGGAATGCCATAGAAGTTAGTCTGGGCAGTGTCTTTTCAACACCCTACTTCCAAATTCAGGAATCTTGCCCATCATGAAAGGGAATCCCAGTAACAAGAAACTTTCAAGAGTCAGCCTTTGGTAGGAGAAAGAGGAGAATGAAAGAAGTTGATAGAGAAGGCAGTGGAACAGTTCTACAGACATCTTAAATCTGTGCATAAGTACCAGAGAGAAAGCCAGTGTTTGACTGACTGCCATAATAAGGATATCAATGGTGTCTACTACCTTTGTCAGAGAAAGACCCTGGATAATGTTCTGAATAGAAGGTAAGTACAATGACGCCCATTCTCTGCCCTAACCCTTTCTCCTACTCCCAGACTGCAGTAGTACAAACAAGGAATAATTCCTCACCATCTGGAAGCCCTAACTTGCAGGGAGAGGAAAGGAGTTGAGACTGAAATTTTAAACTAAATGCTAGCAAGGACTGCAGGTGTGGCTCAGGTGGCAGAGCGCCTGCCTAAGAAACACAAACCCCAAGTTCAAACCCCAGTATTGTCAAAAACGAATGAATAAATAAAAATGCTACTTCAACTGAATGGCACTTTAATGGCTGCAGGCAATCAGGGAGGATTGAAAACTGGCCCCAAATGTTAAGGAGACAGAATGATTCAGACAGTTGAGAACAGGGAATGGAGAAAAATTAAACCTTCTATGTAT
This sequence comes from Castor canadensis, assembly GCF_047511655.1. NCBI lineage: Eukaryota > Metazoa > Chordata > Mammalia > Rodentia > Castoridae > Castor > Castor canadensis. Next base: position 49,268,525 of record NC_133401.1, on the reverse strand, counting down.
GCCAATAAAACTTTTCCCTCCACAGGAAACTGTTATTGTTTCAGAAAGAGTCAGTGAAGTGGATGCATGCTTTTGCCACTTTTCCAGTTAAGTAATTGACATCCAGAAACAAGGAAGAACTTGCAAATTGACAACAATTTGTAGTAAGCAACAAAACCTGGATTCCACCTTGGGCTAGTAAACTCAGGCTGTGCTGCTCACCATTGGACTGTATTGAGTGGATACAGGTTAACAACACACACTGAATGTGGTGGAAATATTGTACTCACATATGAAAACAGAAAAGTGAGATCTGTTGAAACTAGTCTAAGAAGTGTTGGAGGGATAAAGAGAATGATGGAGGGGCTGAATTTAACAAGATATATTGTAAGTATTTTTGTAAATGTTATAATGTACACCCAGTACAACAACAATATGATAAAAAATAAAATTAAATTTAAAAAGAAAACACACATTCCAAATGACTCTCCATTTTAAACTGTTTAGGTTACATTATTCATAATGTAACATTGTGAGACCATGAGAGAAGATATTTGCATAAAACTTTATTAGATGTAAAAAAAGAAAATAAATATATACCATAATATCAACCATAAAAGAACACACCTAAAAAATGAGTAAAGAACTCTACCATTATGTCAAAATGAGTGACAGGACCAGGTGGGGTGGATATTAGGAGTTTTAGGTGATTTTTTTTTTTGGCCTCTTTCTGTTATAGCTTTTACAAAATCTCTAACATGATCTTAAGTAACGTTATAATTATAGGAAATAACAACAAAAAAACCCTATGAGCCCTGGGAAAGGAAACCATTCTCTTTTGCTAATATTTTTGTGCATATGGTATATCAAGAATAGTAATATATTTATGCAGTTTATTTTGAAATTACTAAAAGTAGACAAAAATTTAGAAAGCAAAGATATTTATAAAAGTAACAATCCATAAGATTCAAAGAGTGCCTAAGTAATGTTCAATTACTTATTATAACTTCCATTCCAACCCTTAAAATATAATACCATTCTTGGACTTTGCCATAATGCCATATTTTGGTTGCATATGTTTTTCAGATACTTACTTCAATTATTTACATAAAAATGTTCAGTAAATGCTCATATGACATAGAGTTAAAGGAAGTATGAACTCTATCCACAGTTTTTTTTCTAAATTTATAAAACACAAAAGCCAAATTTACAAAACTGTCAATATTACAAGACAGAACCCTAGCCTTCTTCTAAGCACAGGGTGAGTATACATTTCATCTGAAGAATTACATGGAATCCATTCACTCACGTCACACACATCACAATGATGCAGTAAAGCTACTGGGGCCTCTAGCAGCTGCCTGGAGGTCCGTGAAAGGCAAAGACAAGACAGAGAGCACTGAGAGGCACTGAAAGCCCTTTGTTTCAGCCCCACATTCCTTTCTAGTCCCTCTCAAATGTGTTCTCCCTCATGCAGTATTTTTGGTAAAGATCCCCCTGTGAATAATACCCTTTTGAGGTCAGAAAAGCAATACAGTCATAACCATTTGGGGCAATTGTCTTATTACAAATTTCACCAAGCAATTCTGCCAACAGGCATGCTAGAACGTCTGCCTTTTGCCATCTTAATCAGAAGTCTACACTGCAGAGCATGTTTCAGGAAGTTAACAGCCCTTGTGTGATCAGACAGTGCCAGGAAGGGTGCACTGGAGTAAAGGCTCCTGAGAAACAAGAATTGAAATACTTACCCATGCTCTGAACATGGAGTCATTTTGCTGGTTTCTCCTTTCAGCTCCTTTTCATTCAACCATGCCTTAGTTTCCCTATTCATAAAGTAGGAAAGCAAAGATAAGCATCCTCTTCTGAAGGATTGTGGCAGCTTGAATAACTCTGTGCTTGAGTAACTTGACATCATAAGACTAACAGATGGAGAATGTTCTCAAACTATTAAATTCTGTATAATGGAAGTAATAGGATTATTCTACATGGTAGTCTCCTCAGTCCTGGATCTTGCCTGAAATGGTAACTAGAAGCTAACCTTAAGCTTGTGCTCAGAAATGGCTTTATTCAAACAGTAGTCTGAAATATGTTTCCTTAGGGAATTTTTCCTCCATGACCCATGCTCCACTGCCTTTGACCTGTATACAGTCTTTGCTTCTTGCAGTTTTATGGTTTCATTAATGGTAGTAGTTGTTTTCTTTGTCCTCAAGAATATCTAATTTAATTAAATGATGCTCTGTGTAACCTTTGTGTTTAAAGATAGGAAGTATAAATCCTTGCTACAGAAATTTGCTACTCTATTTTCAAATTAATCCAGTATAATTTAGGTTTGGAAGATCTAGTTTACTAATGGATAGACATCATATTTTTTCTCCTTTTAGTGTAACATATAGCTTTTGTTGAATTTCAGGTTTAAAAAATGTTTTCTGCAAAACTAAATTCAGAGACTAATGCTTATTTAAAAGAAGATATGAGAAAGATTTGGGAAACAAAGTATTAAATAAAAGAGAGCTCATTGTTTGTAAGTAGAGAAAATGGGACAAAAATTGTTCTATAAGGTATAGCAGCAATGCTTCTTCATCCTGCATGTGATTAAGAGTGAGAAGGAATAAGACTAAAGTTTTGAACAAATTTAGAAGGAAAATGTAAGCATCACACAGGAGGAAAAGTTGTTAGCAATATGTTAAGTGTGTATATTTTTCAGACACTACCCTGCAGGATTACTCACCAAATAATAAAAATTAATGCTTATGCATCATACAGTCCTTGACAGTTCACTCATCTGTCATAAGAAAGAAAAAGAGAAGGTGGTCGGCTGGCTATGGTAACAACTTTTTTTCTAGATGATTAAGGAAACAAATACTCACTAAACATAAAACATTTCTGAGAACAGCTGGGTAACTTTATAGCCCTCTGTAACTCACATCTTTTAACACTAAGATTTAGTGTCTGAAGGCATATAAAAACAATGAATAGGCAAAATATACATCAGTGAACATGGCCTCGTCTTGTTCCGGGGCAGACCATTCCTCCATAAAGAGTTTTATGACACATGTAAGAAGCTTTGGCTCATCGGGCTCTTAGAGTTTGGCGAAAAGCAACCAAGTGAGATCTTCAATGTTCTCCAGTATCCTGGCTGTGAAACATTAAAGGTTGAGTATTTTAGAAGTGTAGTACTTTTATAATTCTTGGTAATGACAGTAAACAACTATGTTACTGATTTAGACATTTACCATATTATATATGTTACTGTCATTTTAGAGTAGACTGCTGCTTATAATTTTAAAAGCTTATTGTAAAACAGTAAAAAAAAAGTATAGCATTTTAACTTTGAAATTAAATCTTCAATTTTTACCTATCTTCTAAATTTAGCCCAATCCCATGAAATTCCTTATTTCCTTTTTACAAAAGAAGCAAGCCAGATTAAAGATGTTCACTTCTATTTTTCCACTGTGAAAGTATTTTCAATTTGAGATTACATTAAACTTCCTGATGGGTGATTTCTGAGAAGTTTCTACACCCATTCCCATCTTGTTTAAAAACCATCTGTTTTTGTCACAAACATTTTCCTTCTTCTGTAGGACAGATCATTTGGCATAGATTCTGCATAATAAGGGAGCACTCTACAGACATGGCAAAGAAATTAAATCAATTCAGCTATTAATCCAATATTTACTTACATTCTTTTTAAGAATTTCAAAATTAAAAAATCTAGAGAAAAAAGAAAATATTGTCACTTGCCACAAAACTCTATAAGAAACAACATATGGATACCAGTGACAAACTATGACTTATTTACAAGAGACTAGCTTATTCTACAATAAAAAATGTTTTAAGTGTACCTGAAAAATAAGATTCAGAGGGAAAAAAATGAGGAGAATGATGACAGGGTTACTGCTGTGCACTGCAAAGAACAGAGATGGGAATTTGAGTACCAAAATACCTTGGGACCACCCACCATCCAGCCTGTCCACCAGGAATAAAGCGGCCTGTGAGGAGAGCAGAAATGCCATGGAGGAGTGGTGGTTAAGAAGAGAAGTCTGTTGCGATGACCCAGACTTGAACTCAGAGGAGATCAAAGGATAGCTGTGATAGCCATGTTCAATCACTACAACTCAAGAGGACATTAGTTAATAGAAAAACCCATCAAGGTCAAGTTTCTTGAACAGATTTTATAGCAATGCCCTATGAACATAGAGTTATCCTCAGCCTGGTCTCTGGCGACTTAGCTGGTTAATGCCATATGGTTGAATAAAGTAAAGACACAGAAGGAAGTAGATGAGGGAACAGATGGAAACGGAGCCTAAATGTGAAAGGAAAGGAAACATGAAGGAGTGGAAGAGAATTAAGAGGAAGATGGAGTACGATACAGTTCAAGTAGGAAAGTAACAAAAGAAATCTTTTTCTTAAGGAAAAGAATTTCCTTAAGAAAAATCAAGCTAAGGTTAGACTGATTAAAGTACAATATATTTGTAGGTAAAACACCAAGGCAAAACCCCACTAAACTATAACAGACACACAATGAAGGACAGGAATGTGGAATGGCTCATGTTATGGGGAGAGGAGGAGTGGGAGGGGAGGGTAAATGAGGAGAGTAAAGGAGGGTGAAAATGGTTCACATTAGTGAATATAGAACATTGAAGCCTGTTGAAGTCATTTTAAGAAGGGGGAGAGGAAAGAATAATAATGAAAGGAATGAACCAAACTGGGTGTGTAGTACTCATATGTGGAAATGTCACAATAAAACACTGTACAACTATTATATACTAATAAAAATATTTGAAACTATCAAGTAAAGAAGAAATTCCATGTTTTGTCAATTATCAGCACTAACGTAATTTAATTTCAAGAGTTAAATGAAAAGCAGTGTTTAAAACCATTTCTTCTAAACAGAAGGACTGTAGATTTATAAACGCTTGGGAAATTTCACAATTTTTATTTATAATACTTTAGTTTCTTAAGGAGAAACTAAATGAAAATTCAAGTTTCTTTTATGCATAGGTATATTTGAAGAGAGAAAGCATGCATTTCTTACTGCAATAGGAACTCCCTATTTCTGAAACGAATCTGTTTCAGAGTGTGTTGGTTTTCTTACTTAGACAAAAGCAATGAATGAGGTGCTAGCACTTTGGTGTCATTTACTGTATGCTTTGTAGTTTTGTGATGGTTTTAACTTTGCATGATCAAAAGAAAAATTAAATTATGTCATTTGCAGGAAAGTGGATGGAACCAGAGATCAGCATGTTGGCTGAGGTTAGCTAAGTTTAACAAGTCAAATACTACATGTTCTCACTCATTTGTGTGACTTAGACTCAAAATGATGATAATGACCATGACTATGGTGATGATGGTGGTAGTGGTAGTGGTAGGACATGATTGTGAAAGGGGCACTGCCTGGGGTGATCAGTGGGACTGGGGAGGAGGAAAGGAAAGGATACTGAGGGGTGAAGAGGATCAAAGTTTGCTTCCTATATACATATGAAGCCAGCATAATGAAACCCACCAAACACTGAAAAGGGAATATAATGGAGGGGGTGAACTTGTTCAAAGTACACTGTATGCATGTATGGAATTATCACAATGAAAGTCCTTGAAGTTATTAACACATACTAATTCAAAAACATAATAAAACCATTAAAATAACTTTTCATAAAAAGTGTTAAAGAAGAAGCAAGTGAGAGGAGTTCTGAGGTCAGGGGCTTTCTGCTGTGTTCTGTGAGCTGAAAACATGACTGAATTTCATCAATTAACCACTTTCCACACTTGGATGCTATCAATGGATGATTTGGTGCAACTCATCCAATCAAATGATTTCCTGAGCTCCAGGAAAGCCCAGATTCTTAGTTCCATTCAATAATGAATGGCTTTTAATATAGAGGGAATGAAAATTTGGCTTTCTAGTACAGGTTCCAAGTGATTTGAAATCCAGGCTCACTTCAGAACCACCACAATAAAAAGCAGTCCATTGAACATAAATCATGTGTGGTTTTGTTCTTCCATTGTGAGTGATATATGACAAAAAAAATTATGCCATGAGAACTGCTGCAATAAACTTTTAAAAGTTACACTAAGAGGTGTTTGTAAAATTATGGATCAAAGTGTCATTCGGTCACCTTCAAGAAATCCCTAAAAGAGCTAAATAACATCCTATGGGAACAAGTAGACTTGAGAAAAACTTTCAACCTTGATTGCCTATTAATGGAACCAAGAGTCAAATGTTCACTTCAGACACCTATGAATAATCCATGTCTGACATGTGACATGGAAAGTGGTCATTTGTTTTAGAGTCTGTGGCTAGCACCTCTGTAGATTTATGGCGATAGAGATAGCAATTCATTTCCTTAGCTTTTAGTCCAATAGAAGTTAAATTCTCGATTTATTACTTCATGACCTTTGCCACAGAAGCTAGTTGGATGCTATAAATAGAAAATTCTTTCTTTAGTTGTGCAATAGAAAGCCACAGAAGATGAAGGACATTAGTTCAAAAAAAAAAAAAAGGTACTTTTTGTGAGGTATCTCATGGGGCACAAGGAACTAAAAACATAAAGTCTTGGCTAATTTAAAAATTGATTAAAATGTTTACTAAATTTGTTAAGAGCTGTCAGCTACTCTCTAAACCTTTGTAGATTGGCACCGTGGAACTAATTGGCTTAGTTCTTTTTAAAGTTCATCACCTATAATTAATGGACTAAGAAGACGGCAAGTAGACAGATTTTCAGGTCTGAAGCTTATAATGCCTTGGATTTTATGTGTACTTGACCTCTATTTTCTCCTTCCTAAGCATCACGCTCATGCAGAAATGGAAGGTAATTTGCCACTCATTGTATTGATTAGCTCTGAATTCTGAAAAATAGTTGAAACGTTGTATTCTTAGATATTTAGAGCCTCTCTTCCTCAATTTGGAAAAATTCTGCATAGTACTAGCAGCACCTATTCAACAAAACACTAAACGTTATCTTCCTCTACTGTGGCTCCCAGGACAGCAAAGATTGGCAAAGTATTCCATGTTATTATTCACATAAACATTGTTTGCTACATGTGACACTGACCTAGAGGCTGAAAGACAAGCTTAGGTACAAAGATTACTCTTTATCTCTACAGCATCAGTTATCTTCACTCATTCAAATTTTAGTGGAAAATAAAATCTGAGGCCAAGTAGTAAATTTTAGAATACTGATACAATCTGGCATAAATACATGCAAGATAACATGTTGATATTAGTATCTATTTATAGTAAAATTATGTAAATTAATCTCGGCTCTCCTATTAATAAATAGTAAAACATAAGATAAAATTTAATGAAATATTAAAACTAAGAACAATCATTCATTGAACATGTACTATGTGCTAACACTTTTCTATAACTTTATATTCATAAACTGCCTTATTTTACAGGAAAACACATGCTTAAAGAAGTTACCAAATTTGATCAAAGTCACCATTCTGCTTTGTGGTGAAAAGCAAATTTAACTCTGCAAAGCTTATCTTCTTAAATATTTCATAAACTCCTATCTTCCTTAACATCGAGTGATTTGTTAAATCCAAATTATTGCATTAGGATGAATGCTGACGTGTCTGTACCTGGGGGAAATGGAAAAGACATTGCATTTGAGGTCTGATGGCTGCCTTGTTTGTATCTTTTGCTCTTTTCTGTGACTTGAAAGTCACTTGAGGGCTCTCAGCTGTAGTTTACTTTTGCAAGGTAATGAGGGAGGTGGGGTGATTTTTAGCAAACTCCACCTTCCTGCTCTGTAGTGTTGCTGTCAAGGTCATTTAGTGTTCATCCATAGTCAACCTAAATTGATAAAACCACCACTATCCTGCTTATAGTAAGTACATGGCAGAATAAGCTTCATTGCTCACTGTGTATTTTATAGAGAAGGAGATAAGAAGTGGTCCCAAGAATGTGAGTGTTTCCATGGCCTAAAATAATGTCTGATGCTGGAGAAATTAGCATGCAACAAATGTTCAAGCTGAGAAGAAACTAGTCAAAAAGTGCTGAGATACCAGAAAAGTTTGGATTACAGTGCAAAATAAAAAAATAATAAATAAAACGTTCACTCATCATTGGGGATAAAAGTTAAACAACTCATTCTGTTTGGCAAAATCCTCCCTATATTTCCACAGATCCACTCAAATTTTTCTGTTGGTACCAGGCTCCAATAAAGGTGGTGTGTGCCCATTTTTAAAGTGTATTATGAGTATGCCATAGTTATATAAAATATAGTTCAGGCTACACACACATCCATACACACCCAAATGTGTATATTAAATGATGTATCAAAATCTAGCTAGCTGAGTTTGTTATCAAAACTGTCTCCAAAGGGAGAGACTGTCATTTTTATATCAGAGCTTCTAGGTTAAGCCATCTATTAGTAAATGTTCCCAAAAGACCAACTTTTCAAATTTTGTATAAAAGAAAATATCTCCTTGAGCTGGTCTGTGACAAGATAGCAGTCAATGTGATTACATGCTCAGAAAGAACAAGGCAAAAAATACCCTGTGTCAAACATCTAGTTTCTAGATCATTCTTATATTCTGCTAGCAGAAGAGTAGTTTTAAACTCAGTTTGAAAAAATTCAATTGTCAATATGTGTTAGAGCCTTTGAAAAGTGTTAATTTCCTTCGACCCAGTAATGACACTTCTCAAGAAGATAAAGTATAGCAATAATCCACAGGACAAGAAAAGTAAAAAAGAAAGAAAGAAAGGAAAGGGTGGGAATGAGAAAGGAGCAGGAAAATCTTTGTAGTACTTGCAATAAAAAACTAAAAGTCAAGCTGGTGATGTAGGTTGAGAGGTAGAGCACTTGCTTAGCAAGTGAAAGGCACTGAGTTCAAACCCCAGTACCACCAAAAATATATTTTTTTAAAAAGCCCTAAAAGTAATCTAAATATTCACAGGAGTGCAATTAGTATGTACTCCGTGGCATTGACACTCAAAAACTCAATATGCAGTCAGAAAAAACTTTTTAGAAGAAGTTTATGATAACATGAAGAAGTATTTTCTGCCACATTAAAAATTTTAAACTAGGTATCAAGTCAGCTATAACAAATGTATGCATTAAAAATGACCTGGAAAACTATATGTTAATGCTGGTTGTTGTTTGTGATTAGGTGGAAGTTTGTTTTTGAGTTCTAACATTTTCCAAAAAATTGTGTCACTGCTGGGTAGTACACAGAAGAAATGAAGTCAGTATGCTGAAGAGACATCTACATTCCAAGGTTCATTGCAGAAATATTCATAATAACCAAAACATGGAAGTGACCTAAGTGTCCATCAATGCATGAATGGACAAAGAAAATGTGGTACAGGTACAGAAGGGAATCCTACTCAACCATAAACAAGAGTGAAATTCTTTATTTGTGACAACACTGCTATTCACTGGAGGCCATTATGCTTGGTGAAATAGGCTGGGCACAGGAAAACACAAACCTCAAGGTCTCCCTCATATGTGGGAGCTGATAGAAGCTGTGAGTGGAATGGTGGTTATGAGACGGTGAGAGAGCAGGGGACGTGGCGGGCGGGGAGGTTGCGGACAGGGTGATTCTGGTGTACCATTGCATGGCACAGTGAATATAGGTAACAGTAATGTCCCTCCAGAAAGCATTCTGAAAGCCTTCATTCACAAAGAAATTATAAATCTTTGAGATGTAGATATGTCTAACCTGACTTAAAAAACCATTATAATATGTACACATATTGACACGTTATCCCAGTAATGTATCAGTTGAAAATAATATTAACATTTAAAAATATACATATAGAGATTAGCATTTAGGGTTCTTTTTAATGTTAGCAATTTTTTAAATTCAAAATGTAGACTATCCAGTTATGTTAACTTATCAGAGCAGAAAAGAGAAACAAGAGATGTTTTTTCTCCCTAATTTTGATGGGGAAATTTAGGTGATCTTTACACCAATAAAGATTATTTCTTTGTCTAAAGATAATATGTCTCTAATAAAGATTATAGAGAAATAGAGAAAGAAGAAACAAATTTCTAATAGTCCCATCAATGACAAACAACTATTGTTAACATAGGAATATATTCTTCTGGGTTGTTTGTGTTGTGCTGTTTTGTTTATGGAGTTTCGAGTCAGAGTCTCACTATGTAAATCAGGCAACCGTTGAACTTCTGATTCTCCTGCCTCAGCTTTCCAAGAGCTGGGATTATAGGAATGTACCACTGTGCCCACTTCCTTCTGTTTTTTTCTGTGTATTTTTATCTTACTTGCTTTATATAATCATACTAGAGATGCAGTTTCATATTTTGTATTTTTCCCTATAAAATCATTTTTGAAGGTACCTGACATCAATAATACACGAGGCACATAATCTATAATTAGCTGGAATAGAAGAAATACCAAGAAAATAACTTGAAAGACATTGAATACAATGAAAGTCACTGTGTGAAAACATGACAGTCCTAATTAAGATGAAGATATTTTCATCGAATATATTTGACACACATGTTATATTCCATGTCCTAATGAAGCATCAGCTAATCAATAAAATAACACCACCATAAGAAGGCTGGGATCATTCCTGTTGTGTGTGGACTTCTTAGTGGACAGTAAAGGACCTGGAATTTTTCTTATACCTGCTTTAACCAAAGTTTGTGAGTACAGACAGGACAACATGCTGTAAAAAGTAAACCAAACAAAACAGAAAATGGAGGAGGAAGAGAAAGCCAAAGAGAAGGGGGAAAGAGGCTGAGTATCTGAACAGAAGTTAGCAAAACGAGGGTTTAGTTTTCTACACCAAACCTTAGTGAGTGGGTCCCAAACTATTGTGCACAGTAATGACCTTGGAAATTTGTTAAAATATAGATCCCTGGACCTGTCACCAGCAATTAATGTCCAGTTGTTCTGGGTATCACAAATTACAAATTTTTATGGAAACTTCCATATGCTGATATCTAAGGTAGCCAGTTGGTGCAAGACTACTTTTGAAAGCCACTTAAGATTTCAGAATAATTTCTTTTAAAAAAAATGCATCTTCTATGGACATAAAGTGTGTTGGAGAGGCATCTAATTAGCCTAAGCAAAATATTTAAAGTGAGATTATTTCATTTTAAAATTGAGGAAAATTGAGGGAGAAAAAAATTTGAATGATAAGCCAAGAGAGCATAAATGATGGTGGGTATTAAGCAGGAAGAAGAGGAGGAAAAGAAGGAGAAAAACTGCTCAAGTCTAGAAGGTCCTAGATGCAAGATGTTGAAATAATTGTCACAGCTTCATGAATTCACACATTCTTCATCGAGAATGTGGATAATGAACTCAAAGAACTAAAATTTCTTCCATGTTAATAACAACATCCCAGGCACATCACTCAGATGTGTTTTGAGGGACATGAGGGATATGATTAAAGCAGTTATGGAATTTCATATCATACAAATAATAAATACCCAAGGGGAAAACCGGAGCATTGGTATTGTATATCATTTGTCTGTCTGTCTGTCTGGGTCGATCTCTGAGATAGAGTAATGCAAGAAGTATAGAAGAGACCGAAGTGGGGTAGCAGACAGAGAGCAGACATAGAGAGCTTCAGGGCACAAAAATGAATAATACCAAGGGTGGTGTGTTAGGCCATATTTGACTAAAGAGATTGTAGGAAATTTGAATAAAGCAAAAAATATGGTTAAAACTGAAAGTTTCTTTTAAAACTTTCATCCTGAAAATAGTAATCATAGTTACCGCCATTGGCATGAAAACGTCTGAGAGAAGGGGATAATTACAATAAAGAGTTCTTCATATTTTAATATGTATAATTTTAACTACACCATTTATGATGATAATATAAACATAACTTCATTGTTTCTGCAATAATGAAAAATCGTCAGGTAATATGATAGTGTAGATAAGAGCACTGAATTCTTCTGATCCCTGTCCTCACACAAACATACCCAGTAAACAGGCTGCTCCTTTCCCACTTTCAATTATAATGTTTTACATCACTGTCATTAAATTTTGACACATTATTTAAACATTTTCAGCATATATATGTTCAATATTTAGCATATTCCTTATTCATTTTAAGATTTTATAAAATACTGACTTTCTTTTTTAACAATTTGCACTTTCACAAGGTAAAAGAAATCATTAGGACTTAAAATGAACTATTATAGTTAAAAATGCAAATAAAATTTTAAAAATAGATAATATTTTATAATTTAAGATGGTGATGGCATAGTACCAGATGAAATATGACTTGTGTTAAGGTTTTATGAAAGTTTTAGTTTAAATTACAAAATGGTTAACTATGAGCCCATTTCTAGAGAATTTGAAAGTCAGGACTTAGCAGAGACAAAATCTTGAGCAGAATAAAAATAAAATACTGTGTAATCACAATTATTCTCCAAAGAAAGCATTTGACAATTGTCTACAAAGACTTGTTTTTATTTCATTTGGCTTGGTTTGGCTTGGCTTAGTGTGATGGATGGTGACAGTAATAGGGAAAAATTAATCCACCCTAGGACAAATAAACACAAGAATGACACAAAAATTAAGACTACTGTCACAAAGTCAAAAGCAAATAAAAAAGAAATTTCTAAAACAAAAAAGGATCACTAACAAGTTTTCCATCTCTGAATGAGGAGGTTGGACATGAAAAGAAAGGTTTGGCCCACTGCTTGGGGCAGATAATTAAATGCTAACAGAAAAGCAGAGTTACTTTTTTCTAGACAGGCTATCAGAGGTAATAATCACTGCACAGCAAAGTATAGAACAGACATGGTTAGCAGGAAATTGAATCCCAGATAAGAGAACGATAGCAGGAAAACACCCAAACTTTTAATGAGGTCGAGTCTTACAAATTACTCTTTAGGATATGAAGAAAACCTTAAAAATGTGATCGCTGGTTGACTCTGGGTTATCTTTGAGAAGTCAAGTGGGAACCATGGTAAGTTTTCAATAGTTTGAAGAGTAGATTTCAGGCCTGCAGAGTGCTTTAACAGGAATCCTCACAAAGCACCAGAATTATTCCTGAGCATTTAGAAAGGAATATGGTAAGCATTAGGGGATTGCACACATGCATTAAGAATAAGGAGTGGGATTTTTAGATAAGATACATACTGGTGTATCAAGGCAATGCTAATATATTTCAAAATAGGAATACAATGCAATATATTTCAAAATGGTGGTTTACACCTGCGATCCCAGCTACTTGGGAGGTAGAGATCAACAGGATTGTGGTTTAAGGTTAGCCTTGGCAAAAAGTTAGCAAGATCCCATGTTACACAACCTGGGCATGGTGGCACATGCCTGTGATCCCAGCCACATGGGAAACAGAGGTAGGAGAATTGCAGTCGAAGGCCATCCCTGGGCAAAAAACCAGAGACGCTCTCTGAAAAATAACTACAGCATAAAGGGCTAAGGACAAGGCTTAAGTCCAGAGTGGCAGCTTAGCAAGTGCAAGGCCCTGAGTTCAAACCCCAGTATTACCAAACAAAACAAACTCAAGAAACAAACAAACAAAACCCATGGGGATCTGATAATATTTTAAACAATATCCTTCTTTGCATGTTGAAAGAACATGGTTGAGAAAAAAGTCATCTGTAACATCAATCTTACTGAAGAAGTCAATGTACAGCAAAGGCTCTAACAATAGGCCATATGGTTCTTTTACTGATGACATTTTGACCAATAGTTACATGAAATGACACATAAAGAACTTTGAAAAGCAAATTTATCAGATTTATACATGACAAAAGTCTTGGTGGGAGATCAAATTGACTAAATTATTGAAGACTAAATCAGTAAGATCGAAGGACTGGAATAATAGGATCATATTTTTTAAAGGGTAATCTAGATATACATAAAATCTTGTTTCAGTCTTATACAATTATGCCTACTTAATAGATGAAAAAAAGTTAGGTAAACTTGGTTTAAGAGAAGTTAGAGTAAAAGATAACCATGGTAATTAGTTGCCCATTAGCTCACCGTCTACACAAATGAAAGAAATATTAGGAAGTCCATTTTGGAGTCAGCCCTGCCTATCTCTACCATTCCAGCTTTATCACAACAACACTGCCATTTTTAACCCTGGTTCATACCTGGATTGATTTCTTAACTGGATGACAATTGGAGATCTGGGTGAATTATACTCAAACCCAAACAAATGGTTTATGAGCCTTATTTCCCTTTCTCTTTTATTATTCTCACTTTACAGAGGAGAAAGATGTGGCTAGAGAGATTACAGACTAGTAAAGTAGGAACATAAGCCAAAGTAGAATTGGAACTTGCCTCTGAAGCACATTGACCACACTTCAATGGCCCTCATTGATGAAACAGGTAAGGGTGCTTCCCACACTTGGTAAACTCTTTATAAGAGGAGCACTGAACGGCTGATGTTGGGCCAAGTAAGGAAGTGGGGAGAGACAGGGAAACGGTGAAGAGGAAAAGGAAGTGAAAAAGGCTGACTCTGAAGGGAGGAGCCAGAAAGGACAAGAAAATGGTCATCTATTATTCACAGTATATGAATATAAATAGAAAGCTGACCTCTGCTGGGGGGATGGATGAAATTATGGGAGGAAGATTTTCATTAATATTTAAATGAATATAATGGTTAACAGTATTCAAAAATGGCATTTTTGAAATTCTGTCTTAAAGTAGCTCAAATTAAAGAATCTGCATAAGAAATGTCCTGAATTTTAAAAAAATTATAATTATCATATACTTATAAAAAATATTGTGCTGAATATCAGGTGAAACTCTTCTATCATAAAGTTTCCACTCTGGAGAGAGGGAGAAAAATAAACAAGTAGACCAAAAATGAACAAATTAATAATGAACTCATTGCAATACTGATAAACGCTATGAAAAACCATGCTTTGGTAGGTTATAACTACTTTAGATAGTTGTTCAAGAAAGGCTTGTCTGAGATGACAATTGACAATTAAGTTGAATGTTTAATAACAAAGCAGAGTCTATACAACTTAGGGAAAAGAACTTCTCTCCTTAGGCTTGCGTGAGCTTGTAGTGTAGAAGAAAACTCACTACAGAGAGAGAATCATGATGTTAGCAAAGAGGACAAGGTCATGTCTTCCTTTAATACTCCTGACTTGAACATGTCAGTTTCTAGCTTAAATTAAAAAAAAACATAGCAGTATAAATGTAAAGACTCCATCACAGCAGCTGTCAATAGCTGAGTAATACAATTTATATCAGTTTTTTTAGTTATCTTTTTTAATTGACAAAAATTTTATATATAATTGTATATATAATCATCTCTTGCTCCATAGGAAATTGGTTTGAAGATCCCTAAAGATATCAAAATCTGTGCAAGCTGAAGTCCCTGATATAAAATGGCACAGTATTTGCATAGAACCTATACATATCCTCCCATGTTCTTTGAATCACCTCTAGATTATAATATCTAATGTAACATAAATACTATGAATAATTGTCATATTGTATTGTTTAGGGGAAAATGATGAAAATGTCTATGGAGGTTGTGCATTCAGGACAGACATAATTATATATATTATATATAAGATTTATATAAATATAGATAGATATTTATGTACAAATATACTTTTTTTTTTCAATCCATGGTTCATTGAATCTGAGGATACAACTGTGGACGTGGAGGACTGACTGTTTTTATGGTGTGCGGCATGGTCTTTTGAAGTATGTATACATTGTTGAATGGCTGAACCAAGCTAATTTACATATTGCTACCTCACATACTTGGTTTTATAAAATACTTTTTAAACCTCTCAGCTGTTTTCAAGTATATAATACCCTGTTAACTGCAGTTTCCAAGTTTTATAATAGATTTCTAGAACTCATTCCTCCTGTCTATTTGAAATTGTACCTCCCTTGACCATTATCTCCCCAATTCTCCCTCACCCCACCTCAGTCCTCCAGTAACCATCTTCTACTCTCTGCTGCTGAGTTCAACTTTTTAAGATTCCACATTCAAATAAAACCACGTGATGTTTGTCTTCCTGTGCAAGGCAAGACCTTGTGTCCTACTGAGAAATAGTATGCCATCTATAAACTAATAGAGATTATCAGCCTCATCTTTCATGTGATTTTCCCACATGAATTATTATGATGATAAATATTTTGTCCAAAATGTATTTTCCAAACAGTTAAGAACAGCCTATTCTCTCTCCGCTCTCACCGTAGACTCACTGGAGAAGCGCAACACAGAGAAGTGAGGACTTGTAGCTCAACACCTCATATTGGCCCTGTCAAGGTAAGTAGTGTGAATCAGGTCTGTGTCAGACCCCTAGATGTCTTCATTGGTAACGAAGGAAGTTATAACATCTGCCTAACCAACTTCACAGAGTTGAGGAACAAGATTTATTTATTTATTTATTTATTTTCTTTTATTCATATGTGGATATAATGTTTGGGTCGTTATTCCCCTCTTCCTCCCGCTTCCTCCCTTTCCCCACGCCCCTTCCCTCTCCCCCTACCCCCTCCCTTCCATGCAGAAACTGTTTTACCCTTATATCTAATTTTGTTGAAGAGAGAGAATAAACAATAAGAAGGACCAAGGGTTTTTGCTAGTTGAAGTAAGGATAGCTATACAGGGAGATTCCTAGCATTGCTTCCATGTACATATGTGTTACATTCTAAATTGATTCTTCTCGAACTAACCTTTTCTCTAGTTCCTAGTCCCCTTCTCCTATTGGCCTCTATTGCTTTAAAGTTTCTGTATTAGTTCCTTTGCATTGAGGAAATCAAATGCTATCTTGTTTTTTTGGGTTACCTACCTATCCTCACACCTCCCTGTTTGCACTCACCTTATCATGTGATCAAAGTCCAATCCCCTTGTTGTGTTTGCCCTTGATCTAAAGTCTACATATGAGGGAGAACATATGATTTTTGGTTTTCTGGGCCTGACTAACCTCACTCAGGATGATGTTCTCCAGTTCCATCCATTTGCTTGTGAATGATAACATTTCATTCTTCTTCATGGCTACATAAATTCCATTGTGTGTAAAAGGTACCACATTTTCTTAATCCATTCATCAGTAGTGGGGCATCTTGGCTGTTTCCATAACTTGGCTATTGTGAATAGTGCTGCAATAAACATGGGTGTGCAGGTGCCTCTGGAGTAACCTGTGTCACATTCCTTTGGGTATATCCCCAAAAGTAGTATTGCTATGTTTAGATTTTTAAGAAGCCTCCAAACTTTTTTCCAGAGTGGTTGTACTAGTTTACATTCCCACCAACAGTGTAAGAGGGTTCCTTTTTCCCCACATCCTCGCCAACACCTGTTGATGGTGGTGTTGCTAATGATGGCTATTCTAACAGGGGTGAGGTAGAATCTTAGTGTAGTTTTGATTTGCATTTCCTTTATTGCTAGAGATGGTGAGTGTTTTTTCATGTGTTTTTGGCCATTTGAATTTCTTCTTTTGAGAAAGTTCTGTTTAGTTCACTTGCCCATTTCTTTATTGGTTCATTAATTTTGGGAGAATTTAGTTTTTTGAGTTCCCTATATATTCTGGTTATCCATCCTTTGTCTCATGTGTAGCTGGCAAATATTTTCTCCCACTCTGAGGGTGGTCTCTTCAGTTTAGAGACCATTTCTTTTGATGAACAGAAGATTTTTAGTTTTATGAAGTCCCATTTATCTATGCTATCTCTTAGTTGCTGAGCTGCTGGGGTTCCATTGAGGAAATCCTTGCCTATACCTATTAATTCCAAAGTGTTGAGGAACAAGATTTAGACAATGATATGGAGATGATATGAAAATTTTAAAACACTTTATAAGTTTTAGCATTATGGTTCATCGAAAGAGAAAATAGAGTCTTTGCAATATTCTACAATTTGCACAAGATTTGAAGCCCAGAGCATGGTTCTAACGAAGAAGAAATAGAAACTAAAGCAAATTGGAACAACAGGAAAATGTCAAAAGAAAAGTAAGTAGTAAGTGATATTTGTCAGGGAGAGCAGGGGAAGAAAGAGGTTTGTAGCTTAGAGACAGCATGGCGGCAAAGAAAGTGTGGTTTACTACTGTGTAAAGTAAGGAAGAGGGAAATTCAGGTCAAACTGAGATAAAACATGATGAAGGAAAGTTCCACAGCCATATATCTTCCAAAGCTTTTTCTATTTTTATTAAAAGGCAAAAAGTATCTTGACATATATATGCTGGATACCACTCTGCCATAATTTCCTTTTTATCTATACAGACAGAAAATTTATGAATTGGTATAAATTTCATCATCTGAATGATACCACCATTAAAACTTCCTTTTCCCCAAAGAACTTAAGATTATAATGCTGCAGATATAGACTGAGGCCTTTTTTGTTTCACTTAAAAAAATAAAGTTTTATTTATGGAGAACACTATGTCTGTACAGTTTATGAAGGCATTTTGTCATTATCCAGGCTCTACATGTAGAGAAAAAGTAAAAATGACATATTGGGAAGTTCAAGGAGACAGGCAATAAAACCAGTGAAAGATCTGTACCTCAGAAGGTAGCAGAAACATAAGATTGAAGTAAATAAGACTTTTACATGCAACAGGTTAGGAGAGACAGGGACTAGAAGGACGTATGGGGGAGACAAGGGAGGGCAATTGGGGGGGTGAGCATGATCAAAGAACATTTTATACATGTATGAAGATGTTCATTGGAACCCATCATTTTATACAATTAATAAATGCAAATAATGAGATTTTTAAAAAGAAACACAACAAGTTGCCAAAGGCTGACTAGGAAAGATTTATGACCTACTTATATGTAGTTCAGCTTTATCTGTTACTAAAGTCTGCAAAACACTTAACGCCCCCTAAACATCTATCCTAAAGCACAGGTGGGAAATTAAATCAGAAAAGACTGCAGCAGGCAGAACAGGTCCTGCCTGGGGGTGTGGGGTGGGGGGCGGGTGGTACCAGTGGAAAAGGGGAGGAGGTGGGGAAAGGGCATGGGAGGGTGAATATGGTGCAAATACTGTGTACTCATGTACGTAAATGGAAAAATGAGACGTGTTGAAACTACTCCAGGAATGAGGGAGAGGAAGGATAAAGAAGAATGATGGAAGGGATGAATTCAACTATGATATATTTGCTATATTATAAGAACTTTGAAAATGCCATGATGTACCCCTACCCAACACAACAATAATAAAAGAAAATTTTCTTAGCCCTCCCTCATTGTTACTGCTCCCATGACATGAAACCATGTGAAATTCTTTCATGTAAGTGTCTATGTTTGACTCAAACTTCATGTTTTTTATACTATGCAAATAAGACAATACTATATTCTGGAAAAGTCTGCTTGCAAAATTCTCTGTCAACTCAGATTCTTGTAAAATGAAGAAAGATGAGAAACAGGGCAGTTCTGGGGGAAGGCTGGGGGACGAGGGTTCAGCAGCACCAATGCTCCAGAAAAAGTGAGCCTGTGCACCATGCTTTCAGGCCAGATAAGGACCTTGGACACACAGTGAGACAGTAGAAACAAAGGAGGCTGAGAGGAGATGTAAAGGTGTCATAGCCTAACTTCTTCCCTGTCATGATTATGGTCCAGGCAAGGGCACAGCAGCTTCACACCAAATTACAAATTGGTGTGAAGTTGTCCTCATTGGGTACTGACAACAGATATAAAATACTTGAATGCAGAGAATAGAGCCAGAATTAAGAAAAAAGCATGGTGAATCATGTGCCTTTCAAGATCAGAAAGAATAATTCTACATGCTACTTTCATTCACTGGTAAGTCATGATTTGGGGACCACAGGAGAAACTTATCAGTGCAGTAATTTTTTTTCTTCTTCAGTCTCGAGACAATTTTAAAAAATTATTTCTTTTAAGATGAAAAAGAAAGAATCAGAAAGGGGTGAGTGGGGAGAGAGGGGAAGGCCCTGGGAAGAGGGAGAGCTCAGTCTAAGTCAAAAAAGCAGCAGCCCTGTGGGAAGGGAGGTGTGCGCAGAGAGCAGTGCAGAGGGCTGTGTAGCAGATTGGATATGGTGGACCAGAGTGGTTTCATGATTCTGGCAGTTTCCACTGCCTATTTCTAAACTGTCCTTGAAGACTGTGATTCTCTCTCATATCCACTTGCATTTTTGACTTCAAGCTTTTCTTCTTGGGCAACAAACTTTGAGCTCTAATGGTGAAAGTATGAGAAAGAATTAGCACAGACCACAGTTTGAAAAATTAAATTGCAAAATAATTAACCTTAATAATGTATGTGGGGTGAAGGTGAGGGTCAGGTGGAGTCTGGGATTCCCAGAAGGGCTGTGTAGGCCTGTGAGCATTATTACTTCTGTAAAGGAGATTGGAGCATGAGTGGGAAAATTGGATTCCCAATTCTATGAAGAGTTTGATAAGCATCTTTTTAAGTGACTTTCCAGCCTTCTCCGACTAATTTCATAAAACGAGTTACCTCATTTTTAATTTACATATGTAAGTTCATTTTCTGCAAATCTTAGAAAGAAACATGTGTGTGAAAATATGTGTTCATCCCCACACATCACAGTTTGGCAAAACAAGGTGCTAGTTTTTTTTTTATATAATCCTCATCACATGGCTGGATTTTAAAAACTGAAAGAAATATGAAATAATGGATGTTTCCATTGCTTTTCATATTATAAGCATGACAATTTATGGTCCTAGTCTTGTTTTCCCAGTCCACTATAAAAACAAGATTATATCATGAATCGTCTTTCTCTGACTTATAAATTATATTCCACTTACTTAATTCAAATAGGGAAACAAACTTCTAATGGCATCCATTCACACTGTTGCTAATGACAACTACAAGACTCTCAAGGACAAATTTAATATGCTCCAGAGAATTTATAAAATCTTTCTGTGTTTGGAGATCTTCCTTGCTTCTCCATCACAAATTTATGGTTTCCCTTTCTATTTTCTTTCTCTCCCAAGTTCTTTTCTCATAGCACTTTCATATCTTGACATCTATGTTATTTATAAATTTTGGATGTTTATTTTTAACCCTGCACTTTCACCCTATTGCATTTATGGAACAGAAGTCTGCCCTATATAACAAACCCATTCTTCTAAGTTCCATGCTGGCATTCTAGGCTATGACCAGTTGGACAGACACTTCATTCAGTCACTGACAGTTCATTCTGGACAGACAAGTGCAGCTGGGGGATTAGAATTTTTCAGTCATTGAGTATTTTTTATTAAAAAAAGATTTGTAGTCCTTAAAAGGAGGCAAATTTCTTCCATATATCTTTACAATGTCATAAGAAATCTAAGAATTAGCCAATTAATATATTTTTCTTGCTCCTGAGAAAAAAATAATGGGAACAACAAGAAATAAGAAGTACTACTTGGAAAAAAATATCCACAGTGATTTATGTGGCATATTTCTTAGAGACTATCAACTGTCACTCTGGGATAATTGCCCCAGGACAAGTCAAATATGTCTTATCTAACTAGAATTCACATAACTTCAACAATTAATTATACTGTAACCAATCAATAACTATATAGAATAGAAAAAGATAATGCTCTTACTCTCAACGTCCTCAGGAGAAATTTCATTGATAATCCAATAATTCTGATTGCACCTTCCATTGAATATGTGGAAACAAAGGAAGGGACATTGTCCTATTTGGTGTATGTATGTGGGGTGGGAATTGTTTTCTGAAGTAACCCCTAAACTAAGAAAATCTGTTGTATTAAGGTGACAGAAAAATATTACTGAAAGAAGAGCTGGCGCAAAACATAGGATTTGGGAAAAGCATTACATTACACTGAGCTGTAAGTTGTTCTGCATTACTGGAATTTAGTGTTGTGAGTATAACTTTCAGGCAGAAAATGAAAGTAAAAATATGAGCAACGGCCTGTTAGCAAAGGACCGAGGACATCAGGCTGTGAAATTTGAACCTTACTCTGTAGATTGAGAGAAATCATTGTATAAGCAGACATGCATTTGAGACAAATCACACTGCTGATAAAATAAGTCATGGGAGTGAGACTGAGAACCAAGATGCTAGTGTGAAGATATTGCAAAGAGCAGGTGAAAGATTTTGGGGTCTAAGTTAGATGAAGGACACAGGGATGAACAAAGGAGGATATAATACACAGAAGAAAGAAATATGCCCCTATCTCTTATTCTGTATAAAAATCAATTCAAAATGGATCAAAGGAAAACTTAGGGAAAACATGGGAAGATGTAGGCATAGGATATATTGTACAACTCCAGTTTTACAAGAAATAAAAGAATAGACAAACAGGATTGAATTAAATTTATAAGCTTCTGCACATCAAAGGAAATAATTACCTGAATCAAGAGATGACCTACAGAATGGGAGAAAATCTTCACCAGCTGTTTAATCAACAAGATTAATATCCAGAATATACAAAGAACTCAAAAAATTAAACAGCAAAACACCCAAATAACCCAACTAATAAATGAACAAATGAATTGAACAGTTCTCAGAAGTTCAAATAGCTAATAAACACATGAAGAAATGTTCAACATTCTTAGCCATAAATGAAATGTAAATCCAAGCTACACTGAGAGTCCATCTCACTCCAGTCAGAGAGGCTATCATGAAGAAAACAAACAATGACAAATGCCGGCGAGGGTGTAGGGGAAAGAACCCTCATGCAGGGTGTAGGGGAAAGAACCCTCATGCACTGTTGGAGGGATTATAAACAGTGCAACCACTATGGAAATCAGTATGGAGGTTCATCAAAAGATTAAAATTAGACCTACTATTATCATTTTTGGGTATATTTCCGAAGGAATGTAAATCAACATACAAGAGAGATGCTTGCATGCACGTGTTTATAGCAGCATTGTTCAAAATAACCAAACTGTGGAATCAGGCCAACAATTGATGAACAGGTAATGAAATAGCATATTATTCATCCATAAAGAAGGATAAAATTATGTCATTTGCAAGAAAATGAATGGAACTGGAGAGCATCAGGTTGAGTGAGATAAAGCTCAAAAAGCTAAATATCATATATTTTCACTCATGTATGAAATCTAGATCTAAGATGATGATGATGATAGTGGTGGTAGTGGGACTGAAGTATAAAAAGGGACTATCTGGGGTCATCAGCAGGAGGCAAAAGAGAAAAGCATAGGATCCTAGTGGGTAATGAGGATCAAACTATATTCTATATACATGCATATATATATTTATATATGTATATAAGATATATACATACACACACACATATACATATGAAGATTGTATAATAAATCTCACTAAACATTACTTCAAAAATGGGGGAGAGAGGAGGTGAGGTTAAGGGAATATAATGAAGGGGTGAACTTGTTCAAAGTACACTGTGCACATCTATGGAGTTATCACAATGAAACCTCCTTATACTATTAAATGTATCATCCTAAAATAGTAAAAAAAAAAAAAGCAATAATAATAAGACAATTGTACTTACTCATTCTACAAGAAAGAGGTTGGCTTTTAGTGTCTGACTCTTTTCATGGTGGAGCTCTCATAATAAGGAGGACATGCTGAAAAGAAAGAAGTCTGGAAGAAGGAGGAAACTCTTTTAGAACTGAGAAGCCCAAGAAGAAGCTTGTTCCTCCACATAAATCTCACAGAAAGGGCTGTGTCTGATTTATGAGCCATGCTGTAAGGTGATAAAGATGATGAATGTTATTGAAATCAGAGAGAGGGTAAGTAGAACTGACAGTGGACGGGTACAGATGAGAGACCTCAGGAAAGGTAAGGTAAAAGAGAACCAAGGAAGACCTCTCAGCTGAGGTCAAAACCCAGCAAGGTGTGAGTTACAGGAGCCAAAGCAAGGTGGGCCTTTGGAGAACAGAGTGGTCACGTGGCTACTGAGCTGAGTATGAACTGGAGCCTTTTCTTTTGCAGTTTAGTGATTCAGAAGTCACTGGGGACTATGGGGGTGGGGCACTTTCATTGTAATGCAATAGATAAATATTAGTGAAAACAAACAACTGAGGCTCGCTTAAAGAACGCATGATACATGAAATATGTATTTCCCAGCTAGAGAATATATAATCAAGGAATTCCACTCCCTATTCCACCCTGCCCTCAGCAGCCCCACACTCTTTTGTTTTGGAGTGGAAGAGATGGAGCAAGTTCACTTGGTGAGGAGAAAGAGCCTGTAGAGAAAAACAATGATGACAGAGAAGAATCCAGGAATAATTAAGAGCCACAGGTGAAAACTGCCCAGAAGGAAAGGCTGGTGTGTGCTTAGGTGGCTGCATTTATGGATTAACCTATTTAAACTTAGTTTGCAGCTGTTGCTGTGGACCATTAAGTGAATTAAAGCTACAAATCTTATTTTACCATTTCCCTGCATTTAAGTGTTTAAGCATAGGCAGGTAGGCAAGGAAATGAAAAGTCAAACTATGGTAACAGGACTGCACAAGCAAGCTGAAGTTACACACACAGATACAGCACTCAGATAAAGCGATCTGGTAATGAATGTGAAATACTTGCTATCTGTGAGGCACAGGGATAAGCATTTTGCAGGCGTAAAGTGACTATCCCCTTCTATTATTCACAATAATCAACTTAATTTAGTCTCATTATTGTTCCCCTATCATGGATGAAGCAATGGAGTGTTAGAGAAAGTAAATGACTTGCCCAATACCTCACAATTAAGAAAAAGTTTTTTACCCCTCTACCATTTCACCACATAGGGCTCCACTCAACTTTCAGTCTCCTACCTCTCAATATCAACCTTTCTTTATGGCTATCAGGTGCAACCCCATTGAAAGTACTGACTCTCTCCCTTAAATTTATTTTGTACATATCTATCATTCTCTCCTTCCATCAAAAGTTGTCTTTTCTTTTACTTCATGTCCCAATGACATGAGGATGGAAACCAACTTAGTCTGGTGATGATGGTAGCTTCTCAGGACCCACAATGGCAAAAGACTCAGGCACTATTGAATGACTAAAAAAGCTCTGTGACATCTACACAATGTAAAATGTGAGGAGCACAGATAAAATATGTGCTCGAAGATTCATTTATTAGATAATAAGAACTAGTGCTTCTATACTACTACATGTGTGAATTAGCCACATAGAAAAAAATCAATTTCATACTTAAAATTAAACTTATATTTTATACTTTGTGATTGAGTTGAAAAATAATAAATTAAGAAATAATTTTGTTGTTAAATCACCATGTGATTCCTTTGAATGAGTTCACTGAATGAAAACTTATTTAATAAGAGGATTTTATTTTATAAGACTATAAGAGGATTTATTTGTTGTTTTAATTCCACAAAACAGAGCAGTTAATTTCATTGATTTTAAAAATTCCTCACGGAATATTTTTTTCTGCTGCTACTGGATGTCTTCTTGAGTACCTCTGATCGGCTGGTGTAATTACAAAGACCCATTGCAGCATTTGGCTTTTTACATATACATAAAGTTTCTTGTGCTATGAAGTAATGCAGCAATATGCAGAGACTCACGCCATTCACACCATAGTGAAAATACAAAATCGGGAGCCTGACTATAGCTGGAAATGGTGATGGAGTGGGGACCACGGTGCTTCTGTGGACCATCCAAGTAATGCTTTGCAGAAGAGCTTCACAGAGATGTCACTTAACAGAAAGAAGGGAAAGGAACCTGGGCAGCAGGAAACACTGCTCTGTTTCCAACCTCTAAACATGGGGTTCAAAAGAAAAAGCCTCTCCAGAAGCACATTTTTGTCTACTTATTCACTGTTGTTGTTGGACTTTTTTGGTCTTCATTTAGCTAGTTAACTTGACACTGTTGCATTTCTAGCAAGCCTATTTTGGCAGGTCTCTCTCCTCCCGTATCCAGGGTAAGTAGAATTTTATGACTTCAACAGTTCAGGGGTTTGTTGCTTCAGTTTGTTCTGAAGGGCTCTGTGACATCTCCTTCTCAACCTTAATTTGAAAGGATAAATTCTTTGCCTACTTTAACTTGAGTGTCCCCTGATGAGAAAAAGTTAGAAGAAAAATCAGCTCTCAAGTTCTCTTAGTTCTTATCAGTGTCGCTGGTGTTGAGGATTTTGTCATTCTCAGGATCTTGAATAATTTCCCAGTGGGCATCATGCTCTGCCACTTTTGGCTGATGATACAGTGTATCTCCATACTGTATCTACACACCACCTCCTTCTTAATTCTCTCAAGAAATGAAAGAGAAACAGTTATGTCTTTTCAAGCTGTTGAAACATCCTTCCTCTCCCATGTTTACCACTATTTTTAAAGCAGTAGTCCTGTAGAGGCACTTTTGAAACTGGAATTTAATAATTAAAGTAAGTGAATTTTGTAAGTTACATTTGCAGACATTTTGATTTTGGTGGTACTGGTGTTTGAACTCAGGCCATCACGCTTGCTAGGCAGGTGCTCTACAACTTGAGCCGTCCCTCCAACCCTGGAAGTTACAGTTAATTCAAATGCCTAATCCTGTTTATCTTAAGGGGTGGTTTTGACAAACTGAATTACTGCAATCTTTTTTTTCCCAGATAAACTCAACTTGAAACATGTGAAGTGATGAGACTATATAAGCAGAACTATCTAATTCCAATAACATTTTGTTCTAGAAATAGCAAAGTCAATTTCCAGAAATAGCAAAAATGTTTTAAATTATAATTCACTCTATCAACTACATACTCCTATCTAATAAAAACTTATTTATATATCAGAACAAGATCATGGTACTTATGATGTATCCATGGGTAATAATCCCCCTTGGAATTACATGCTAAATGAACCCTATTTTATTGGTTTCAAGATACAATTACATTTAGTGTAGAGTAATGTAGATACTTCTGCACTGCATGAACATTAAATAATAATGAGAGAAAATTGATTGGTTCCTATTAAATTTATGTGAGGTGGTACTATGGTTTTTGAAGGGATATCTAATAGAGCTTACATTTCGCTGTATTTTTTTATAATTGCCCAACATAAATTAATGTTTGCTATATATTCACTTATTTCTTTCCTTTTGTGCTTTTAATAAAACAAATTTCAAAAACTTGTCTCAATCTTAAAGGATAACACCATAGGAAAGGGAACAAAAGAAAAATAAAAAGACAGATTATTAACTTAACAGATCAGATTAAAAGAATTAAGTTTTATCACCTGCCCACATAATAAGGAAGCTAGTCTCAACACAGGAAGTGAAATAAATGGTTGAGGCAAATTTATTTGTCTAATAAAAGATGAAATGTCACTTTTTCCCCATATATTCAGATTATTAATAGTAAAATATTTCTACATTACATTATGCAAATAATTACACAAAGCCTGTCCTTCACAATGAATCTCTAAATTGTCTTCCAGCCTCACCCCTCTGTGACTTTATTTAAAAACAGATATGGAACCTGTTTTTGAGAATTGAAACAAGACAGCAAGTAGTTGTCTATAGTCTGAAAGCCAGATGCTGCAAAATTAGAAATAAGGTTGTTAGCTAATGGAAATTTTAGCCTAATAAATTGTTTTTTTAAGAACCTAGGTAAGCAACAAGGAGACTGTGAATAAACCATAGAGTACACCGATTGCTAGACTATAATATGTGACAACTTTGCAGGCTATGAGGCGAATGGACTTAGAAGTATTGCCTGGGTCCATATCAGTCAATGTCCTCTTTCCAAAGGCACCTTGATTGTACATACTTAACAGTCCAACTCCTGCTGGCCTTTGTTACAAAACTCTTGCTGCACCTTGAACTATTAAAGACAATGCATATTTTATGGACAAGAGCTCTATCCTGAGCCTCATGGTATCCTCCACATTGGCCACCTACCTCAGTACCTGTGCGCCCTTGTGAGTTTTGTGTCACCATATGTAATATCTTCAAACAATAGCTCCCACTAACATTTTAAGTACTGACCAGCTTCTACGTACATTTGTTATTATTGATAACAGAGGGCTTTGCCAATAGCCGCCAGTGGCACCTTTCCTTTTTCCCAGTTATCAATGAAAAAATCCTTTCTTTAAGTATTTATACCTAACTTCAATGAGCTGTCTTTGAGGGTTTCTCTTACTGATTGAAAAAATCATGATATCCTATGCTCAAAACTATTCCTAGGCATTTATCAGAATTCATGAACCAGCATTTGCATGACTTTGAGGTGTGAAATGCTCAGGCCAGGGGATGATTATTTAATGAGGCTTCACAAGTAAAATTGTAACTAATGGGAGTTTAAATAGGTAGTGTAGTGGCTGTACACCTCATTGCACTAGTAATACTTATTGATTTCACCATGTAAAAACAACTTGAGTTTGAATCCTTGAGCTCTTAGAAAGGTCAGAAGGAAAAAGCAAACTACCTAAGAGTCCAGAAAGTCACCCAGGTAGATTTGAGTGAGCAAAATTAGGAAGAAATGATTATTGTCTTTCCTTCTCATAGAATATGGAAAACAAAACAAAACCAAGGGAGATAAAGTATTACTAAATGTTTTACAATTCAGACATGTCCCCTCAGCAGCAATTCAGATCACATTCTAGACAAGCTGTCCAGAACTCTGCACAGGGCTGAGATGCTAGGGGGACCTTGAGAAATGCTACTTAATGAGATCCCACACTTACAGTCACCAGATAACCTAACTCTGAAGCATTATTCCTTCACAAACGGTATTCTGAAAGATCATTACTCTCCTAATGAAGGAAGGTTGACTAATGCTAGGAATCCTTTACTTAAAGAATTTTTAAGCCATAAAAATGCAAGACCATCACATAGTAATCATATACTCTCTACCTTTTTAGTTTTGAAACATAAGCAAATGATTTTAATAACTGCCCATTTTAAAGCTTTCTTTTACAATTTAGTGTGTTTCATATGTCAGAAAAAAATTATAACATTGATAATTGACAGTATGCCTTAGCATATTAATGAATTAAAGAGATCATAGCTATATATGTATGATTTTGGAAAGTGTGTGTGTATAAATACTTTTAAATCACTTTCAGTTACATTTTACTACCTCAAGATATTTAATAACAATGTTGACATCAGCATCTGCAGTGTTCTTCTCAATGTCAGTCTTACTGCCCTTCATGAAATGACAATGGGACCTCTGGGACAACCTTGCCTTATACCTAAGGTGCCCCACTTCTCTGGTACCAGTGCTCCAGCCATTTCAATAACCGAACCCCTCCAAGTCCATGTACATAATGCCCTATAGTGATGGTCATTTGCAGACAAGAGAGGAAAGTACAGGGAGAAGTCACTTTGGGTGATGTCTATGCAACCTATCTATATACCGTACTCCTGCGTCCATTGCCACCCACACCCAGTCATTCCTGCACAGGAGAATTGGACTGAGGTGAACTATTCTAAGGACAAGTTCCTAAAATGGAAAGCAGCAGATGCAGCAGCACTTCTCAAGTGACAGCATTTCCCCAAAGAACGCTAACCCATCCAACCAGAATCTGTGTAGGCAGTTTCACATATGTATTTATAAGTTATATGAATGAGTGATCTATTCCAAACTGCTTGTTCTTTTAGTATTTCTCTTTCTCTCTTGGAGAAAGAGTTGACCAGATGGACCACACAATGGTGTGCTGATACCACTTCTGTGGTGAATGGAAGAGATGATTGCAGGCTGTCCCTTTTCTCAAAGGACCCAGGCTTCCATCTGTTGGGAATGACCACAGTTCATTCTAATAGTCCAGTTAGACATTGAATTCATTCAGTTATTTAGAGAGGCCCCTCATCAGTTCCAGTGTCTCACTAGTTTCCAGTTTTATGTCACAATTTAGTGCCCTATGTTTGCAAGGCATTTAAGGTCACAGTAGGAAACAGATGACAAACTGTCCAAGCTAGAAAATTTTTGCCATCTTAGGGAAGGGAAGGAAAAGAGGCACACTGTGGTGAGTGCTGTGCTTCGGTGATAAATCAAGAGCCCAGACAGGACACAAGCGTTCTAGTTCTCATCTATGACAATGCCAGGCAGTCACACAAAAGAAAAGCTTTATTGCTTATAACAGCAGCCAAGTAAAATAAGACCCAGCAGGCATCAGCAGCTTATGTTTTGACCAACACCCTTCCTACAATTGTTCTAAGCAATATTGTTTGGTATTAATCAACTCCTTAAAAGCCACCCATCTCTTTCTATAGAGGTGATTGTCTATTATGCTCAACAAACACACACTTGCAGACACTGTCCAGTCTGGAATCAAGGAAGAGAACAGCTCCTCACCAAAGTCTTAATTGCAAAAGTGATCATCGAGAAGAGCCAGCATGGATCTCAGGGCACTGCCAGCTCAGTTGAAAGAGAAACTTTGTGTGAGCTGATGTACTCCCAAGGAAACAGGCTAAGGACGGAAAAACTGCCAGTTGGAGGATCTATCCACGGGAAGCTTAGAATTCAGAGTGAAAGAGGTCTGCTCCCTGATAGCTCAGAATTATCCACCTCAACAACTAGAGCAGGATATTTGGTGGGTTTCCCCCTACTTCTCTAATCTAGGGGAGTGTGCTAGGAAGATAGAAATTAGTCTTTGAAGGAAGCTGTTCTCTGATTCTTCTAACACATCACTTTTATGAAATCCAGTTCAATGGAGAGTAATTCTCCTAGCTAGCACTAACACCATCATGATATATTATCTTTTTTTTTTTGGCAGTTCTGGGGTTCAAACTCAGGGTCTTAAACACAATGGGTAGAAGCTCTAGAACTTAAGCCACACACCCCCAACCTGGTAATACCTTCAGTGAGTGAAACCAGTGTGGCAGGGAGAGGTGAACTCTACAAAACAGAGGAGCAGAATAAAGAACACTTCCCCTGAACCTACCTGAGAGTCAGAGAACTCAACATTATATCCATCCACGTGGACCCTATTAAACTCTTCTGCCAAATAATTTGGTTTGACTAATAAATAAGGTATATAGCAGAATTATTACAGCAATTCATCTGTTGATCATGCCCCTCAGTCAAATGGAATTTGGTGGTTCAAGGACCGAATACATGAGACATAGTTAAAGGCACAAATTCCAGAGCCATGGCTGCCTGCATTCTGTTCTCTGTGCTACATAAAGTCCTATAGCCTTGGCATGTTACTGTAACAGAATTCTACAGAACTGTTCTGAGGCATAAATACATTCATGCAAAGGACTGAGAACTGTGACTGTGTGCCTGCCCCCCTCCATCTGCAAATGTGTGATCTGTTTAAAAAATATATTTCTCATGCAATTCTATTCCCACTTAATGAGAGTTTGCTGTGTTCTAAACTCTAGAAATTAAGATGACAGAGCGGTTTTGCAGTCACACAGCCTGGGTTCAAATCAAGACACTTGTCTTTATATCTTCTTGGTTTCATTTCTTTCACATGCAAAAAAGGGATAAAGATGCCTAAATCTGTACTGTTTGGTGATAAATGAGTCACCACTACGGCACATTCTCTCTATCCCTTAGGGGCTAATTCAGATTAGTTCAATGGCTTAATTCACCTGCCCAGATCTAAAATATTTACTAGAGAAGTGGAAAGTAGAAAGAGGATGACTTTCCTGCCATAGTCTCTTCCACTTCTTGTACAGTTTCCCCCCAATGTGAGTTACTGCAGCTGTATAACCCTACCTGAGAAAAGCTCTGACTGGCTGAAGAGCTCCTAGTAATTAGGGGGAAGGTTCAGGCTCCTCCCACAATCAACAAATTCAAAATCCACATCATATGTTCTGGCTTGTTTGGGGCTTGTTTTATTCACCTCCATGACCTCTTTTGACCCTTCTTTCTCCCAGGCAAATTTCAGCTTCACAGACTATAGCTGATGACTCTCTTCTACCACAGATAGTCTTTAGAACACCAAATTCAGAAGAATAATTTAGTTCTCCCCACTCTGACTCCACATTTGCATGCCCTAATCCTTCATGAACTTAACACACAAATGCTTTTCCACTCAACAGTAGCCTTCCCTGTCAAGAAATAATTACCACTGCAAGTAGAATTTTCAGATAATTTTGGTATAATATTTGCCTCATACTAAACAGTTACTTTATGGCTACTATATAGGAAAATAAGTATAGTTATAGAAAGCTGAATAAATGAAGTCTCCCTCCCCCAAAGATGTCCTACCCAATAAGTCACAATATGTTAGCTACAATTCAAGAGTTTGTGAAACGATGTATCTATATAAATAAATCTGTGGCCACATGTGACAAGCAATCCTCTTTAATTCTATTGATATTATATGTTTTTACTTCCTTGCAGGGACCATGACTTAAAAGAAACAAATTGTTCTACATTTTTACAGTGCACACATCTTCAATTTAGATGGAATCTGTCTTCTAAAAATGCAATAAAAAGCACATCCAGGATTTACCCTGACTTTTCAGATCATATGCAACATTGATGAACACTGTTCATTTCTTAAGCAGCTTCATGGCAGGTATGCAATAGACTTGCCAAAAATCCTCTGTCTTAAGTCAACTTATGGTTAGTATAGATGTATTCGCAAATTAAATCTAAAATGAAGTGAGCAAAAGCAGTTCACAAATGCATTTACTGAAAAAATTTAGATGAAAATTAGCTCTCTTTGGTTTAATCCTTCAGCAAACACTTCACCAGATGCACTTACTCCACCCTGTCACAGGAAGGAACTAGTAATTGTTTCTGTGCACTGATATGTTCTTATAATTAAGGCTTTCGGAATGTGGGTACAAAACTGCTTGGTATATTTAATTAAAGTTAGGAAATTCAAAGCGAAGCAAGCATTGTCAGTAGTACTTAGTATTTAATACAAAGAAACCCAGGTGCTTAGAAATGGATGCCAGAAGAAAATAGAGATAGCTTATATTCAAAAGGAACATTATATATTCAGCCATCGAGTTCCTCCAAAAGAACCACAACCCATTGGGTGCTAAGGTAATAGAAAACATTTTCACAAATTAATAGGTTCATCAGTTCAAGCTAGAATAATTCAAGTACCTACTGTGTGCTCAATCCTGAGATTTTTCTCAAACTTTCTACTGGAAAGTAGAAAGAAAACAGGAGAAATATAAGCAACCATTTCTAGTTTATGAGAAAGGTGAGTGTAGTCCCTAGTGTGGGGAATTCCATGTGTCCATGGAGGCCAGAGATTGGTGTTTGGCTTCCAAAAGCCAAGAAATTCCCAGGGATACCAGGATCTAGAGCAAGAAAGGATCCACCCTCAGAGAACATAGCAGGAGTACAAAGCTTGACTTCAGACTTCCAGTCTTAAGCACTGTCAGAGGACACACTTCTGTTGTCTAGAGCCACCCAGGCTGTGGTATTTTCTTATGACAGCCCTAAGAAAGGAGTACAGTAACTTTGTAATAGAAAAACATGGCAGACAGTACCTTAACCAAGTGGCCAAAATTAACATCACTCATAACCGATGTGAATATTTTGTACCTCCTGACATTATGCACTAGGAAGGGCACAACGTCACTTCCACAATACTTTTGACAAAATGCAAAATATCCTCTGGGTGAGATGCTTCAAGTTTGTAAACCTAGCTACATGGGATACTGAAGATGGGATAATCATAGTTTGAGGCCAACTGGAATATAAGAAGTTCACAAAACCCCATCTTAACTGATAGTTGGGTCTGGTGGTCTGTGCCTGTCATCACAGCTATGGTGGGATCACAGTCTACTTCAGAGGAAAAAGTGAGACTCTTGCTCCATAATAACCTAGAGAATAAAAGATTGAAGGCATGGCTGAAGTAGTACAGTAACTACCCAACAAGCACTAAGTCCTGAGTTCAAACCCCAGTACCTCCAGGAAAAAAAAAAAAGCATAATATCAGTCTAATAATAAAAAGTATCAGATAAATTCAAATTGATAAAGATTTTACAAAGGACTTAGTCTGTACTTTCTAAAAGAAACAAGGTCATGGAAGACAAAGAAGACAGATTAAAATAGCCCACATTGGAGGAAGCAAAGGACACCTAACAACAAAATGAAATGTGAGGACTGAGATTAGATTCTCAGATAAGGGTTGGTGGGGAGATATTACTGGCAGAACTGGCAAAACTTAAGTCATGTCTGCAGAGAGTTTCTGGTTTTTGTTTTTTTTTTTCAAGACAGCCAACACCAGTGTTTATTTTTTTTTTTCTTTTTTTTTCATTTTTCTTTTATTATTCATATGTGCATACAAGGCTTGGTTCATTTCTCCCCCTGCCCCCACCCCCTCCCTTACCACCCACTCCGCCCCCTCAATACCCAGCAGAAACTATTTTGCCCTTATCTCTAATTTTGTTGAAGAGAGAGTATAAGCAATAATAGGAAGGAACAAGGGTTTTTGCTGGTTGAGGTAAGGATAGCTATACAGGGCATTGACTCACATTGATTTCCTGTGCGTGGGTGTTACCTTCTAGGTTAATTCTTTTTGATCTAACCTTTTCTCTAGTATCTGGTTTAGATCACCATACTATGGTTACATAGATGTTATCATTAGGAGACAGTGGGTGAAGTGTATTCAGGAACTCTGCGCACTATTTTGGCAACTTGTTTAAAGTCTAAACATATTTCAAAATTAAGTAATTTAAAAAGAGAATTGCAAATAAATTCCAAGGTAAAACATGGCATGGATCAGACAAGATAGATAAGGGAAGGATTCCTTGCCATATTAGAATCAGTCTTTAACAAAGGCAAGAGGTGGAGGACTAGATGACACCACTTGGGCATGCGCTGCAAGTAGCAGGGGCACTTTGGCACCCACAGGGATGCTGCTGGATTAATAAGGACCCTGAAGTTGAGACAGAAATCTCAGATTGCTACAGATGAAATCTGTGCAGAGTTTTAAGTCAGAGTGAGGTTTGGGAAAAATACTGACATTAGAAATATTGTCAAAAGATTACTAATAGGGGGATATAAGTGACTGATATTTAAGAAACAAAAATAAAAAATTCAAATACAAAAAATGACCAAATTTGTGTGGGTTAAACCAAAGGAAGAGTAATGATTCAAGTTCTTGGAGAATTAATAGACAAACAAGAATCTATAAGACTATTCTCTGTCACCTCCTAAGGTTAGTCTGATTCCTTCTAGATCACATGTCAAGGTTTAGGCAACAGAGTAAAATGCATCAAAAGAGGCAAATTGTCAAGAATTTAGAGGTCTCAAAATGGGTGGGAGGAATAAGAGATCCTGAGCTAATGCAGTTTGAACATATTAGAGGAAAAGCTGATTGAAAATGGACCCTAACATAATAAAAAATCATTAATTCCAGTTCAGCTAATGGGACTGAAAATCACTTATCATAGATTAGGTTTAAATTTATCCTTGCATTATCTTAAACAAATATTTGCTAAGCATATTAACAATGTAAACAAAAGGTACTATTTATAAAGCTTTTTGAGGACCTAATATACTACTAAGTAAAGATAGAAATAGTATGAACTGTAAAATTTAGAGCATTGCAGGGGTTCCTTTGAAATTGTCCCTTGTTCCCTGAAGGACGACCCAGTCATTGTCTTGACTGACTTCATTTTGCTCCTCAGGCCTCTTCTCTCTAAATCCTTCCTAGCTAATCCCAAATTCCAGAAACAGAAAATACTGTTTATATCTTGTGATGTTAACCAAGGTTGCCATTCAAGCAGAAGCTGTTACCTTGTGACAGAACCAAATTGTCCACACTCAAGTCATAATTATTTCCTGGGTGCCAGCAGGGTCTTACAGACCTGGACCTTGGATAATGATCCAGCAGACCACAGTTTGACCAGGAATTCTTGGCTCTGCAGAATTCTTCCCCTATATAATCCCAGAGCTGTTGTTTGATCCTCAAGACAGGATTTAGGATGGTAGCCCCTTGTTCTTCCTGGCATGGCCATCCTGAAAAAATTTCTTTTCTTTTCATCACCACTCTTCTCTCTGGTTGGACTCTCAAGACAGTGGGTGGTCAAACCTGGTCTATTGAGACCCCAGAACCAGGACCCTAGCCTGCAACTTCAGTTATAAAACTTTATTGCAAAGTTATTAAAAGCTAAGCTTCCATTTATCTTTAAAGGTGTTTATTTTAAGGTTTAAATCTCATTGTTTAAGGTCTCAACTTTTTATTTTATTGTCCCAATGATCAATTCTTAAAGAACTCAGTATCACAAAACAACAAAATGTTTGCAAAACAATTTAAACTTCTTTTTTATTTTCTTCATCTGTTTCTAAGAAGTGTATTTGCCACAACCTAAATATTGACACTGCAACATGCAAATAGAAGTAGGATTTGTGAGTATGGGGTGGGGATGGAGGGTAGAGATCTTTACGAGAAGCAGGTGTCCTGTCCTTCCCAGATGAACAGCAGAAAATATCTCTCATACCCAGGTAATAACTGAGGTCCCAGGAAGGTTTATAAGAAATGAGAAAAGGAAAGTAAAAGGAAGGAAAGAAAGAAGGGAAAGAAGAAAAGAAAAGAGATTCTTTTGAAATTACCAAAGAGGCAGAGGGAGGGAGGGAAGAAGAGTGCCTCAAATAGTAAAGTAGTAAAGACAAAGGCTTCTATCCAAGATTCCATAGCAAACTAGAAAAGAATTATCCCACTAGAGTGGGTGGACCAGTTACACAACAGTTGATTTTTTTTCTTTTTCTTGTGTTTCCTAATTTAGCAAAATTCTGTCTCTCATAAAAAAAAAAAAAAATAGCTCTTGCCCACAACCAGCTCTTTTAGGCACCCAGACTCCCCAGAGCCCTTGCACTTTCTTATGCCTCCTTGGAGGAGGGTTTAATCATTCCAGCTGGGCCCAGCCTTGCTTTCCTGTGGCCCAGTTTCCTAGCAGTTCCCTTACATGGCGTTGCACTGATGTGTGTGAGTCCCTGCAGATTGACACAGCCCAGTCCCTGCACTCACGCTCCCAAAGCTTCCAAAGCACAGACAAGTACAAAACACAAAAGCAAGATGCCTTAAAATAATTCTACTGTAGCCTCCAAGTCTGCATTTTCTGAATGATTCCTATAGGAAAAAATCCTGGAGTTTGTTCAAAAATATGCTTACTGCCCTATGGGAGCTCTGGCACAGCTCTTTTCTCTTTGTTCCCTCAGGTGTGTGTGTTCAGAGTTCTAGGTGGTAATGAAGGCTCAAGAGAAAGCATAAGTTATTCTTGGCTTTCACTGTCAGAGGGCAACAGACCTGATGACAAGAGGGCTTTGTAATTGGATGTCCCTAGGAACTACCTAAGTACCTAGTTTTATGAGATGAATGCTTTTCCAACATGAATATGAACCAAAAGAAGTTCTGCTTGAAGGAAATAGACACTAGCTTTAAAAAAAAAAATACCACTGGTCTCTGAACAGTTATGAGGCTACTGCTATATCATTCATGTCTCAATCAACCTCTAATGATTTCAGGAAAAATGGTAGTTGGATCCATTTGTAATCAATGAGTAATTTTATTGCCAAATGCCTAGGTTGTGAAGACATGTGAAGGATCTAGTTTTAGAAAATTAACATTCATGTACATATTTCCCAGGAAGGTTTTAGTTGCAAAAGATGAAAGTCCAATTCAAACTGACCCAGTTCATTGCAAGGAATGAACTAGTGTGTAGAAAGCAGATTAGAAAAAAGGAAGAAACTTGTAGTGATGTATATGAAAAATTCATATTTTTATTGTTGTTAGACATTGCCACATCACACCAAATGCTGTTGTCTTGAATTGGCCCTATCACACAAGTCTATATCATCGTTGATTTTATTTTCACACAGATTTTCCCCAATCGATAGCAAAAAATGGCCTTTGGAATGCTATATTTATATAATTAAATTGAAATGTAAACTTGTGTGGGCATGCACACACATACACAAGAATGCACACACACACACACACACACACACACACACACACACACACACACACACACACGGCAAGCTGCATCGCCATGACCACCGTGGTCAACAACAGTAGTCATTGCGGTATTCAAGTCATATTCCCATCACTGTGGCTAAGGATGGACTGTTCTACATGGCCTGCCTGGACCTTGAGGCAACCTCTAGTACTTTGGGTGGAAGAGAGAGAGGACCCAATTCCAGCATATGGTGGGGAGAGGAGTACCTTTGGAAAGGGAAATCAAGGTACAATTACCTGAAGAAAGAATAGATGTAGGGGATTCAAAAACTAAGATACCTTCTAAAGAGTTGAAGTTTTTGACTATCACAGCAAACTGAAGGTATCTATTTTTCTCTAATGTTCTAACCTGCAATGAAGGGCATAAATCCATTTTGAAAGTTTCTTCAGTAAGATTTTTGTATGAACCACAATGACAAAATATCTGATTTTACAACAGAAAGACACTAGAACACATCCATAGATGGATAACTCAAAACCCATATCATTAACCAGGACCTCTTCTACATCAATCTGAGTTTAGATGACTCTAAGATTTAATAAAATTATATAGCTCCACCTCCCCAAATCTAGCAAATGATACAAACCAAAAAATTCTTCTGTTAAGACACCATGAAACTCTAGATTAGAAAGCCATATGTATCTACTTCTTCAATGGCAGTTTGGAGACATTTAAGTCTCCAAAAATTGTCTAAAAGTATGCAACATGTAGTAAGCTGGATGATGGCCACCCAAAGACATCAAGTCCTAATCTCTGGAAACTGTAAATGTTACTTTATAAGGAAAAAGTGTATTTGCAGATGTGGTTTTATTAAAGACTCTAGGTTAGGAAGATTAACCTAGATTATTGAGATGGGCCATAAATTTAATAACAGGTATTCTTTTAAGAGTAACCCAGAGAGAGATTTGGGAAAGACTAAAGTAGGGAAGGAAACATACCAAGAACACTGACAGTGGAGTGGTATGGCCGCAGTGAAGTAAAACTGGACACCAATAGATGCTGGAAAAATTCTCCCCTAGTGGTCCAGAAGAGTGTGACTCTGCTGATACCTTAATTTCATCCCAATGATGTTCACCTAGGATTTCTGGACTCCAGCTCTATTACAGAATAAATTTATTTTTTCTTTGGCAGCCAAGCTTATGGTAATTTGTTACAGCAGTGATCTAAAGCAAATATACAACAAATGAACAAATGAAAATCCACATCACAGAGCCTGAGGAATCTGAGACATGGTTGGCTTCTTTCCTCTTCATCTCAGCTTCTATAGCTCACTTTCATAAAAGTTCCACTTGAGGAGGATGTGGCCAAGAGATGGGCAAACCTCTATTCTCAGCTCTCTATCAAGGGAATTTTGTGGGGAGGGGAATGCCACCAGTATTTGTCATCCTGTTGTCCAACTTCCAGTGAGTATAGCCAATATTTTGGAAGTTTCCTTTTTTCTTCACAAGCCCCACTAACCCTGCAAAAGAATAGCCAACAAAGATCACTAGGTCCTTAACTGCCCTCACTTCAGCTCACTTGTAGCATGGAGGTTCTATGACAAGAGAATCCAAGCTGAGAAGAAGCTACTGTCTCAATCTTGCACTCACAGTAGTGGCTCAGAGGTGTTTTACAGTCCATAAGAACAGAGAACTCTGCAGGTTTCCCCAAGTGAAATGACTAGTTGAAACAGAGTGTGGAGAACTTCAAGCCTAAGGTCTTTTTTCAGGAACAATGGAGATTTCAGTCATAAGCAATCAAGAAGTAGATGATGGCTCCATGACAGCAACATGCAAACATGCAAACCATGGGTTTATGGCTCAATCTGAAAATGCTCTCATAGAATTAGAGAATGAAACAGGTAAGAAAAGCTCAAAGACTGGCATCAAATAATACCCCTCACTGAATTTTATTGGATCAAACTGAAAACAATTTATGCCCCAGAATATCATGGAAAACAGTAGAAAATAGAAAAAAAATCAACCAGTGATTAGTGAAGCCAATCAACTGGGTTTAATAAGGAACAAAGCAGAAAGCTTTACAAAATGATAAGAAAGGAAATGAAGAATCACACCTGCCAAAGCCAGGTGTGACTGCACACATGCCGGGGGTTGTGTCCTCTGAGGAGTGAACACAGAGGCTTCATACTATGAGAATAGCAGAGTTCATGAAAATAGTTGTCACTAAATAAATAGACAAATAAATAGCAATGACAGGAACAAACCCTAAAAAGAAGAATGGTAAGTCAATATACAGAGTTGCTACAGTATATTACCTAAAATGTATATTATCTAACAAAATATTATCAAAAATGTCAAAAACACAAACAAACACATACAGGAACATGAAACCCATAGAAAAATGTAGGAAAGAAAATCTGAATGTCAGAAGGTTCACCTGTCAAGAGCAGCAGAAAAAGACTGCAAAGTAACCATTATAAATATGTCAAGACACCCAAGAGACCATGTTTAAAGAAATAAAGGAAGCTAAGAAAACAATGTCTCATCAAGTGGGGAGAATG
Organism: Castor canadensis; assembly: GCF_047511655.1. Classification (NCBI taxonomy): domain Eukaryota; kingdom Metazoa; phylum Chordata; class Mammalia; order Rodentia; family Castoridae; genus Castor; species Castor canadensis. Next base: position 49,228,392 of record NC_133401.1, on the reverse strand, counting down.
AAAAAAGATGCAAAATTTTCATAAAAAGAATCTATGGAAATTCTTACACTGAAAACTACAAATCCAAAATGAAAAATTAACTAGAAGGAATCAATGGTAGATATGAACTGGTAATAGAAAGAATCAGTCAACTATAATACATGATTACAGAAATTATATGATATAAAGAACAAAAAGAAAAAGGAATATTGAAAAATGAAGACAGCTTCATAGAAATACGAGATGAGATTAAACATATCAGCCTGTGTATAAAATAGTGACACAAGGATAGGAGAAAGGGAAAGGAGAAAATTATTGAGAGAATGCTAAATTTGATTTAAAAACATTAATTTGTTCAGCCAAGAAGTTAAACTCAAATTACATAAATACAAAGAGCTACACTCCCAGAAGCATCATACTAAAAATGCTAAAAGTCAAAAGAAGGAATTTTGAAAGAAAAAAGAAAAATGTCTTATTACATTTGAGGGAACCCCAGCAAAACAGTGGAATTTTCATCAAACTCAGGAGAGGTCAGAAGGAGTATGATGTCCCCAAGCCCTGAAAGAAAAACTTTTATACCCAATAAATTTGTCTTCCAAAACCTAAGGCATTTTCAAATAAATAAAAATAGAGAATTTATTGCAGAAAGGCCTAGCTTACAAGAAATACTAAAGGGGTTCTTCAGGATGACATAAGTGAGACTTACTTGCTAAGCAAATGATATGGGCTTTATAAATATATAGTTGCTCTTTTTTCATCTCTCTGGCTACTTTAATAGACTTAAAATAATAAGAAGTCATTATAACTACATCTCATTGTACAATACAGTTTATAAGCACCCCTCAAAATTTACATGTTACAATCATAATTCTGAGTGTGAAAATGTTGAGAATTGGGCCCAGTGGGAGGAGTTCAGGTCATGAGGGTGCTGCCTTCATCAACAGATTAGTGCTGTTATTAAAAGGGTTCTTGGAGTGGGGCTCCTTTCTTGCACTTGTGCCCTCTGCTTTCCATCATGTGATGACATAGGAAGGCCCCCAGTATAGGTCAATGCCCTGATCTTGGACTATCTGTCCTCCAGAACTATGAGCCACTCAATGATGTTTCATTAAAATTTATAACAGGTCTCAAGTATCCTATTATAGCACCACAAAATGGATGAAGGCAATCCCAAAGAAAGCAATAAAGAAGGAATAAAAGTGACATGTGGTATATAGGAATGGAAAAAGTAAAATGGCAGATGCAAATACAAGTACAGCTATTACACTATTAAATGTGAATGAGTAAAATAAATCAATCAAAAATCAGAGATTGTCATTGTCAGGTGGTCCAACTGCGTACCATGTATCTATAGGAGACATGTTTTAGATTCAAGGATAAAAGTAGATTGAAAGTAAAAGGCAAGTGTAAGAAAGCTGAAATGGCTATACTGTATAAGACAAAATAAACTTTACAACAAAAAATATTTCTAGAGAAAATAGGGACAGCTTATAATGAAAAAAGGATCAATCTACCAGGAAAAATAATGATTATAAATACATAAGGACCTAATAACAACACCAGGGTTTCTAAGCTTAGTCAGAATTGAGGGAGAAATAGACAATTCTAAAGTCTTATAGGATACTAAAAAATTGGGCAGAAGAGAAACAATGAACTAGAAAAATTGAACACTATAAACCATCTAGACTTAGCAGACATCTTCAGAACACTCAATACAGCAGTAACAAAATATTTAAAGTACACCTGAGTAATTTGAAGAGTAACCATACATAGGCCATAATACAAACCACACTCAGTTTTTAAGGATGGAAATCATACAAAGTATATTCTTTGACCATAATGTAGAGAAATCAGAAATCAATAACAGACGTGATTTTAGAGAATTGATAGTTTTATGGCAATTAAACAAAATATTACAAAATATCCAATGAATCAAAGAATGTCAAGGAAATTTAGAAAATAATTGGGGATGAATGAAAATGAAATCACAACATAGCAAAACTAATGAAATGCAACTAAAGAACTGTTCAGAGGATAACTTATACCCATAAATACCTATTATTTCAAAAGAAGAACAATCTCAAGTCAGTAGCCAAAACTAGGAAGAAACTTGAAAAACAGCAGTAAATTCAAAGACAGCAGAAGGAATGAAAAAAATATCACACTAGACCTTAGTAAAATAAAGAATTAGATTAGTAGAGAAGGTCCATAAGCCCAAAGTTAATTCTCTAATAAGATAAACAAAAGTGAAAAACTTTTGGCTATCCAAACTTAACAAGAAAGGAGGATCAACTTAATAAACTTATGCGTCCTTTCTACTGATCTCACAGGAATGAAAAGGATTAGAGCATGCTACCATCAATTAGATCATGTGGATGATACAAAAACCTTGAAAGATACAAACCCCCAACTCACTCATGAAGAAATAGAAAATCTAAATCAATCTATGAAAAGTCGAGATACTAAATTAGTAATCACAAACTGTAATAAAAAAACCTACACACAAAAAAATATCAGGCTTATGTGACTTCAATAATAGAAACATAACTTGATTAGTGACTGCAATTAGGGAGAAAGAAGGGATGTGTAGGCAGAGCACAAAGGATTTTTAGAGCACAGAAATTCTTCTACACAATACCATTGCATACTGTTCATCGTGTATTTGTGAAAACTCATAGAATGTACAAAACTAAGAGTGACCCCCAAAACAAACTATGGACTTTGAATACCAATGATATGAGTTGATGTAAATCCATGGATTGTAACAAATGTGCCATGATGGTACAAGGTGTCCATGGAGGGAGTTGTACATCAGGGTATGTGAGAATTCCTCATACCTTCTGCTCAACTTTCCTAGAAAGCTAAAACTGCTTTAAAATGCTTCATTAAGAAGGCACAATAAAACACACTGAAAGCTATTGAACAATAGGTGGTAGGGGAGAAGAGTAAGAGGATGTTAGACTAAAGTACAAAATATTCACAGATCAAATACCATGGCAACACCCCTTTGAACAATGAACATACACTTAAATAATGAAGGACAGGGATGTAAAACCAGTCCCATTAGGAGGACAGTACTTGTGGGAGGGGGAATGCAGAGGGGGAATGCAGAGAGTGAAGGAGGGTGAATATGATTAATTTAATATATATTTATGAGAAAGAGCTTTGAAACTTGCTAAAATCATGTTAAGTAGAGGGAGGGGACAATGGAAAATGATGGTGATGGGGGATGAATCTAACCAAGGTACTTTGTAATGCAGAAATGTCACAATGAACCCCCACATACAACTCATATATGCTAATAAAATGTAAAACAATGGTTCATCAATTAGGAGAAAAATCTTAAATAGTGGTTCACATTTCAAATTATATGACCTCGCAGAACAGTATATGTTACATAATTCCATTTATTCAGAATGTTTAGAATAGGCACATCCATAAGAACAGAAAGTAGAGTAGCAGTTGCCTAGGACTGTAGAATTTGGGGAAATTGTGGAGTTTTGAAGATAATGAAAATGTTCTAGCAGTGAAGGTTGTATAGCTATCAAAACTCAGAATGTTTCAAGTGTGTAAATTTATGGCTGATGAATTTTTATCTCAAAATGCTGCTTTAAATGACTTAAGTGCTCAACTGAGCTTCCAAAGAAAGAAAAGAAAATCCATGCAAGCCAAAATAAAACAAAACAAAAATAAAGCAGTGAATGGGTGACACTGTGGCTTCCCTGGGCAGGATTATTGCTGTTATTTAGCTGCTGATGTTTAAAAACCAAGGATCAAAAATGGTGTTGTAGGAAAAGCAGAGATTGGAAAATGCACCTTCTTTGCATTAAATTAGATCTCGTGGTGAGAGCATGAGCGAAAGCATGGCTTAGAACAAGTCCCCTGCTGGTTCATGGTGCCATGGACCTAGAGGGAGAACTCAAAGTAATGACCTTTGCCTCTTGTCAGTTTGGAATTCATGTGTTCTTTGCTGTTGAGAACCCTAGGGTACCTGAAAGATTCCCTACATCAAAACCCCAACTGAGGAGAAGCTTATCCTAAAATTACAAAACAGATTAAGATTTAATCTTCATGAGCAAAGAATCAATAGCTAGAACAAGTATTAGCATGAGCACTCTTAGAAAAATTGAAGTCTATGTCAGCAATGATGCAATGTTTAAATTGTTAACATAAGTTAGACATGTTAGGATCATCAATGTGACCCAAGAAGTGAAACCAAACACAAATTCTAAGGAAGGAAAACATATCCATTAAAATTTTAGATAGTATGAATGGATTAAGCAGCAGATTAAGCAAGCTACAGTGAAAATAAAAAAAACTGAAAGGTGGGTTTGAGAAAATTATCTAGAATAAAGCAGAGAAAACAGGCCAAAAATGCAGAAAAGCTATCAAGTCAAGGAAATTAGATTGAGAACTTCCCAATTCTTTCTAAGGAGAATGGGGGAAATACAAGATTAAAAGACAAAGTTCCTAGAGTTTTTTTTTTTTTTTTTTTTAGAAATAATTAAATTTAAGTGTTCAATTTAGGAGACAAAATGAATCCTAAACAAGATAACTAAAGAAAGCTACACCTAGACACATCATGGTGAAACTGCACAACTCCAAAGATAGAGAAAATATCTTTAAGAAAACAAGAATGAGACAGTTTAGCCTTACTTATAAGGAACAAAATTTAAAGATATCAGAATTATCACTAGTGACAGTTGAAACCAAACATTGTTAATGTATCTGAGAGAAAATAACTATCAATACTCAATTCCATATGCCTTGATCCAAAATTTGAAATACTTTAAAAAGTAAAATTATCTTTAACAATCAAGCTTGATGACCAAATACCTTATGTCTCTCTCTCTTCCCTCTTTCCAACCACCTGCCAGCACTTCTCATGGGCCAACCCACCTGGAAACCACACGACAACAGAAGCTGTGGCCATACAGGTTAAGCTCCTGGGGCAGTGGCAGGTGAATAAGGTGGAAACAGAACAAACATATTGAACTCCTTACTTCTCAATGTATACACTATTATGTAATGAAGTATACATTATTGGATTTGGAAAAATCAGGTATCTGCAATATTTCTTTAGTATTTTGATACTTTAAACATGACAGTAAATAATGACAGTGATGGGTTATAAACTATGAAATAAAATGAAAATCAGTTAGTGTAGATTTATATACATATAAGTAAGGGACTATGAGGAAAGCCAGTAATCAAAGTAAACAAGAAAGGTGACACCAAGAACATCACTTAGGTAATAAATACATACTTGAGCCTAGTTATGAGGGAACTTCAAAGAAGTCCAAACTGAGGAATAATCTACGAAATAATTAACTTGCACTCTTCAAAAATGTCAATGTCATTTCAAATTAAAAGTCTAGGTAATTGTTCTAGAGTTAAGATGACAAAAGTGACATAACTAATGGAGACTAAGGTGACATAGCTACTCACAATCTCGAATCAGACATTGATCCGGTATAAAATGCTCTAAAGGATCTTAAAGTTGAATCTGTGCTATAGATTAAAATATTATATTAAATGTTGGATTATATTAAGTTTTCTAGTTTTGATAAACATCTTGAAATTAGGTAAGAGATTATCCTGTCCTTAGTAAATAAAGACTGAAGTGTTTAGGGGGAAAGGGATGTGACATTTGTTACTAACTTTAAAATTGATAAGAAAATAAGTATTATGTATTTCTTCTATTTCTCCATATATTTGTGATAGATAGAGTAAACATGGAAAGAAAACCAGAATATGAAAAATGAAGTAATGTAAAATATTGATGATGAATCCAGATAGAAGATACATGGGCATTTTAAAAATTATTTCAAAATAAACAAATCAACTTAATAGTAGAAACTCTATAAACCTAACTATATATATCTTAGGACATTTTTGCCATTGTCCAAAATAAGGTTGCTGACATGAGGCAAATTTTTCCACTTTAATATACATTTTATGTGTAAATGAACTAGAAATGAACCAAGAGGCTAGTTGGAAAATCAGATCTAAAGTAGCCACATTAAGCTTATAAGCCATTTCCTTTGATGGAACATGCACCTTTGTTTCTGAAAATACATAATGGAGTTTTGAACTAAATTGTCTTAAGTCTAGTAGCTGTTTAAATATTTCCAGCAAACCTGTCAAGGCTTTCAATAAATATATGATCGTAATGTTTAATCGCTTTGATTGAAAAGGCTTCAATACTTACCCTGGAATTTTTTCTCTTTCTTACCATATTATCCTGTCAATATTAAATTTTTTTAATCTTTTTTTCGCAGTACTGGGTTTTGAACTCAAGGCCTCATACTTGCTAGGCAGTATGCTCCACCACTTGAGCCATGTTCCAGCCCTTTTATGTTTTAGTCATTGTTTTGAATAGAGTCTGTCTCACCTTTTTTACTCTAGGCTGGCTCAGACTACTATTCTCAGACTGCATGTTCTATATGACAGGGGTGACAGACATATATCACCACATCTGGGATACTGATTGAGATGAGGTCTCACTAACTTTTTTGCTCAGACTGGCCTCGAACAGCAAACCTCCTAATCTTTACTTCCTGAGTAACTAGGATGACAGATGTGAGCCACATGCCCAGGTATTCATTTATTTTTGACATGAGTTTTCACCAAGCAGCTCTGGCTGGCCATGAACTTACAATCTTCCTACCTAAGCCTACCAAGAGCCAAAATTACAAGTATGTGTCACTATACTTGGCAAAATATTTTATTTATTGAATCTAGTATATTTGATGTCACCTGCATCTTTTCTTCATTTCTTAGAAATAAAACAGAAAAACACTGTGGTACTCTCTTAGTTTGTGAGTGAAATACCTAACTTCTCAGCACATCAAGCTCCCTGGGACTAATAGCATCAGAGGAGAAGATAGGGTGATAAGTCAGGTAGAGCCTATGGCCTAACCATGTTCTCAAGACACCTGGTTACCTGGGCCTGGTCCTTGACTGAAGTGGCAAGAAGTTCACTTACTTAGGCCCTACCCAAAATTGTGGGCTTCCCTTTGGTACTCACATCTCACTTCTCAGAATCTCTAGATCCTATAATACCAGCCAAAATTGAAAGCTTATTGGCAGAATTTGCCCTATAGTATAGTTTTAGTCCTGTGCCCTCTGTGCTTTTCTTTAAGTATCTAAACTAAATCTTGAAACTTTGATATGAAAATCTCGAGTTTCACCTTTTATTTAAAACAAGAAAAACTATAAAGCTCCTTCAACTCTGGGACCGATTTTCAAATGAAAGACATTGACCGGAGCTGAGCATCAACAAAACCCTTAGATGGAGAACGTGTTTTCCAGCTGCCATGGTCTCTGCATTTCTTATCACTATTCCCCACTGTATTAGTGACTTTTGCACAGCTGTGACCAAAATGCCTGTAGGAACAACTTAAGGGAGGGATGATTGTTTTCAGCCCACAGTGGCTGAGGGTTCCATTCTGTCCATGTGTGTCTGGTCCCATGCACTTGGGCAATACATCATGGCGGCAGGAATATGTAACAGAGAAGCATCTTCATGGTGGATAGAAAGCAGAGGGATGTAGGTATGGGCTAGGGACAAGATACCACCAGGAGCTACCCCAAGTGATCTACTTTCTCTAGCTAGGTCTGATCTCCTAAAGTTTCCAGAACTCCCAAAATAGCACCTACAAGCATCAAGAGACCAAGCATTCAAAATGTGAACCTGTGGAGAACATTTCATACTCACGCCATACCTCCCAAGCTGCTTGTTTGTTTATATTTCTTGCTGGCCCTAGTCAGCATTTGAGTTTGGCTTTCAATTCTGGGTATGCAAAACAGTTTCTACATGCACACTATTTTTCTCATCCGTATGTAACGTTGCATGAAACAGCTCATGTGATCACAAATCAGTTTTTGGTAGCTAGCACTTTTAGTCCTATCATTATAACCAAGTTCTATGGCTACCCTCATCTGGGCTAAAGTTGAGCCATCAACCATGAAAGATTGTCACAACTGAAATAGTAAGTAATCCTTTACGTCTTTAGGTGAAAGTTTATATTTTCAGTAAATGCCAGCACAGCCTACTCTAGGTGAGTGGTTCCCCTAAAAATCTGGAGATGAGCTGTGGGCATGCTTTCAGAAATGTTACACATTTTTTGTTCCGGGGTCCTTCCCCCAGAGATTCTGCCACAACAGGCCTGCAGATTCTGGATTGTTACAAAGCACTACCAGCCCCACCAGTGATCTGATGGACTTTATCCCTGGGGCCCATGGCAATGGGTCATCCTTCCTCTCTCATCCCTTGGTGACACTCAGAAGTGATTATGAACTGGCACAGTGACGCTAATTACCAGTGGTTACAGAAACATGACAGGTTTGATATGAAGATAGAGAAGTAAGGGTGTATTTGTTAGCAGAGAAAAAGAGAAACATTCTGCACACCTTTACCTCTTTCTAATTCAAGTTTAAGTGTAATCTCTTTGCTTACCCTCAGATTTAAAGAAAAGATTAGTATGTTAGATAGGATGGGCAATTTAGCTTCTTCACCAGCAGGTAAGAGACAGTAGACATCTTTTGAAACCAAAGTAGCATTATGCATATTGCTAAGAAATAAAATGAAACAAAACAAAAATGCAGTACCAATAATTATAGATTTATTTCCTTCACTCCATATAATTAATAGACATTGGCCAATCATGAATAAAAACATTTCTAAAATATAGAATGTTGTTTCTAAAACAACAAGATATCTAAAATAAATGATGGGGAAAAAGGAACAAGGAAAGACATCATCAAAGAGAATGCATTGATAAATTTCAAGTGTCTCAAAGGTTCACAATGATTTCTGAGTCAGAAGAAACATATATAATCTACTTGGTTTTATAGTTAAGAGTACTGAGAGAAAAACTGACTATCTCATAGAGTTTAAGATTGGGAAGAACTGGAACTTGATCCCAGTTCTTTTGACACTATATCCAGAGCTCTATGTGCTAGATGTTCATGTTTTTGGAAGACTTATGTTTATATTAAAAATTGAATTCATAGGAGATAGAAAACCTTTTATAGTCCCCTTTGCCATATTCGTATTTCCCCCTTATTCACAATAGCTAGGAGCCAGAGGCGATTAGAATTTACAATATGAAAAGAAGGGAAGCTACCACCACTCAAAATTCTGTGCCCACAGAGATACACATTGGTCTCGTATATAAGCTTACCAGAAGCTGCTCTGTGTGTGTGTGTGTGTGTGTGTGTGTGTGTGTGTGAGAGAGAGAGAGAGAGAGACACGAGAGAGAGAGAGAAAAAAGAGAGAGAGAGAGAGATCTTAACTGAACAAGAAGTATAAGAATAACTAACGTAAGTTTGCTTAGGTCTTGAGTAAAAGGAAATTCAGCCCTCCCCCAACTGAATCCATTTATGGGATAAATTAAGAGCATCCAAGGGGAGGGTGAGTTTCAGGCAGTTTAGCCCAGGCTCCCACCATTTCTCTGTGAATGCTGGTCCTTATGGTAGTATTCTGTGCATTCACAAGAGGGCTAATATATTGGTTCATATTGGACTGGGTTGATAGTCATTTTCCACAGCTCATAAATGCTTCATTCTCACTAAAACACCTTTGACTAGTCACTGAAGCTAAGAGAGCTGCCATGTCCTAGCTGACTTCATCCTGGGTCACTTGAACATCACTGAGTCAATCTCTAGTGTAGGAAAAGACTGAATTAATACACTGCCCTAACTACTTTACATTGGCATATACATAAGTGAAGACTGAACTGTATATGTAAGATATGTGCTTTTTATTAAATGTACATTATACCTAAAAATTTTAGAAATATCTGAAGTTTTTTTGACTAGGATACAAAATTTATTAAGCAGGACTCCTAGAGCTAGGATGAGGTAAATCTCACACAAACTACATCATGTGTGTGAGTGAGGGGAAACATGGGGATGAAATGACAAATTCCTCTACAGAAGTTAGACAACTTCTGTGAACGAAGATAATTTACAACAAAATTTAAATCTCATTTAAGGGCTGCATAAGTTTACTACCACCTCCTCTGTCCCCCATGAAGAACTGAAGCTAAGTACTGTCCTGAGTGAAACCTGGAAAGTATCTTGGAGGTTTTGTTTTGTTTTAGTTTTGTCATAGTCCATACATAGAAAAGTCATCATTGAATAACACAATTGACCTGAAAAATACTTTAGTTCTTGCCATCCTACCATTAATTACCTCCTCAGTCTTACAACAGTTTGGAAGGTAACAGATTATACATCATGGTTTTATCATTCCAGAAAAGTGCTTTTCTCCAGGTAGGTGCCTAACCCATATTAGGAAGGAACTGATGAGATGGGGTATGGAAGGATAGGGAAGAGTGGGATGGGGATGGGGTGGGGCAGGAGAACAGGAGCAAATGTAACTGGAGATGAATGACTAAAGAAGAATGGAATTCATGCGTCAGGGAAGGACAAAGGCGGGCTATACTCAGTCCATTCAGCAGGAGGGCATGGATGACCTCAAGCTGTATACCATTTCTGTTAAATAATAAAACTTATCATTGTGAAGAAATACTACTTCATTCAGTTTATATTGTACAATAACAACCCAATTTCCCTAATGCTTATAATTAGCAAATACAAAGGTTTGTTTTAAGAAGGTTAATTTTGGACTTGACTGACAGCCAAATTGAATTTTGTTCGAAGATGGGAATCTGTGAAACTAGTTACAATAAAAAAAGAAGGTGTTATGTAATAAAAGAGGATCAAAAATAACAATTTTGTCCAACCAAAAAGGAAGTGTGTCACAGAAAAAAAAAGTCTGAAGCAGGGAGGTTTTTTAAAGAAATGCTGCTGCCATGCAGTTCCCAAGATAACAAACTATTTTTTTTTTTTTTTTTACTGATTCACAAAACATTTTTGGAGTTTCTTAATGCCATACATTTTCCACCTGATACATGAAGTCCTTTTATTCATTCTCAAGTCCCTAATTTTTCCAACCTTAGAAACTGCCTTTTATTCAGATATCTGTGGAATTTTTTTTCTTTTATTATTCATATGTGCATACAAGGCTTGGTTCATTTCTCCCCCCTGCCCCCACCCCCTCCCTTACCACCCACTCCACCCCCTCCCGCTCCCCCCCCTCAATACCCAGCAGAAACTATTTTGCCCTTATCTCTAATTTTGTTGTAGAGAGAGTATAAGCAATAATAGGAAGGAACAAGGGGTTTTGCTGGTTGAGATAAGGATAGCTATACAGGGCATTGACTCACATTGATTTCCTGTGCGTGTGTGTTACCTTCTAGGTTAATTCTTTTTGATCTAACCTTTTCTCTAGTTCCTGGTCCCCTTTTCCTATTGGCCTCAGTTGCTTTTAAGGTATCTGCTTTAGTTTCTCTGCGTTAAGGGCAACAAGTGCTAGCTAGTTTTTTAGGTGTCTTACCTATCCTCACCCCTCCCTTGTGTGCTCTCGCTTTCATCATGTGCTCAAAGTCCAATCCCATTGTTGTGTTTGCCCTTGATCTAATGTCCACATATGAGGGAGAACATACGATTTTTGGTCTTTTGGGCCAGGCTAACCTCACTTAGAATGATGTTCTCCAATTCCATCCATTTACCAGCGAATGATAACATTTCGTTCTTCTTCATGGCTGCATAAAATTCCATTGTGTATAGATACCACATTTTCTTAATCCATTCGTCAGTGGTGGGGCATCCTGGCTGTTTCCATAACTTGGCTATTGTGAATAGTGCTGCAATAAACATGGGTGTGCAGGTGCCTCTGGAGTAACCTGTGTCACAGTCTTTTGGGTATATCCCCAAGAGTGGTATTGCTGGATCAAATGCTAGATCAATGTCTAGCTTTTTAAGTAGCCTCCAAATTTTTTTCCAGAGTGGTTGTACTAGTTTACAATCCCACCAACAGTGTAAGAGGGTTCCTTTTTCCATGCATCCTCGCCAACACCTATTGTTGGTGGTGTTGCTGATGATGGCTATTCTAACAGGGGTGAGGTGGAATCTTAGCGTGGTTTTAATTTGCATTTCCTTTATTGCTAGGGATGGTAAGCATATTTTCATGTGTTTTTAGACCATTTAAATTTCCTCTTTTGAGAAAGTTCTGTTTAGTTCACTTGCCCATTTCTTTATTGGTTCATTAGTTTTGGGAGAATTTAGTTTTTTAAGTTCCCTATATATTCTAGTTATCAGTCCTTTGTCTGATGTATAGCTGGCAAATATTTTCTCCCACTCTGTGGGTGTTCTCTTCAGTTTAGAGACCATTTCTTTTGATAAACAGAAGCTTTTTAGTTTTATGAGGTCCCATTTATCTATGCTATCTTTTAGTTGCTTGCTGCTGGGGTTTCATTGAGAAAGGTCTTACCTATACCTACTAATTCCAGAGTATTTCCTACTCTTTCCTGTATCAACTTTAGAGTTTGTGGTCTGATATTAAGATCATTGATCCATTTTGAGTTAATCTTGGTATAGGGTGACATACATGGATCTAGTTTCAGTTTTTTGCAGACTGCTAACCAGTTCTCCCAGCAGTTTTTGTTGAAGAGGCTGCTATTTCTCCATTGTATATTTTTAGCTCCTTTGTCAAAGACAAGTTGGTTATAGTTGTGTGGCTTCATATCTGGGTCCTCCATTCTGTTCCACTGGTCTTCATGTCTGCTTTTGTGCCAGTACCATGCTGTTTTTATTGCTACTGCTTTGTAATATAGTTTGAAGACAGGTGTTGTGATACCTCCTGCATTATTCTTTTGACTGAGTATTGCCTTGGCTATTCGTGGCTTCCTTTGTTTCCATATAAATTTCATGGTAGATTTTTCGATCTCTTTAATAAATGTCCTTGGAATTTTGATGGGAATTGCATTAAACATGTAGATTACTTTAGGGAGTATCGACATTTTTACTATGTTGATTCTATCAATCCATGAGCATGGGAGATCGCTCCCCTTTCTATAGTCTTCCTCAATCTCTTTCTTCAGAAGTGTATAGTTTTCCTTGTAGAGGTCTTTCACATCTTTTGTTAGGTTTACACCTAGGTATTTGATTTTTTTTGAGGCTATTGTAAATGGAATTGTTTTCATACATTCTTTTTCCGTTTGCTCATTGTTAGTGTATAGAAATGCTAGTGATTTTTCTATGTTGATTTTATATCCTGCTACCTTGCTATAGCTATTGATGATGTCTAGAAGCTTCTGAGTAGAGTTTTTTGGGTCTTTAAGGTATAGGATCATGTCGTCGTCAAATAGAGATATTTTGACAGTTTCTTTACCTATTTGTATTCCTTTTATTCCTTCTTCTTGCCTAATTGCTCTGGCTAGGAATTCCAATACTATGTTGAATAGGAGTGGAGATAGTGGGCATCCTTGTCTGGTTCCTGATTTTAGAGGGAATGGTTTCAGTTTTTCTCCATTAAGTATAATGCTGGCTGTAGGTTTGTCATATATGGCTTTTATAATGTTGAGGTACTTTCCTTCTATTCCTAGTTTTCTTAGAGCTTTTATCATGAAATGGTGTTGGATCTTATCAAAGGCTTTTTCTGCATCTATTGAGATGATCAAGTGGTTTTTGTCTTTGCTTCTATTAATGTGGTTTATTATGTTTATGGATTTTCATATGTTGAACCACCCCTGCATCCCTGGGATGAAGCCTACTTGGTTGTGGTGAATAATCTTTTTGATGTGTTGTTGAATTCGGTTTGCCATTATTTTGTTGAGGATTTTTGCATCAATGTTCATTAAGGAGATTGGCCTATAGTTCTCCTTTTTGGAGGTGTCTTTGCCTGGTTTTGGGATAAGTGTAATACTGGCTTCATAAAATGTGTTTGGCAGTTTTCCTTCCCTTTCTATTTCATGGAACAGTTTAAGGAGGGTTGGTATCAGTTCTTCTTTAAAGGTCTGATAGAATTCAGCAGAGAATCCATCAGGTCCTGGACTTTTCTTTTTGGGGAGACTCTTGAGTGCTGCTTCAATTTCATTTTGTGTTATAGGTCTATTTAGGTGATTAATTTCCTCTTGTTTCAGTTTTGGATGGTCATATATATCTAGAAATCTGTCCATTTCTTTAAGATTTTCAAATTTATTTGAATATAGGTTCTCAAAGTAGTCTCTGATGATTTCCTGGACTTCCATGGAGTTTGTTGTTATATCCCCTTTTGCATTCCTGATTCTATTAATTTGGGTTTTTTCTCTCCTCATTTTAGTCAGGTTTGTCAGGGTTCTATCAATCTTGTTTATTTTTTCAAAGAACCAACTTTTTGTTTCATTAATTCTTTGTATGGTTTTTTGGTTTCTTTTTCGTTGATTTCAGCTCTTATTTTTATTATTTCTCTCCTTCTATTTGTTTTGGGATTTGCTTGTTCTTGTTTTTCTAGGAGTTTGAGATGTATCATTAGGTCATTGAGTTGGGATCTTTCAGTCTTTTTAATATAGGCACTCATGGCTATAAACTTTCCTCCCAGGACTGCCTTAGCTGTGTCCCATAGGTTCCAGTAGGTTGTGTTTTCATTTTCATTGACTTCCAGGAAATTTTAAATTTCCTCTTTTATTTCATCGGTGATCCATTCTTCATTAAGTAATGAGTTATTTAGTTTTCAGCTGTTTGCATATTTTTTGTCTTTACTTTTGTTGTTGAGTTCTACTTTTACTGCATTGTGATCAGATAGTATGCATGGTATAATTTCTATTTTCTTATATTTGCTGAGACTTGCTTTGTGCCCTAGGATATGATCTATTTTGGAGAAGGTTCCATGGGCCGCAGAGAAGAATGTATATTGTGTAGAAGTTGGATGAAATGTTCTGTAGACATCAACTAGGTCCATTTGATCTATTGCATATTTTAGATCTTGGATTTCTTTATTGAGTTTTTGTTTGGATGACCTATCTATTGATGATAATGGGGTGTTAAAGTCTCCCACAACCACTGTGTTGGTGTTTATATATGCTTTTAGGTCTTTCAGGGTATGTTTGATGAAACTGGGTGCGTTGACATTGGGTACATACAGGTTGATAATTGTTATTTCCTTTTGGTCTATTTCCCCTTTTATTAGTATGGAATGTCCTTCTTTATCTCGTTTGATCAATGTAGGTTTGAGTCTACTTTGTCAGAGATAAGTATTGCTACTCCTGCCTGTTTTCGGGGGCCATTGTTTTGGTAAATCTTCTTCCCGCCTTTCATCCTTAGCCTATGCTTATTTCTCTGTCGGTGAGATGGGTCTCCTGTAAGCAACAAATTGTTGGATCTTCCTTTTTAATCCATTTCGTCAAGTGGTGCCTTTTGATGGGTGAATTAAGTCCATTAACATTAAGTGTTAGTACTGATAGGTATATGGTGATTCCTGTCATTTAGTTGTCTTAGTTGTTTTAAGGTTTGATTGTGTGTAGCTAAGTTGAGGTTACTCTCTACTGTCTTGCTTTTTCTTTTCCTGTGGTTTGGTGCTCCCTGTCCTTTCATGGTTGTGTTGGGTTTCACTTTCTGTGTGCAGAATACCTTGAAGAATCCTTTGTAGTGGTGGCTTTGTGGTCACATATTGTTTTAGTTTCTGCTTATCATGGAAGACTTTTATTGCTCCATGTATTTTGAATGATAGTTTTGCTGGGTAGAGTATCCTGGGGTTGAAGTTATTTTCATTCAGTGACCGGAAGATCTCACCCCATGCTCTTCTTGCTTTTAATGTTTCTGTTAAGAAGTCTGCTGTGATTTTGATGGGTTTACCTTTGTATGTTACTTGTTTTTTTCTCTCTTACAGCCTTCAATATTCTTTCCTTAGCTTCTGAACTTGTTGTTTTAATGATGATATGTCGTGGGGTAGTTCTATTTTGATCTGGTCTGTTTGGTGTCCTGGAGGCCTCTTGCATCTGTATGGGTATATCTTTCTCTAGATTTGGGAAATTTTCTGTTATGATTTTGTTAAATATATTATGCATTCCCTTCGCTTGCACCTCTTCTCCTTCTTCGATGCCCATGATTCTCAAGTTTGGTCTTTTGATGGAGTCAGTGAGTTCTTGCATTTTCTTTTCACAGGTCTTGAGTTGTTTAATTAATAGTTCTTCAGTTTTTCCTTTAATTACCATTTCATCTTCAAGTTCTGAGATTCTGTCTTCTGTTTGTTCTATTCTGCTGGATTGGCCTTCCGTTTTGTTTTGCAGTTCTGTTTCATTCTTTTTTCTGAGATTTTCCATATCCTGGCTGTTTTCCTCTTTAATGTTGTCTATTTTTATCCTGAGTTCATTTATCTGTTTATTCATCGTGTTCTGTCTTTCACTTTGGTGTTTATACAGTGCTTCTATGGTTTCCTTTATTTCTTCTTTTGCTTTTTCAAATTCTCTATTTTTATTGTCTTGGAATTTCTTGAGTGTCTCCTGTACATTTTGGTTGACCCTATCCAGTATCATCTCTATAAAATTCTCATTGAGTACCTGTAGTATGTCTTCTTTTAAATTATTCTTGTGGGCTTCATTGGGTCCTTTGGCATAGTTTATCTTCATTTTGTTGGAGTCTGGATCTGAGTACTTGTTTTCTTCTTTCCCCTCTGGTTCCTGTACTAATTTTTTGCTGTGGGGAAACTGGTTTCCCTGTTTTTTCTGTCTTCCCGTCATTGCCTTTGGTGTTGTTACTGTCCCTGTACTGTGTGCAATTAAGTATTTTCTAGCTTGTAATAACAATGTAATATTTAGAATGGAAGGGTGAGAGGAGATGGAAAGCAAGAAGTTAATGAAATGGGAAAAACAAATACACAGACTGGAGGGAGAAAACAGAACAAGGTGTCAGACAAGAAGATTTCAAAAGTATAAACAGGGAGCTTTAGTGTACTAATCAACAGTAAGCTGAACAGACATTAGTGAGACAGAGAGAGGATTGAAAATCAAAAATTAAAAAAAAAAGGTAAGAATAAAAATAAAAAATAAGTAAATGAAAGAAAAATTTATTTATAAAAATGTATTAAAATAAAATGAAAAAATAGAAAATTTGAAAAAACCAAAAAAACCAAAAAATCTCCAAGTTCAAATGCAGTGAAGTCTCAGTCTCCAATCCTGGAGATGGTGCCTCAGATGTTGTTCTGTAGTTGTCTCATCAAAGGAGATGCATAAAGAAGAACAAAACTACACACACATACGCACAAGAAAAACCCCACCTAGTGTGCCAAGTTCAAATGCAATACAGTTTCAGTGTGTTTTTCAGCTTGCAGGTGTAATTCAGTTGTTCTCTCATCAAAGGTAGGGAGACAAAGAAAAACAAAAAAAAAAAGAGTCTGGAAACAGTTCTAAGAATGGTTTCTGCAACTGTGGCTTGCCTGCCTGCTGCTGTCAGCCTGCTGTTGCTGGAGGCGTTATTTATGCAGATCTCTGGGGTGAGCTTAGCACTCACCTGGCCCTGCAGGCTTTGTTTGCTCAGATTTCTCCTGTCCGTGAGCCTCTGCTACAAGCTTTCCCCTTTCCAAGCACTGGGAAAGGTGACACTGCACCCACATTCTCAGGCCTGCATGTTTATCTACAGTTCATGTGGGAGGTGCGTCTTCCCCCTCTCCTGTGCAGTTCTCCTCCCACCTCCGCTTTCACAAGCTTTCCTGCTCCTGATTACTGGGCAGTGCTGCTGCTCCTGCCAGCTGCCATGTTTGTTTACAGCTCACATGGGAAGTGGGTCTTCCCTCTTCTCCTGTGGAGTTTTCCTCCCTCCACCACTCTCACAAGCTTTTCCACTCCTGGTTGCTGGGCACACGCCCCCACTCCTGCCAGAGGCCTCTCTGGCCCGCCCAGCCTGTTTATTTATAGTCCCGGGAAGGATTCCCTTCCCCCAATCTCTGGCACTCAGTGCGCCTCACCCTCTTTCCTGCATGTCTTATTTGTTCTTATTGCTTATTACTCAGTTTCTCTTTTTTTCCCCTGGTGGAGGTCATTCTGTCCAGTGGGCTATGCTGCTCTGGCCCAGGCTTGTCTGTGGGAGTACCGCGGTACCCTGAAGCTCACCTGGTCTGCGTCTTCCCAAGCCATCTGGGCGCCTGCGACTGGCAGCCCGGGGGCCCTCCTGGTTTCTCTGTTTAATGTGACATGGAGATTCTCTGTGCTGGTTGGAGGTGTGGAGGGGTCAAAGTTATGCCTCTTTTCAGTGATTATGCCTGCAAAGTGTGCCTCCAGTGTCTCTCCAAGATTTCACTATAGGAGGCTCGCTTTCTGCTTCCTCCCTCTAGCCACCATCTTGGAATCCCCGATAACAAACGCTTGATTAGAATCAGGTGACTGTAAAAGAGTGCAATTTTCAGCTAGCATCACCAGGTTATGCCTGGACTATGGAGAGAAAAGGGTAAAATTCCAGAGATGGGAGTCAATGCCAGTGAATGTAAGTAGCAAGGCAAATCCAGTAAGGTATACTAAATCCAATTCAGTGGATACTTTCTCAACTTGTACATTATGTACTTGGATATAGTTCAACACCCAGTTTGCCTGCATGTTAACACAGTTTTGCTCACTAAATGGCTTACTAGGAATTTAGGTGCCCAGGGTCTGTGGTAAAGAAAGGACAAAGTCTTAAGAAGCAAATGTCAAAGTCATATCTAAATCTTTTTTTCCTTTATATACATATTTATTTGGTACTGAATATTAAAATAACATCAGAATTCCTTTTATGGCAACCCAAATATTTGAAAATGAGAAAATATAGTTACCTACCCTAATTATTACATTCTAACCAGAGTACCCCATGTTCTCACACCCCTTCAGGTTATATTTCATTTCACAGACTTTAGGTTTCTAAAACAAAGACTTGAGACCTATTGGTGCTTCTTGGTTCAAATCAAAATGTAGAACTAAATAAAGTATTTTAAAGTCATTCATATACAAATTACTCAATTCCCTTATAAATTAATCATAGAGGGAGGAAGAGCCCTAGCACCAAAAAGAGTGAAAATAAAAGATACAAGATAACAAGGTCATATCATATACATCAGTTATTCAAAATTCGTGGTATGTGGCTTTCAACATGCTGCATTAAATTACCATCAGGAAAACAGCATTAGATTTATGCCTAAGTTAAAACTCCCAAGTCCCACTAAAAGAGAGAGAGAGAAAGAGAGAGAGAGAGAGAAAAGATTTAAGCCTAAATTGACTCTACTCTGTCATAATCACTCCCTAGTCTAGCATTCTCAGAAGGATCTCAGCTATGGTACAGGCAGTAACTGCAGGAGCATTGGAACGGCACACTCTGCACTCCTTTAATACCGTCTCTTAGCTTTTCTCTTCGAACCCGGGAGTATCTGTTGCCCAGGCCAGGCATTCTCTCCTTGTGGATAACAAGGTCCGGACCCCTCTCTGCCTACAGGGAGTGTGACCTCTGGTCTCCTATAGGACCCTTTCGCTTCTATTGGGCACTTGGGCTGGACCTTCTGGTAGAGGGGAAGGGAACCTGGGAAGAGGGTTGAGGGTCAAGTTATGAAGGTCCCTTAACAAGGTTTCTGGATGAGAGCCTGCTGAATCTCTTGGGGAATTTTCTTCATAGGCCATCTGAAAAGATTCTGGGGTCAAGGTTGGGTTAAACGTTTGGGAGGACTCCATTGGTGCCCTCTCTAAATCTTGACCTGACAAATCAAAGAGGAAAAGGCTACTTTGTCACCACAAAAAGCTTATGTTCATATATCATCTTATAACATAAAACTTTCAATTACAGGGTTGAGCCTCACATAATCTCTTGGATATATAGGGCAAATATCTATAGGTTTTTGATATTGATATTTTTTTAAACTAAGGAAGAAGGTAGATGTTGACTCATGGTTGGGCTATGGAGAATAGGGAGTAGGTTTCTGACACTAAATCAGGAAGAGAAGTTCCTGATCATATGTATCATGGCTACTGAGAGCTACCAAAGCTAAACCTCCTAATCTTCCTGTGTATTGATCTTATCTAAATAATTATAACAGCTACTTTGTTGATCATCAAAGACCTGAAGAACCAAGCTTTCACATATCCTTACATGATCCAAGGAGACAACTATTATTATTCTTTTTTTTTCTTAAGATAAAGTTCAGGGAGCATCCTGTTCAAGTTCTCCTCAGTCTATTTCATTTTACTTTCCATCTAACATGGCTTATACCTTGTATTACCCTTCATCATAATATAGGTACTCATTGTACTTTCCTCTGAAGATGTCTTATTATTGTACCATGATGATTAAAATTTTCCTACTTATGACCTGTAGGTAGAAGAGGGATTACTAGGAACTGGGAAGGATGTGGGGGAAGGGGAAAGGGGGTGGATAAGAAGGGTACATGGATACCATATAATCAATTCACAACATATGCATATATGGAAACACCATAGTAAATCCCATTAATGAAAAAATCCTTTTAGGGTTTAAAAACCCTAAAACTTAAAGAAAACAGGTATTCTGCACTACCACAACTTGCATAAAAGCAGGGGCAATGAGATTGCATCTTAGATTGTAATGTGACTGACTTAAATCAGAATATCTGATTCTGCTCCAATACATTCAAGGGACAGTAATCTAATTTCCCTGTGATTTAGTTTCTCCATTTGTACAAATGCAAAAAAAAAAAAAAACCCAAAACAAACAAACAAAAAATCACTGTACCTTTAGGGAAAAGAATATTCCATAGGAGTATAAAAGGGTAAATTTCAGAAAGTATTAAAAAAATTTTTGATAGCTCTGGAAAAAATTGGACAAACTGAAGGAGCTGCCATTATTCAGGATACTGTTAAAATTCACATTGGTGGCAAAGCAGCCTTTACATTTTCACTTTCATTATTGTTCTTGGCATTGCATTTGCCTCTTTAAGCCATCTTTGCTCAACCTCTCCATGCAAAGCCAACCTAATCAGCCAACAACAGGAGTTCACAATGTATAGGGCTCATTGTTACTTCGGAGAAACTGCCACTGTAATCCTAGCTAGTGATTAAATATTTAGTGTCACTAATATCAGCAACAGAAAAAATAAAATGCTATTTCTTGAAGATCTTGGCAAACATATTGGTGGCAGCCAGTCAATCATGGGAGTGATAGATTGACTACCTCATTAAAGGTGATAAAATATAAAATAAGCTCCAGAGCTTATCCACTTGCTCTCTCTCTCCCTATTAGGTGAAATTGGGACATTCATGTTGAATTTTAGAACTAGCTTGAAGCAAAACTGACCACCAAAGGCAAAGAAGTACAGATATTATAAATAATTTGCTTTACCCCAAATTCTAGGTGAACTTGATACATTGCCTGAGGCATTGAAATACTTGGGAAACTAGAAACTGTCCCTTGTTCAGAGCTTAGGACAGCAGACTAACTGCATGACAAAAGAGCTCACTCTTCCTTCACTCAATTCATCATCCCGCCACCACCACCACCACCACCACCACTAGCACCGCTACTACCTAACACAAGAATGCCACAGCCTCTAGATATTTCTAAATTGGATGTAGGATAACAGCCACAAGATAGAGGAAACACACTATACCTTGTCCTTGTGTGCCTTCAGGTTAGTGCCAGTGATTCTAAGCTTGGGTCTGAAATGATGCGTTCACAAACCTATTAGACCTCTTGATTTCACAGGGGTAGACCTGAGCCAGGCACCCAGAAACTGGGATGAGGCTGTATCTGTCCATGTCAAGTTACTTGATTGTGCATGAGCAAGTTGACTGGACATTGCACAGATCCTTCATGCTTGGAGGTCAGGTCTTGTCAGGTGGACTCCCTCTGTGACTGTACCACCACCTCTACTCAGGCTGTGCCTGATTGCATCATTAATACTGCTTGCTTACTGCCATTCTTTCTCATGCTTTGGTCTTTGAGCCACTTTCATCTCTTTACAGGGACACGTGAGTGAAAGCACTCAGCTGCAGGACTCCACTTCATGCCTTTGTAGAAGTGCATCTAATCCATCGATCCTGTGGAGTTTCCCTCTGTATTACTGGTGAGGCAGTGGTCTTTTCCCCCGCTCTTGGCTTCATAATGGTCTGTACCCCCTGGCCTTTTAACAATTGCTCCTGCAAGTCCCAGCAACTTGATCCAACAAGGGAACCCTACAGAAGAGCAAGGTCATGAGCAGGACCTCAGGCCAAAGGTGCACCACTCCCTAACTGCTGAGTATATTCCCCTTCAGCAGCAGCCATGGGCAGCCCCCATCACTAGTCCTGGCTTCATTTCCCACTCCTCCTCCTTCTCCACACTCCTCTAATTGCGATGCTCTAATGATTCCTCTAGAATCATTTATTTCATTTATTAGATAATGCTGCTGAAGGGGTTATTAATTTTTCCCTGGCCCCAACAACCATTTTTGTTCTTTTAGAAACAAAGGAATAAATAGTGTCAAGTAAGTTAAGACAAGTATATCCTTAAAAATTAATAGCTGTCTCATGTACATCCTTTTCTGAGACTTTCATTGTTCTATCAATCTCCTTGAGACCATAAAGATTACACAAGGGAATAGTTTTGGGTCTATACACCTGTTATCGGGGTCTAACAGTCCTTGTCACTACACAAACAAGGTCCCAGTAAAGAAGAAGTAATTTGAAATATGGTTTCACTAACTGTTTAGTCACATTTTTATCAGTCTATTTTGAAATAAAAATTCTATACCTAGAATTGCACATTGGGTGATACAAATAAGTAACAATTATTAAGCAAACTATTTTCAATTTTGTGTGAATATAGCAAAAACAGCTGAATGCACTGATTTATGACAGCACCGTTAAATGTGCATTTGTTAAAAATTACCTAGAAATCCACCTTTAAAAAAAAAAATGAAGCTTGCAGGGAAAGAACCTTTTTCATGGAAGGATCATTAATACATTTACATTTTAAAATTACATCCCTAAGGGAGCCAGAGAAAGCAGTTATTTTTTATTTTAAGTGTCATTTGCTATTCCCTTTATTGCTGTATCTCTGTAGGTCGGGACACTATAAAGATCTGGAAATGGAAACCACAAAGATATAAAAGTCAAAAAGTTGCAGTAAGGACACAACTATTCAACCTGTGCATTGGCTCAAGAGGCAAGTAGAATGGTAAATGCTCACTTGCCTTGAGAATTATACAAAGCAGCCTCCCTCTCACCTCAGATGTTCTTTTCCTTGCTGAGGAATGCAGGTGTTTAGGTACAAATGACACCTTCCAGTCAAAGTAAAAATCTCCCACCCCTTCAAGTAAAAAGTTCCCCTGATGGTCTTTTGAATTGTGCTGAGTGGTTTTTGCAAATGGAGACTTGCATGGTCCCGCTGAAACACAAGCCCTATTTCAGAAATAGACAGAAAAAAAAAGAAAGAAAAGAAAAGTGCTTAATATGACTATTGCTTGGGTTGATTTGCTCTAGCCCCAGGGTCCAACTTGGACCTTGAATAGAGTCTGTGTGAGTGCTTTCCATGGTCTGTTGCATCATCATATAGCAAAACTGAATTGTTTTGACGAGAGCTGGTGAACAGGCTATGTTTGGACAGACTGGGTCTGTTTTTAGCCATTAAAAGGGGCTATTAAAACTGCTGAGCTGTCATTAAGGCACATTGTGAGGTGCCCAGGACAAAGCAGCAAGAAGCAAATTGGCTTTCTGCATCCCAGAGCCCTGAGTCTGGGAAGACTTTACACTGTCAGGCAAACTCCACTTAACAGTGCGGAGCTGACCAACACTTACACCAGGTGTGACTGAGAGAAGCTCAGCTTGAATTAAACTCTGGAAAAGTGCCTTGGGTTAAAAGAAAGAAAAGGAAGGAAACAGTTTAAAATTTCTAGTATTGGTCAGGACAGTGGGCAATGTTCTCTGGACTCAGTCTGCATTACAGCAAAAACTCATTAATTTGGAATAATTGAGAGAAGGAAAGTATGAGGTCTTCCAAGTTGAAACAAGGAATTACACAAGTTTTGTTTTCTTTTTTTTTTTTTTTTGGAATACTGCCATTGTCTTACATGATAGCTCAAAGCTAATAACTGCTACTAACTAAATATTCTATTTAATGTCTGTAGTCCAATTTGTAATTAGCACACTATTATTGCTGTGCAAATATCATGCTTTGGTTGTTTGCTTTTAAGATTTCTTCAGTGGGATAATATCCCTCTCACATTCTTTTTTGCATTATTGATTTCATTGATTATACAATTAAATAATAAATTGCGTCACAAGGATAAGTTATAGCTTGGCCCCATTTAAATAATCCTCAATCCTGAAGCATTCTGAATTAGTAATTAGTTTAAATAAGCAAAATAGTATTTTATTGTGTATTGAAATAAAAGAGAGTGTTATGACTCTTGAAAATCAAGGAAAATGATATCTGTCCTCTTGATCTCCTTTGTGTCCCTCCTTCTCAGGGATCTGAGCATAAATTCCAGTCCTCTCTCCTTTGTCTTTAACCTCTCCTTCTTTGCTGTTTCCTAGGTGTAAATATTTGAACAGATGTCATTTGTCCCTGGTTTAATGGTAAAGTCTCTAAACTTCATGTCCATCTCAAGGGATCACCTTATCCACTTCCCTCTTCATCAAAGCCAGATTTAAAAAGAGTTTTCTATAATCTTGGCTTTTCATTCTCAAACTCTGTGCCATTTCCTGTGAGTCTGCTGAAATTTCACTTCTTCCCCCACCACTCTGTGGAAACCTCTGTCTCTGTCTCTCTCTCACTCACTCTCTCAGTCACACACACACACACACACACACACACACACACACACACACACACACAGGGATCCCTGACATTCTGACCTTTCTTGGCCTGGAGAGGACTTCCAAGACAAAGCTGAGTTTGAGTTGGAAGAGCAGATTTCCTTGCACTTTTCCCAACAGGAAAAGAAACACATACTTTTTCACCATTCAAATTACTTTAGCTTGACATTCTTTAACTTTTTATCAGGTTAAAGAAGTTGTACTGTTTTAGAAAGTCAGGAATTTTTTTAAAAATAATGAATGGGGATTGAATCATATCAAAGAGAGTTCCCTGCATCTACTAAGCTAGCCAATGAATATACAAACTCCAGCAGGATAGGGCACCCACCTTCCAGACTGCATTCTTCTGTTAGCCTCACTGCCAATCAGACATGGATTACATACAAGACCAGTGTATCCTTTAATTATTCTTATGCATCCTTTGTTATAAAATGTGTCCACTGATCCAAGAAAATATTTTGTTGGATACTTGTCACAAAAAAAATCAGTCATTCTATAAACACTCTGAGCAGGAAAATCCAAATCATATCCAGAACAGGTATTGATTCAGGTAAAGATAACCTCTGAGTCTTCTAATGTATCTCCCTGTGGAAGAAAACCAATATTAATGGTCCCTCTGATTAGGTTTTTCAGATACAAGATCTCAAAATTGAACTTGACTTTCAGATAAATAAGGAATGACTTTTTAGCATAAGGATGTCCCAACAATTGCATGAGACATAATTATACTAAAAATATTGTTTATTTATCTGGGCATCTTGTATTTTGTTTTGCTACATTTTGCGACTCAAGTCCTAGTAGCAGTCTGGTCTACTGAGGAATGGTGCCAGATCAAGGATTCAACCTCTCTTACTGCTGCTACCCAATAGGACATTTAGCAGTGTCAGCCTCAGGGAGGATCAAATTGTTGAGTTCATGAATAGCCTCCACTCCTGCTATCATAGCCATCTGTCCATGCTCCATCACGGTACAGAAGTGGCTAAAGGGAGAAGCTGAGTGACTTTCACAGAGTGAACCATCCTGTATGCTTGGTCTCTAACAGTATTCTCTAAGGTGAGTCATAAAAATTCATGTACTTTGTTCCAATCTTCATGCCACTTTTCCTTCTTTTTTGGTGCTGAGATCTAATCCAAGGCCTTGGGCATGCTAGGTAAGAGCTCTACCACTGAGCTACATCCAAGCCCATGCTACATTTCCAGAATTCTTTCCAACCTTGATTCAAGCCCCTGACCAGCTGCACAAACTCTCTGCCACTGCCCAGGTTTTCAGCTGAATGTTCCTATCTCCAGTCAGTTCTCTCTCCAGATAAAGTGGATGGATAAGCAGTGTACTGACCACAACTTTGTTTGATTGGAGGATTTTCCTTTACATTCACATTTACAGCTAGCCTTGAGTGGGGCTGTAATGTACTGTGAACCAGTCTTTCCCCTACATAAGTTGGTCATAGAAAACTCCTTATTAAGCCATATTGTGAACTTACAAAGAGGTGCTTGGTCTAATGGAAGTAGGAGGCATAAGGGTCTATCCTACCTATTTCTGTTACTAGGGTTTTCTTATCTATACCTAGGCTTGACACCAAATATGACATTTTTACCCACAATGGATTGCTATTGCTTTGCCCGATCTCATGTTTTGGGACATCTGAAAATGCACAGCTTGGTGAGGAACTCTGGTTGGGTAGATAATGAATGAATCCTAGGCAGGTCCTTTGTCTCCACTAGATTCAAGCATGCCAGAAACTGTGCTGAAAAAGACATGACTTCATTCCAGAACTGGACACATCTTCCCTGCAGGTTTATGGGAACTTTCCAGAGATTTTCCATCACTTCTTTATCCAAAACACATACTTTAGTATCACCAGATCTGCTGGGTAACACAGACTAAGCAGCAGGACATTAGAAGGCACCTGCTGCAGATACTTCTTGAACTGCAAATGACTGCCCTGGCAGCCTGAACAGTCACTCAGGAATGGAGTAGGGCTGAAATTTCAGGTGTAGCATATGCTGACACTAATACCCACAGAGATCTAAGGGGCAGAAAGAGGAACAAATGACCCTTCGTCTTGGAGGGATAACCCATTGTGCTCATACCACTGGCATAAATACCATCAATGTGCCTGCATTTGTTTACTACTGCAGAGTGATGAATGGCCATCCATAAGCTTAGGGTGGAAGATACCCTATTTCTATTATCTCACAATGTGCATGGCTTAGGAGTTCAGGCATGGCTTACCTGAGCTCTCTGTTTCCTGGTCTCAGGAGGTTGTGATTTTGGCATGACTGCAATTGAGGTCCTATTAAAAATTGGGAAAATCCATCCCCAATCTCCTTCAGTTTGTGGGAAGAATTCTTCTCTGTGCTGAGTTGTCTGAACATCTTACTGCTGTCAACTACGAGTCACCCTCAAGTTCCAGAACCTCATGGTACCCTGCCAAATACTTCTTAGTTCTCACTATAGCACTTGCTTTTACAAAGTCAGTGCAAGACCATCTCTCTTTAGAAAAGATGCAGTTCCTCTGTAATTGGCTTTCACCTGATTCGTTCTGGTCCAAATAGGATAACTCCCCTACCCCCATCAGACTCTCCTTATTTTGTTTGCCAGGAATCAAACCCTGAGCCTTTCACATACTAAGCAGGTTCTTTATGACTGAGCTACACCACCCAGTCCCAAAAAACTCCCTTTTGGTTAACAAAAAACATTTGATACCTTGATTATGTCTGCAAAACACTGTTCATCTTTTCCAGAAAAACAAAACTCAGTCAGAAGAGTGAAGTCATATGGTGTGCACAGGTCCCACCCTCAAAGGTGGAGATTATATGGCTGGTGTACATCGGGGACTGGGAACCCTGAGGTCTGGTTTAGAATCTGCCTTCCATTGTCTACTCCTCTGGTCTGACAACTATGGTGCTTATATTTTGAAAATCAGCCATCTCTTGGATTCATGCCTTTAACCAGGGCCACTACTTTTTCCTTTGAAGTTCCCACTGGAGAAAGGTGGAAATTCTCAGTCAGCATTCTGTCTCTTAGCATCTATCTCATATTTTTAGACTGAGTTTCAGTGCTTCATTCATGGTCATATTTAAATTTCTATTTGAAACTGAATCTAATATTTTCTTTAAGCTGACTATAGAAAGAGGTCAAATGGGACAAAAGACTAAAGAAAAGGGAAAAGCAGAATTACAAAATAAGTTTTGGTTAAAAATTAAAGAAGCATGTTTTAGAGAAATTAAATTTTAAGTTGCATATGCTTAAAATATGCATAGTGAACTAGGAATGATAGGCTTAAAAACAGAAAGTATCAATTTGCACTCACAACTTAAAATCACTGCCTCTTCAGCTGTCACTAAGACAACCTACTGTCACATCATCTTTCTGCCCACATCAGATGGGCATCCCTAAATTTTGGACCTGAAAGAGCACTCTCCATTAGTAAGAAATCAAACTCCTTGGAGAGCAGCACATTCTGGCCTTAGCATAGACGATAATCAGTATTTCCAGAAAAGATGAAAATTTCAAAAAGTATTGGAGGTAATGATGACAAGGATCCAGTTTAGAATGTGCATATTTTTCCAAATAAGTGACAGAAAAAGACAAAAGTCACTATTGCTAAAGGAAGTGGAGTGGGTAAAAAGTATTTTGTTTTATTAAAAATAAATTTAAATACAATATTCACAAAGCTAAACATTTACAGAAAGGGACATAATATAAAAGAAGAATGAATACGATAGGATATTTTTATTATTTTTAGTTACCTGTATGACTTCTCATTTTCTTTAGAAATGGTAGCTTATTTTTTTAATGAAGATAAGAGGTTTCTTTCCACATGTGTAAGTGAGAAAGGGTTGGGAAAGGAAACAGAAAATTCATTAAAAGAAGGACCTCTTCTCATGCAATGTTCTGATAGAAGGTCCCAAGGGGAAAGTGATTAGTCAAACATTCCAGGTGACATGCTGCACAGACTCAGTCACTCAATTTCTGGGAGAGAAATTACTAGAAGATCCTGCTAAAACATCATCAGATATATTATGAGCTGAACTCAAAACCCTGTCATCAAGAGTGTTGACCAAAACAAGACATACCCTGTTATGAAGGAAAATATAATCTGAAAATCCTATTGATGGAGTAAGTGATGTGGATATACTCTAAGATGAAACTCTACCACAAACTCTGGGTTGGAATTTTATCAACAAAACACATACTATTCAATGACACTGAATTTGCATTTCTTGTGGTGTAGATGATCTTTTCCCATCCACATTGGGAGGACAGGAAATATTAAAATCCCAAGAAAGCATAAAATAAAGTTTACAACATCCACAAAACAAATAAAACTAAGTACACCCAAACCTTGATATTGATTAAAGGTAGTGATACCACTATATTTTTAAGTGATAGTCAAGAAGACAAGTAGGAATTGCTTAAAAAACATCTGCAGCATTGAAGAGGGCATGGCACATTACCAGACTTGTTTTAAAATTGTACAAAGAGCTTTTTTTTTTCCTTTTATGTCATCATTTTTACGTTTACTTACATGTGTATACATTGTTTGTGCCACCTCCCTCCACCAGCCCCAGTCCCCTCACTTCCAAACAGAACCTGTTCTGCCCTCTTCTCAGATTTTGTTAAAGAGAAAGCATAAGAGATAATAAGAAAGACATAGCGTTTTTTCTAGTTTGGGATTAAGATAGCTATACAGAGAGATTCTTAGACTTTTGAATTAAAAAAAAAAAGGTTCAGAAAATTTGGCTGAAGTCAAAGTTTGCATGCTTAAGAATGTCTTTTTTTTTTTACAGTCAATTTTTTATTGCTTTTTTTTAATGGAACTTTTTTTTTTCAATTGTTGTGCTGGGTGTGAGTGCACTGCAGCATTTACAAAGGTTCTTACAATGTTTCAAATATTTCATACTTGAAATCCCCCCCTCCACTTCTCTCCGCCAAACCTCCTCCCCTGGTTTCTGGAACAGCTTCAACGGGTATCATTTTTGCATTTGCATACATGTGTATACATTGTTTGCAGCAAAGTAAATGTCTACATTTTGATAATCAGTAGAATTTAAGGATTTAGGATTTTCTGTACTTAACAATTAAAGATTTAGGATTTTCGTACTTAACAGTTTGATTATTAAACAAGCACAAGTAGTAGTAAATCTACTCCAGTTGGAAAACTATAAGAGCATTACAGAGCTTACCAACATTATTTTAAGTAACCAATTTTTAAAATCTCAATTTCTCTCTTTTTCTTTTGTTTTGTTTTTGTTTCTGGAAGTTTTTTTTTTTTTTTCAGTTTTGCAAACCTCTTCCCTGTTCAATAGTTCTTCTATTATCTATCTACTCCTACTTCTATCTCGTGACTCACTGTTAACTTATGTATTTTATGGTATCTCAAGTGTTGGGATATTTTTCTTCTGAATTTTGTCACATGTATTTCCCCACATGGTTTGTGAGCAGGCACATTTTTCCCCAATGTGAGCTCATCTTTACTGCTGCCTAACCTTCCAAAACGTTACTCCTCCAAGGGATTCCTAGGTGCTGTGTATCTTAACAGTATCCTTGAAGAGTGGATTTGTGTTTGCTTACATGGTGTCCCACACTTCATGTGTGTGGAACTAGACTTTACACTAGCATTTCAGACTCAGATTCCCATGTAACATAAGGAAGGTATATTAGAATTTTGCATATATGTATAATAAAAAGTTGGAGTTTTGATTTTTCATGGGAGATTTTCTTTCTCTGTATTTTCTTTCTTTTTTTTTTTTTTAGCTTCCTTGTTCTTTTTCATTGCTAGTTGGAGACCTTTTTTTGTTGTGTAAGGACTGCTCTTCTAGTATCTATGTCTACATAATCAAACTCTGCCTCCTGCAGATGCAAGGCCACATTTGCTGTCCCTCTAAGAGTGACAAATCTCTTGGACTCCTTGAAGAATAAAATACATCAAATTGTGGAGTGTAGCTTCAGCTCATACCTGAGAGTTTCAGTCTGCCCTGGCTGCTGTCCTGACCAATGAATTCCAGACACGCTAGCGTCCACAATCACATAAGCCAATCTCTTGCAATAAATCTCTCTCAACATACACACGCACATGACATTTTGTCCCAGACTTTATTTTATATATATACAAGTAAACTATTTGCAATCATTGCAATTCAAGTTGCTTATTTCATTATTCAAAATAGGCTGATTTTACACCCTTATCTTCATAGAGAAGTGGTGCATAAGATAGATGTCTTCACACACAAGGAGTCTGCTATGTGCTTTCTGGAATACAGTCAGTGTGAGCAGCTCTCAGGGACTGGGGGGCAACAAGAGGACAGAGTTCCATCCCTCAATTACTGCTCCATTTCCTGCTGGGTCTCTGTTCATTGGGAAACAGTGCTGGCTAAATCAGCAGTCTGTCAATTACACACAACCTTCTCTTCATTCCTCCCTCCTCAATTTAGGAAGGAACAGGATATTGGTATAAAAATACAATAAGGACAGAAAACACGTAACAAGAGCCAAGAGTATAAAGCATGAGAGAAGACTGTGACTAAATCTTTATGGCCTAGAAAAGAGGCAGCTCAGCAGGGCCAGTGATTGCAGTCCATAAATGTCTTCAGGTAACCATATACATGACACAAGGGACTTGCTTATTGCAGAAGAAAATGCTAAGACAAAGCAAAATTGCTCAGAGGTTTGGAATGAACTGTTTAGACAACAAAAATGAAAAGGTTTTTGAATATATGAAATTAGAAAATGCGATGTCATATAAAATATTCATAGAAGTGGTGAGAAAAACCATGGGCTGACTTAGTACATAGCAAGCCTACTGTCAGGAATGCAAACACATTGTGACGGAAGTCACACACACACATTCTTACAAAAGAGATGCAGTAAAACAAAACAAAAACTCAAGAGAAGACTTTGCTGTCAACCATTCACTCAAAATAGATTGTAAGTTTCTCTGTGTACCATGGGAAAGGCTGGCTCGTGACTTCATCATCCATCCCCAGAGAGCTACAACTTTTTTCACTCCTAACACAGTCACAGCAGCAGCTGTCGCCATTGTTCATGGAAATGAGACCTCTCAATCCCCACCCCAGACTTGCTCTTCAAAACCTACATTTTATCAAACCCCTAGTGATATGCATGCAGAGAAATGTCTGAAAATCACTACAAAAGATTAATGCCCTACATATTTTTGAGTCCCCAAAGAAATGTAAGGTATACAAAGAGAAATTTTTTTCATGAAGGGTCTTATGTAATTACATTGTCAAAATGATATATTACTTGTTATCTATGAATTGGCCCTTTAATCAATGATTATATTAATATCAATGTTTACATTAATTTAAATATTATATTTTGTGCAATATCAGTAAACTTATAGTCAGTCCTGGGTTGGATTTGCTTTATTAATAATTTAATTTTTAATTTTATACTCTGCCACTAGGCACATAGAGCAATAGTTGTCAAAAATACTAGAAGAACTGTTACGCTTTAAATTGGATCGTGTCACTGAATTGTTTCTCTTTGTGTGGACTTCTGGGAGTTTAGCAAGAGAGTTGGACCACACTTGTGGCCCTATAGGAAAAGGTTGGATTAGTTAAAGAAAAACCCCTTGCGTTGGGGATCACAATCCCCGAGTCATTCCTTAGCAATGTAGACTTGACTGGAAACTCACCTTTGTGAGCCTCACTTTATTTATTTGTAATAAATAAGAACATTTCTCTATCAAGATGAGAACCTAACAAAGCAATGCACAAGGAAGGGTAATAATGAAATATTAAGGACTTGAAAGGGTAGGAGGTCACTGGCATCTCAGTACAGGACTGGAAACTTATTACCACCTAACATCTGTTAGACTCTGTTTCTGTTGGGTGTTGGTAGTTGCAGAATTCTTTGGTACTCATTTTCTCAAAGCATAAAATGATTTTTTGTAAAATTCTGTTTCAGGAATATAAAGTAGCTTTAGCTCTTAGGTAACCAGGATCCTTGCCAGAAGTCCAAGGCAAGAGGAGTAGAATGTGAATTTGTGGCACCAGGACCTGGCTTTCCTTTTGCCAAAGGAAAGACAAAACTCTGCCACTCAGATAATAGGTCCAGGTGGTTGGCTTGCTCAAGCATGGGTTTTCAGGAGGTGAAGTGTGAAGGCCATCGATGCTATACTCTTATCTGAATTCTTAAACCAGTGTTGCAGCCTGGTATTTCATGAGTCTTATTTGTGTCAAAAAGGTCTTCAAAGTATTGTTTCCACTAACATAAAAATCTTAAATTATCTTGCCTTAAAAAATAAATGAAAAGATCAGGCAACCCTAAATCTAGTTGCCAATGAACAATAATCTACTCTAACTAAATATAGGTATCTGGGCCCCCCAAAAGCCGTTAACACCCCATCCCAGGCTCTAGTCATTTATTTGGCCTACAACCATTTGACTATAACCATCTCTGAGCCTTCATTGATGTCCTAGTTTGATCCTAAGCATTGGTGAAGTGCCTTTTGCAAGGTCAGACTGTCCTTTTCTGCTCTGACCCAATCTGTGTAGTCTGTTCATTGAAATTCATGTGGTCCAGGACATGATGCCAGGAGACCGAGCTCCTGAGCATCAAAGAATGGCTGCTCAAGTATGAGGGCCCCTGAGCCATGCTTGGACCTGATTTCATCTCTCAGAAGCTAATGTAAGATTCTCCTCTTGCCTGAAAATGTATAGATATCCTCAGGAATATCTGAAGCACTAAAAATATTCCTCTTTCTTTCATATTTAGTCTTTTCTCAGCCCTCCTTTGTGTAGGCAGACAAACTATCCTCAGGCCAATTGCTTCTAGTGACTCAGAAGTAAAGTTATTTAGTTGAAGAAGGTGTATCTGTGGCCATGGAGGTGATCAAGCCACACAAGCTATGGGTAAGAATGTCCTGCCAGGTATGGTATGTTTGCCCAGGCATCACATCTCTGACAGTACAAATGTGGACAGTCATTGTTACTACTTTTCAGCAGTCCTCATTACAAGGGTTTACACTTAGAGTCAAGTGCAAAAGACTTCTGATTTAATTATCTATATACTTTGATTTCTTCTGTTCTACTCCATAAAGTCAAATCAAACCCAGCTTTTCATTAGCAAACAATTTTTATGACAAAAATAAAATATACCATAAAGAGAAAATAGACTCATATGAAATTAATCACACATATCCAGAGCAAGGGATGCCCAAAATGGAGTATTCATACACACTTTCCCAAAACTTTAATAAATGCCATTAGAGTCAGGATAATTGTATGGGGAATGTATTCTTGATTTAACTAAGTCTATGAGTTGTTATCAGAATTGACAATAGCAACTCAGATTTGTTCCAGTTGTTAAAATGCTGATGGGAGACCATGGCTTTATGTGACTCTTTGGGCCCACACACAAGGGCTTATGAGGAATGAATTCTGAGTTAGCCACCAGCTCAGCGGATGTGTGCAAGAGTCGATGGAACATGACAAGGGAAGTGTGATCTGTGCCAAGTACTATAACACTGATTGCCTTATTACTGCTAGCATGAATATAAATAAATTGACTTGCTCTAAATGAAAGGAAAAGTACCTATAGCTTGCAGTGCTCCAAGTAACTCCCAGTTAACACATAGTTTTGTTGGGCTCAACATCAAGGTCGCATGAAGCCTGTTCTGCAAGACCTGTCAATATAGCTAGAGGAATCAGAGAGACCCCACACTCTTGACCCTGTAGCCCTTGCTATTGGCATTCATGATCTATGAAAGCAGCAATTTTTACATCTTCAACCCTGGCACATGGGAAATACTACTCAATAAATATGCAATGGAAGGATGGATGGATGGATGTGAAAGTACATGCTAACAAAGTACATATGGGAAGATTTTTACTTATTAGCAAATGATGAGATCCAAAGTTGTTAATCACGAAATTTGCAGGTCCTGTGACACCCTGAACTCAAAGTCTGAAATTGATTTTCCTAGACCATGCTGCCTCTCAGGCCAGTGCAAAAGCACCATTCTATTTCCTTTTATTCACTAAGTTGGGTTGTCAGCACCACCATCATCATTCCCTGGACTTTAGGAATGTAAAGAAAGGAAAATTATACTCTGTTCTGAAAAAAAGATGAGGTTTTTGGAGAGGAATCACCATGAGTCTAACAGTCAAAATTTCTGAAAATCTACAAAGGGGACAATGTTAACAATGTTCTTTTCCAGTGAAGTCTGCCAGAAGTTTCCTCCATACTGTTTTAAATTTCATATTCATCCGGGTGCAGCACTAAAGAGAAAATCTCAAAGCTGAGTTTGGATATATTTGAGTAGGTGAACTCACCTGATATGTCCTACTCCTCCTGAGGAAGGCATCCTACCTCCGTCACTAGAATCTGAAAAATAGCTCAATTCTGAACAGACAGTTGCACCAGATCGTTTCCCACACATGGCTCTGTACTAAAACAGACATGTGGGCTTCAGGGTCCTCACTGTGGCCATCCCAACCAAGATCCCAACCACACAAGTGATCCACATTCTTCCAAAGATTGGCCTTCTGGTTGAAATGAAGCCCAGTGAACCACTGAGGTTCAGGAAGGACATGTATACCAGAAGCTACATGGTTAACCTAAGCCCCCCTTAACTCCTTTTTCTAACATAGTTTAAGAATTTATGCTGTATGGAAAATCATTTTTTCTCATTTTTTCCTCTTAATTCTGTTTACCAAATTTGCAAAATACATTCAACTTTTTAAATATAACATTGATGCAGAAATAGGCTTTTTGCCTCATCTTCAAAGTAAACATCTGTTAATTATTCTGGTGCAGAAGCTGGAAAAATTTAGATTGTGTAAGAACAGCTTAAGAAAAACAGCCAACATGGAGGTGCCATTAGACTGATTGTTTTCTGTAGATATACAGAATATATGAATAGTAATGCTTTCATCATAACTCTTGCTGACTTGAAGGCACAATCGAGTAGCATATTTCTGATTAATCCAGAGCCCAGTCCACATAGGCACATGTGCATAGTTCTGATAAGGTGAAGAAAGATGTGTTTCCATGTCAACAATTTAAAGGTTGGAACTATTTTGAGTTGTTAATATAAACTTTGATATTAGCTCATTGACTTTGATGGTTTTGCAAAGAATAAATTCTAACACAGTTACAATGACTGCTGAAATGTATTAAATCTCTAGAGAAACTGGAAAAACGTATACACATGACAGGCTTGTCAATCATTTCTTACTCTGATTTAGGTGACATTAGTATGTGATTTGTGTTAACTAGAAAAAATGACAGTATAGTATTTCATAATGGTCCCAAAATAAAACATTATGTCACTTTTTATGCGTTCCTCTAGAGTTTCTATATAATTACCAAAAAATAAAAATAAATAAATCCCAGTAGCTATATCTTGAGGCATAGTACCATCTCATCAGCTCATTAATACTCAGAAAATTACAATATGATTATCATAACTACAGGCAATATTTCCCTCAACAATAATTGGGGAACCATGATGATTCTAATCCCTGGGAACTCAACCAATCAGTTCTTCTATTTTCTTTCCAGAGACTCAAAGACAAAATGACAATTGTTTCATACCAGGACAGAACAACAACAATAAAAAAGATGTTTTGTCAATGACTATCATAAAGTCAAGTCTTATCATCAGAGAATAGTAGGCAGAAAGAGAGGTTAAAGGAAAGATCCAGGGCAAGGTGAAGCACGTGGGAAGAGTTGAGAAGTCAAGACTTGTCTTGGAAGGCAGGGAGGCAGTGTTTGGAAGGGAAGGCACAAACAGTGTTGGAAAAACTCAACTTCTAGAATTTTTAAACCCTAACCATTCCCCCAGTTCTAATTCTAATCTTACCTACTAAAGACTATGATATGAGATGACCATAAGACTATCCTTCTCTGATCTCTGACTTGAAGGCCCTAGGCCTTTTGAAAACCCTGCCACCTCTGCTGTAATGCTTCCCCTGGCTGCACAGTGACCATCCAGCGACCAACAGAGCAGGGAGACAAAGACAGGGCTGTTCCTAAGACGTGAAACTCCTCTGCAGGAGACTCTGGCTCCAGGATTCTTGCAGCCTTAACAGACTTTCTTAGAATTTCATGAAGATCTAAGCACTTCTACCCAATCTCTTCTCCTCCTGTCTCTCTTCTTCATTGAAGATCAGACCTATATCCTGATCTGGTGAGTCTCAGGACTTTCACAGAACCATTCCCTTTAAAATTTTTCTTGTATATCAATTCTATTGAAGTATCTGCTTCTTTGAGGACCCAAGCTTCTTCTATATTCCCAATGACGTTTTAAGGATAAGGAATTAACATTTGTTGAATAGCTACTATATGGCAGGTTCTTTACAAGTATCTAATTTAATTCCCATATCAACTGTTCAATAGTATCATCCTACATTTAAGAGTTGAGAAAGCTGTATCCAGAGTTTAAGGATTAGATTGAACTGTATGGAACTGCCATTGTTGTAATTTAATAAGGTCAATATTGGTTGTTTCATGTGATTTGACCTCCATAATTCACAAAGATGATACCACTACAAAGTGATCAAACTAAAATTTGAAACATTTCCTTCTGCTTCCAAGCCCCGTGTTCTTTTTACTCTACCACAATACTTCAGGGAACTTGGTGAAGGGAAAATACACATATAAATCTCACCCATAAGTTTATTCTATGTCGTATTTGACAAAATATATATTGAAGGTAAGTCAGAACATACTAAGGACAGAGTGACAATTTTAAAGAATTTTCTAGTTCTCAATCCTTTCTTAATTCTCATAATAATGAGAATTAACAAACATGAATAAATATGTATATATGCATGGGAAAAATCTAAGCCACTAGTGACAGCATGTCACTATGCTTTTGTTCATCTATGGTTTATGTTTCCCACAATGAGTGTGTATTACTTATATAAGAAAAAAGTTATTAAAATAAAACATAAAACTGCATTGCTAGCCAATCATTCTTCAAACACATCTATGGTCCCAGTGCCATCTGTCATACACTGTAGTCAGCAAGTAGATTAAATCAATAGGGAAGAAAAGATATATCCTCAGAAAACCTTCCTGCTCTGCCTTCAACCCATCTGGTCACAGACTTATGGCTTCTGGGTTTGTTCTGCACCTGAGGACCTTGTCCTCTTTTGGGAGCAGTGACAGAACATGCATACCACCCAGTCACATACAACTCTGAATGAATTCAAATAGCTCTCATCAGGGTTCAAGAAATACAAGCTCACAGAATCTTATGGGTTCCTACAGGAATTCCTAACCTTATGTGGCACCTAATTGACCTTCTTATTATCAACACACAAATTCAAAGGAGGAAAATGAAGCTTTACTAACAGCTGGTTGCTAACATGAGGTGAAAACAGACATTTTTTGTGATAACATCCAAGCAAGAGGTGCACACAGGGTAAATATTGACCAAAGTAAAGCCTAAACCAATATTTTACCTTAGGTAATAAATCTTGATATTCAGAAAAAACAGATTTTGTTTCCTATTATAAGCCTTATTAGTCACATTAGAAAGAGATAATAATCTCTGTCCTGACCTTGAAATTTAATTGAAGGAATGTTTAGCTTTAGAATCAGTTATTCTAAAAAAAGGAAGGAAAAGGCATTTCAACAATTACAAAAATCCTTTGTCATACTCTCCTTTATTTCTATAATGCTCTCTATGGTCCAGCAATGTAGCACATCTGAGTATAAAATTTTGTGTCCTTGTCTGTCATCTGTCAATAAACTTGGTACCACTTGATGCCAGACCCTGTAGCTGGGCTATTCATTTTGATACCTCATCGACACTTGATAAGCACATTGAGTGGAAAAAACAAATTGGTAAATTTGCAATAAAGTGTAGCAGCTTATCTTAGTTACTATGGCAAATGACCAGAACAGGTAAAAGTAGCAAAATATCTACTAGATTCAATTGTACCTTCCAGCATGCCAAGGGCAACAGTTTATCATTCTATTACTCTCACTAATAATTAATTAATACTTAAGGAAAGCACTTGATTTCTCTAATGTTGAATGAACAAAGATAATATCAACACATAGATAAGCTTTTGGAAGCCTCATACATTTGCTCTAATAATTCATACACACACACACACACACACACACACACATAAAGGCTTCCCAAAAAACCATTAATTTAGCAATGTACTCTTTCTTCATTCTCTACTCCATGAGAAGATCTATTGAGAATGTTTCTATGATGGGCAATTTTCAAACTCTATTTAATATAATCCTCTAACAACCCTATGAATTATAAATATCACAGTCTCATTTTACAGATAAGGAAACTAAGACATAGAACAGTTATATGAGCTCCCCTTGTCACAATACCAGTAAATGCCATCATCAGGATTTATCCCCAGACAATCAAGCTCCAGGTCTTATAAATATATGAGTTGAGCAATTAGGCAGTACCAAAACCTTCCTTTGGCTGTGCCTCACTTTTCACATTATCTAGGGTAAATGTCCAAATAAATGGCAAAATAATCATGCTAAAGAAATGTAAACTGTCATCATATTTGTCAATTTTTCCCTTAAACTTTAGTTCATTTCTTCTTAGTGTATTTGTTTCCAAAACCATGCTTAAAAGTAAGTGACACATGGACCAGTGGTGTTTTAATTTGAGTGTATGAAAGGAACAAACAGCAGTTTATTGTACAGGTCAACTATGAAAAGCAAGGTCTTGGACTTGGCCATGTTGATAAGGCCAACTGCTATGACAGACTCTAGGTTATGAAGAAATATATGTCTTGCTCAGACAGATCTACCATTGGGAAAGACAGTAGTGTAGAGAAAACAAAGGGCTTGCTTCACAGTCTTCCAGAGACTCACAGACGGCTCTGCTATCTTCAACATATGGATTCCTAAGCTATCTGTGGATTTGACAGCCAGACAATGGATAAGGGAAGGTAAGTAGGCCTATCTGCTTCTTACTCTTTATCGCTCAACTGACTGACATCTTTTCCATTTACATTTCACTGGTGAGACCTGACTGAATGCCCCTACCTTGCTAATGGAGTGGGGAAATGTGTAGCTATGTAGTCGCTGTCTGACGTTCACAGCATCTGGGGGAAGGAGAGCAGGTAACCAACCACCTCCATCACAACATATAACCAAGACTCCAGGCTGCTCTGGATTCTATTTCTTCCTCTCTAAATCATGGACTTGAACCACAGGATCTCTCTAGACTGTCTGAGGTTATTGAAACCTATATGACTCAAAGCTTTCAGGATGTCTATCTGTCTATCTATCTGTCTACATTTACATCTATCAATATAGATATAGCTATATGGATATATGTAGAATACATCATTTTTATCTTAGGATTTAAAGTGAACTTCTCTAGAAATTCAAATGGCCAAAAAACACATGAAAAAATGTTTACCATCTCTAGCCATAAAGGAAATGCAAATAAAAACCACACTAAGATTCCACCTCACCCCTGTTAGAATAGCCATCATTAGCAACACCACTAACAACAGGTGTTGGTGAGGATATGGGGAAAAAGGAACCCTCATACACTGCTGGTGGGAATGCAAGGTAGTACAACCACTCTGGAAAAAATCTGGAGGCTTCTTAAATATCTAAACATAGATCTGCCATATGATTCAGCAATCCACTCCTGGGGATATACCCAAAATAATGTGACTCAGGTTACTCCAGAGGCACCTGCACACCCATGTTTAATGCAGCACTATTCACAATAGCCAAGTTATGGAAATAGCCAAGATGTCCCACTACTGACGAATGGATTAAGAAAATGTGGTATTTATACACAATGGAATTTTACTCAGCCATGAAGAAGAGTGAAATCTTATCATTTGCAAGTAAATGGATGGAACTGGAAAACATCATCCTGAGCGAGGTTAGCCAGGCTCAGAAGACCAAAAATCCTATGTTCTCCCTCATATGCAGACTTTAGATCTAGGGCAAATACAGCAATGTGGTTGGACTTGGGTCACATGATAAGTGGAGAGCATACATGGGAGGTATGGGGATAGGTAAGAAACCCAAAACATGATAGTATATGATGTCCCCACTCCAGAGGAACTAATACAGAAACCTTAAAGCGACAGAGGTCAACATGGGACGGGGATCAGGAACTAGTGAAAAGGTCAGTTAGAGATGAATCAACTTGGGATGTAACACATTTGTACATGGAAGCAATGCTAGGAATCTCTTTGTATAGCTATCCTTATTTCAACTAGCAAAAACGCTTTGTCTTTCTTATTATTGCGTATATTTTCTCTTCAACAAAATTAGAGATAAGGGGTAGAACAGGTTCTGCCTGGAAGCAAGGAGGGTTGGGGGAAAGTGGGAGGTGGTGGGTAGTTAAAGGGTCTAAACAATGTATGCACATATGAATAAATGAATTAAAAAAATAAAGTGAACTTCTCTGATTTTTTAAAGTAAATACAGACTATTGTTTGACCATCTACTCTTTGGTCACTAATGTCTCTTTTTATTTCACTGACATTGACAGAGTACAGATTGTTCCTGGCTTTCAAAGGTGGGTTAAAAAGTACTGTACTGAGGTACTAAGAGTACTTCCCTATAGAAGGCTCCATCCCCAAAATAATATGTTTATTAATTGCATGTCTCATTGTAATTCTAAGAAAGGTAGGTAGATAAAACATCAGTAATTAGATACTGATTAGATGGGGGGGGGTTTACCTCAGTGCTGAGTACTTGAGTAGCTGTTCAAGGTGTTGTATCTAACCCCTACCACTAAAATTTAAAAAGCAGCAAATAATAAGATGTGTTCACTCTATAAAAACTTAGCTCTATCCAGTACCTTATAATTAATATACTCAGTCTTCATAAAAACTCTATAAGGTTACTTACTGTTGCTGTCTCCACTTTATAGGTGAGGAAACAGCTTCAGTGGCTGAATATGACAACTGATACAGAGCCCAGGACTCCTGACACTGAATGCCATCATTTAACAAACCAAGATTCTCTTGCATGTTGGGCCTCTGACTTTCATTGGCAACTCTCTGCCTTTATCTCTTCTGACTGGTGAGCCTTTCCCCAGTGTCTGTTGATGGAAAGCTCTGCAGCTGCCTCCCCAGTGCATGGTTAATTTCCCATCATTTTCTGTGAGCAGATGTTCCCAAGGAGCAGAGTTGCTTTCCCTTCCCTGGCACCATCTCCTATAGATGACTGCATTGAACACAGTAGCTGCTAGCCATCCTTTTGATCTGAAAAGAAAAGATTTCCCCACTGGGATATTCCTCATGATGATGTAATTAGTTTCCTAGACATATCTAACAAATTTATTTCTAATCACAGGGGATGAGGGGAGAGGAGAAAAGAGCCATTCATCCTGGGTCGTGCACAATTGCTGTGCTTAATATGCACCGTTTCCACCCCCCTGTGCAATGTCTTCTTTGGTGATTGTTCAAAGATTCAGGGCCATGGGCTGCCCTTCAAAAGCAGTGGGGAGCATCACATGCATAAAGGAGTCTCCTGCACTATTAAATTGCTTTTTCAAACCTGCCAAAGACATTAGAGTTGGGAATCCTTTCAGCTTCAAACTGGCCCTGGCATTAAGAACAGGTGAAGCTCTTAATAACTTTTTGGAGATTGTGCTTGATTCAAAGACACAACATGGAACATTCTGTACAAACAAATCCAGCTGTTCAAAATTTCTAGTCCAGTGTGTACAGAATTTGTATAATATTCTTGCCTGGGATGTTTTGAGGTAACGTTAGGAATATTGTCTCCCAAACACATTTATCACACAAGAAAATGATTTTTAACCAACATAACTCATCAGTTTAATGAGTTACAAGTATAATTGAGGTCTACAATTTACTATTAATGCAAAGGCCAGAGAATGCTTTAAGCAGAAAAAGAATGATGGTCAGGAATAGGATGTTTATAATGTATATTGCCAGAGAGTAAAGAAGTAGGAAGGGAAAGAGAGAGAAAGGTGGCTAAAGGTAGTCTGTATGTAAGCCAGACAGCCATTTGAGATCTAAGTGGCAAACAACCTCATTTTAAGGTTATACTGAATCAAAACT
Source organism: Castor canadensis (assembly GCF_047511655.1). NCBI lineage: Eukaryota > Metazoa > Chordata > Mammalia > Rodentia > Castoridae > Castor > Castor canadensis. Next base: position 49,185,773 of record NC_133401.1, on the reverse strand, counting down.
AGCAATAGAATCAAAACACTGTAGGTCATTCTTGTTATGAATGAAGACAGTAAGAAACATCATGATCAGAAGCCAATTCATACATCTCTACATATGAGCTTATCTACTATCAGAAAGAGAACACTGTGGGGTGGGAGAAGATGTTATAAATCAATTTAGGAATAAATTCCTCCTTATGAATAGTTAGGAATAAATACCTAATTGCCATTTTAACAAACAATTCTTGTCATTTGGAATTTGTTTTTGAAGTTTCAAATCATCTTCTCATAGAGGTAATTTTAAAAAATAAAGATGGATAGCCTGTGCAATTATATGGATAGTTGAACATCTTTCAGAGAGTAGAATCAGGAAAAATAATTCATAAAACTAAACATTAAATTTCCCAGATACAGAAATTCCTTTATGTACTTCTCCAATCCTAGGGATAAGACACTGAATCTGAGAGGCAGTAACTGAATTATATGTCTGAGTTTTTTAAATTCCTAATAGATCACCATGAGCTATAAGATTTGTAATCATCATGCCTGCTATTGCTTTTTAGAAAGAAACAAATATTCATTGTGTCCCTTTTTATAAAACTTTTTTAAATCTCCAAATAGTCCTTGATAATGGAGCTATTGATGAAATTAAACAAGATAGCTCACTCAGTGATTCATTTAACACATTAGTGGCAGCTCAATATATATTAACTTTCTTACATTTTTTTTGTTGTTGTGTGCACTCATATACGCTCCTAAGTAGTCCCGGCCAATTGTCAGGCTTATACGGCAAGGTACCAATAAAAGTTAAAACTGGAGGTGGTTCCCAAAACAGGGCTAAAGATGTTGAAGAAGTATATCAATCACTTCCTCTTTGACTGACAGCCCCAACTTTTCCCTTCTCCTATTATTTTTCCTCTACTCCTCTAAGAATTGCTCATGCTGTATGTGGCTTTGGTACTGCAAGCATCTATGTATTCTCTAAGAAATATTTTTTGCATCATAGTATTTATGACACCTATTTTTAGCATGGTTTCATAATTACTTCTATTTCCCATTAGAGTAATGGGTAATTCATTAATTTGGTTAATAAAAATCATCTATGTTTCAGGAGGCCTTGGGAATCCATTGTCTGGTCAGGGAATCCCACAGCCCTGTGCCAGTCACGGGACTCCAATCAGACACTGAAGACTTTTGTAAGACCGTCATAGTCCAACTCCAGGACTGGGATTACAGGTCAGTGAGCTCACATTCTATTTAAATCATAGTTCTGCTTTCAAAATAACAAGTTTAACCACTGAAGTATCACTGCCATGACTGCTCAGTCAGTTTTCTTCCTGACATTCAAAGAGGAAATTGAATGAAAATGCATGAAATTGTTACCACAGAGTTTTTCTCTGGAAAACAGGCATTTTCAGTTTGGATTGTCATAAAATCATCTAGAAAAACTGGCATGTGTCCAACATTGTAAATGTGTTTGGATTAAAAAAAGAAATGATAACAAAGAAATGGAAATAAATTAAAATTGAGTTACCGTCTACCTTCCAGATATTTCTGTGGTTGGCATTTATAATCAACACAAACTTCTTCCTGAGGAATGAAGAATGTTGTAAAAATGAATTATGTAAATATGCAAAGCTATACCCACACAAAATAAAATGAGTCGCAAGCAATATCTGAATAATTTGAGCAGGTGAAGCTCCAACACTTTCCTGTTTCCCTTCGAAATTAGTAGGGGCCTGAAATAGGTGGCTATTTGCTACACCTCTCTAGTCTATAAACCTGGGCAGTACTGTCATTGAGAAATTAATGGATGAGTTTTGTGATGTCCACAGTTAGAATATGAAGCAAAAACTCAGTCAATCATGAAAGCATTTCAGCTTTGGGTAGACAAGCAGAGGTTACCCTTTCAAGCAGTAATTATTTTCACACAAAGGTAAGCCCTAACTTATCTTGTCACAATGTGACCTGTGAGATGACTTCTGTATGAGAATGAAGAATGCTGAAAGTCCCCTGAGCCTTTGGTGACTTAGAAAAAAATTTCTAGTGTCTCTTCCTCAAATTCTGCAATACATTTCTCTATAATAAATTGTCTCTACAATGAATTGCTTATTAAATAAATTCCACTTGAACTGATGCCTGGTACCTGAGGCACACACTGTCAATCTAACTTTCATTAAGGGAAATACAGTTTTCATCTAAACACTGTGTACTAGAGCTTGCTGTGACATATGCCTGTGACCTCCTTCTGTGAAGACAAGAGAAAATCACACTTGCCAGGAAAATGAAATAAAGATTTTCAAGTATTCTCCGCAGCCTGTATACTGTTGGTATGACTATGGTATAGCATAGCAATCTGTACCACGACCTCATGTCCTACACCCACCCAAAGACTTATTAAGCAAAATTTTGATCCACCTGCTCCCTTGTATGTGCTACCTTGGTGGTATGTGTTACCTAACTTTGTAGCAGCTTTGCTCTCAATTGAACAGAAAACAGTCAAAGCATAATTTGGAAATACATCCCTTTCAGTAATCTCTATTACAACATGACTGTTAGGACATAATCAAAATCTCCTTACTACCTAAACTACCTATGTGGAATATTATCCTAGCTTCTCATCTTTCTCCTAACTCAAATCCATCCTAGACCACTACCAAGGAGTCTTACCCATGTTACACCCTGAGATTTATTTTACAGTTTGGAAGAAAAGAAATGAAGCCCAGAAGCTTAGGTACAGGTCATGAAAAGCAAATGACCATTGAAGCAAGCAGGCTGCCCAAGGTTGCCAGGGTCAGCCAGGTACAGTGGCACTTGACTATAATCCCAGCTACTCAAGAGGCAGACATAGGAGGGCTGTGGGCAAAAAAAGGTTCAAGAAACTCCATCTCAACAGAAAAAAAGTTGGGCATGGTAGGGTGTTCTTGGGATCCCAGCTACAAAGCACCACTATATGGGTGGTTCATAGTCTAAGGCTGGCCCTGTTCAAAAAACACAGGACCCTACTGAAAAATAACAAAGCAAAACAGGGCTGGAAGTATGGCACAAGTATAGCACCTGCCTAGCAAGTGTGAGGCCCTGAGTTCAAATGCCAGTACCACCCCCAATCCATCAACAAGAACCCTGGAGTGGTTATTACAATGTCAAATAGTGAAGACTTCAGGAGAAATAGTATTAAGTAAGGATAAAAAAGAACACTTCATAATTATAAAATAAGCAATTCATAAAGCTACAAGAAATATATGCAGGTACCTGAAAATAGAGATTTAAACAAATGAAGCAAAAATGAAAAGAATTAAAAGAAGAAATAAGCAATTACACAATTACTTAAATTAGTCATCAACAGGGCCAATAGACAAAAATAGTAAAGAATGATCTGAATAATCAACCACCTACCTCCAACTGAGAGTTAAAGACCATTGTGTTCAATACTTCAGAATGCATATACTTTTTTAGCACATGTTTATATAGTGACTGTAAATGTAACTTGAGTACTAAGAATATCTACTGCAATAAAATAAATGTCAACATGTTTAACATAATTGAAATCATATATACCATGTTCTTTGTCTTCAACAGAATTAAATTAGAAGCAATATGTCCAGAAGCTCTGCAAACCTCTGTCATTTAATCAATAGGATTATGGGCTAATTCTTGGATCAAGACAAAAATCATATGACAAACTTAAAATAGTTTGGATTGAAAGACTTGAAAACACAAGAAATATTCATATGAGCTTCACTCAAAATAGTCAAAAACTAGAATGCCTGTCAGCTAAAATATCAGTCAATGGGTTAGACACATAAATTATAGTATATATCCATGTAATAAAAGTAGAAAACAATTAACCTATATGATAAAAATAATACAACTTCTCCAAAAATACTTTTTATTATAAGAACAAGTCAGAAAATATTTTAAATTATGAAATGACAAATCTGAACATTATACAATGCTGTTTTCAAAATGAAAATATAAAAATCATTCATTCCAATAAAAACATAATAGATGCTGTGAACATGGTCAGATACATTACATGCATTATGGAAATGTCACAGTGAAACTCCTAATTTTATACAATTAATACATGCTAATTATATATATAACTAAGAAATGTTACAGTACTGAAAATATTGATTCTAATATATTCAAGAGAATATTTAAACAAACCTATAAACATTATTGAAGTATATTAAAGATAAACACTGACACCATCAATGGTAAGGCTCAGTGTCCTAAGAAGGTAAATCCTGTTCAAATTAAATAATATTATGCCATTCAAGTTAAAAATCAAAACAGATTTATTTTGTTGAACCTGACAATTTGATGCTAAAGTTGATATATAAGAATAATGGTGAAGACTGGCTAAAATACACCTGGAAAGAGAAATGAGAAATAGTGTTTCATTACATAAAAACAGTAGCTAGGACAGTGCATTCTTGGTACAGAATTAAACATATATAAGTAAACCTTATATATGGTGGAGTTGACCCTACAAAGATATTATTGGGGATGCATAAATAATGCTATAAAAGGAAACATACCCAATAATGTACTATGCATAAAATTTGGGTCTTTCATTGGCCAAAATGTTAAAGAAAAATGATGTAAGTTTCAGAAGAATATATTGGACAAAACATTTATTTATTAATTTGCTGGTGGCACTAGAGTTTGAACTCAGGGCTGCTAGACAGGTGCTCTACCACCTGAGCCATTCTGCCAACCTGGAAAAGATATTTATGATGTTTCATATCAGTCATCAAAATTAAAAATTCTAGAAATAAAGAGGTTTTTATCAGCATGATTTCACTAAACTTTTTAAACTTACTTGTATGCATCAAAAGACATCATTAAAAATTAAAAGGCAAGCCAAAATAGGAAAAGAGTATTTGAAGCTCATGCAGCTGGCAAAGAAGTGCTACAGAAATATAAATGTATAAAATATATAAGAAAAAATAAACTAGTAAAAAAAATTGGGAGCAGGAAAATAAATAGCTGTTGCACTACAAAAGAAATAAAAATGGCAACCCAAGATCATGGTCTGGTGCTCTTCTTAAGCATTCCCACACCGAGAGGCAAGTGCAGGTCAACAACGATGTACAAAATAAGCACTTGACCTTGCCCACCTTGTATGGCCCATCTGCAACCTTGGAGACTGCACCCAATTTTGGACCCACCGTGTGGCTTTGCCTAACTATATGTTTGAAATAACAGTATTGCCCAGCCAGAGAAGACAAAACTTAACTTTGCCTTAGAAAAGGCTATTTCAGGGTCCAGCCAGCATGTCAGCATGACCCCATAGTCAAGTCAGTGGTCTCACCAGAAGGTAGAACACAGACAGAAGTACCATTCAACAGCAGAGCACAGGAAGTGTCCAGCCCATGTAGAAAACCTATTACTAAGTTCTGCCTATCTGAGGTTGTGACCAGTTGGCCCTTCCAGGATCCAGGTCTATACTAAATATTGAGGAACAGTGCCAAGGCCAGAAGAACAGACATTTCCTAAAATCCTCAGGCACCAATGCAAACACCCCCAGAGATTATAAAACATCAGGGAAAAAATAAGGTAACTGTACTTTAATAATTAATGGAGACCAATGAAATGGCTAACAAGGAATTCAGAATAATCCTCTTGACAAAGGTCAGGTAACTCTAAGAAAATGTGGATAGAAGATTAAATGTAATTTGAAAAATTATATGAGAACTTTGACAAATAAATAGAAACAAATTTAAAATCCTAGAGAATACTGAACTGAAATTAAAATAAAAATCATTCAGGAGAAAATTTGACCTAGTTAGAAGAATCAATGAACTTGAAAATAGAACATCTGAAGTTATTTAGTCAGAGAAATGAAAAGAAGAAAGAATGAAGAAGACCTAGGTGAATTTTTAGACACGAGCAAGGAAACTAACCTTTGCATGATAAGAGTTCCAGAAGAAGAAGAGAAATAAAAAGGCCCAGAAAATGTATTTAAGGGAATAACAGCCCAAACTTCCCAAAATCTGGGAAAAGATGACAATATCCAGATATAGAAAGTCCAGAAGTACCCAATAAAATTTAAGTACAAAGAGGAGATCATCAAGGCACATCATAATCAAATTGTAAAAACCAAAAGACAAATGAAGAATCATGAATAGCAAAAGATAAGAAATGTCATGTTCAGCAAAGTCCTAACATGTCTATTGGTGGATTTCTTAGCAGAAATCTGTACATCAGTAGAAGATAGGTGATATAGTATAAGTGGTGAAGGAAAATAAGAACTAATGACCAAGAACTAATATTTTCATAATATCTATACTTATAAAAGTAATCTACAGATTCAATGCAATCTCTATCAAAGTTTCAATGTTATTTTTCACAAAATAGGAAAAGCAATCTTTAAATTGATATGGAGACATAAAAGACCTGAGCAATCTTGAGTCAATACAAGCTGGAGGAATTGCACTCGAGGTTTAAAAATAAATTATAAAGTAATTATAATCAAAACACCATGATATTGGCACCAAAAGAAAGACAAATATTGACAAATGAAACAGGAGAATCTAGAAATAGATCTACATACTTATCATCAATTGATTTCTGACAAAAGCATTAAGAACACACAATGGGGAATTCAATACATAATGTTGAGAAAATTGCTTCTCCACTTACAGAGCAATGAAACTGGGTTCTTATCTCACACCATATACTTAAATCAACTTATAATGGATTCAAGACAGAAATATTAAGAGATGTAACTATAAAACTACTATAAGAAAACAGAAAAATTCCATGGTGCTGAACTAAGCAATAATTTTTGGATATGACCCCAAAAGCATAGGCAACAACAGACAAATTGGATGGTATCCAATTAAAAGGCAATGCTTCCTCACAACAAAGTAAAGAAACAACTTTGGTACCTCTTTTCTAGGGAATACAATGAAGCAATTAAAAAGAACTAAGAAACCAAGATGCTTTGAATGTCTTCAAGGCATTGTAAGGAGAAAGCAATTAAGCTATAAGACAATACTTTGATTGACTTAAAAATCAAACAAAATGTTTGTGTGTGTGTGTGTGTGTGTGTGTGTGTGTAGGAAGAAAGTATAGGAGAACTCTAACTATAGTATAGATATAGCATGGGAAGTATTATTAAGAGGTACAATAATACAAATTTTAGGAGAAGTTAGCAAGGTCTAAAGCAGAATTTGGTGAGATTTATATTATGTTCCAATGAAAGCTTTATGGCATGATTTTTAGGAAAGCATACAGTAGGGAATCTTAAATTACATTTTAATTACATAGAAGGTGGGTTGTGTTTCTTTTGCAAAAGAACCAGATGGAGCCCAAGGCAGAACATCTTCTCTTACCATGGCATTGCTCAGACTGAGATTCAAAAAGAGATAACCATAAATTAAAGAATGCAGAAAAGAGTGGGAAGAGAGAGAAGCATAATAATGCTCACATTTCCTAGTCTTTGCTTCTTACTCTGACCTCAAATGAGAAGTGCATTAATTGAGGTACATCTTAAATTTCTTCAACAAAGCAATTCCAAGAAGCAAGATGGACGCTTCTCCTTTTCATGTGTAATTATCCTTAGGAGATAGCTGGGATTCAAAGATATATCTGCCATTTTTAACAAATTAGCACCACTGTGGGTCTAACAAAGCAATTCTAGTTTCACCATCTCTCAGCCAAAAGTGGGAAGCATAAAGATAGGGAAAAGCTTCTTCAACACTGTTAAACCTGAGACCCAGAAGTTTTCCATTCATACCTTACTAGCCATGACCTAGGGGTGTGATCTCACCTAGCTGTGCAGAAGATGGCACACTTTTCTCCAACACAGCTAGACCTAAGACTCAGAAGTCTTTACATTCATAACTTTCCAGGTATGACCAAAGTAACTGCACAGGAAGATGAGATACTGACTCTTCAGTTGCTAGGTTATAGCTAGGAAACCTCTTTTCTATGAACACGGGAATATGAAAAGCTTGACACAACAGCAACGACAACCACCATATTGAAATCTAGATGAATTAAAAAGACAAAATATTTACAAATCTCTTTGTACACATGAAGAAAATATGGGATCCTCAAACAAATATAAGTGATGATTACTCCCAAAGGAATACTGGGAAAATTATATTCTCAAAACAAATTTTCTGCATTAAAAATATTTTCCACTCCTTTCTTAAACTTCTCCCAAAACAAACACATTAATGACTAAAGATATAGCAAAGCAGAAAAGTGGAACTAGGAATAATTTCATGCCTTTAGAATCAGAATTCATACAGGTATTCTTCACCTTACGATTGAGCTGCATCCCGATGAAATGATCAAAGTTGAAAATACCACCAGTTGAAAAGGAATCTAATACCACAAACATCATTGCTTAGCCTGGCCCACCTGAAACTTACTCAGAGCATTGAACATCTGCCTAGAGGCAGGCAAAATCATCTAACACTAGCCTATTTTATGATAAAGTGTTGATCATCTCATCTACCATGCACAGATGAATAATTTGCAGATAGGATGAGTGATAAAAGCACAAAACGTAATATCCAAAAATTTTTGGCAGCACTGTGAGTATTTGCCATTAACCCCTGTGCTCAGTGTAGCTTTGTGGAGCTGAGGTACACTATTCCCGCCAGGCATTTTAACAGAGTATCATACCACACATCACTAGGCTGGCAAAGAATCAAAATTCAAAACCTGAAGAACCATTCTATTGAATTTGCATCACTTTTACACCACTGTAAAGTCATGTAGAACATGTTTGTAATAGTGGAACTACTCTATGGAACTTGGGGAAAAAGGGAAAGGAAAAGAGAGTGATACAGCATCATTAATATCATAAAACATCACATCTGTGAAGGTAGAGGATATAAGGGTGTGTATTATAAGCTGTTGAAAAATTGTGTGGGGGGGAAGGGGTAAAGGAGAGCAATGGAAGGTGTTGAATAGATCAAAGCAAACTATACCCACAGTGGGCATACATTAAGAAATCCCTTTGAACATAACTCAATATTAATAACAAAAAACAGGACTATAAAATAGGTACAGTGTGTGGGGGGATACTAGTGGGAGGAGGGAGGGTGAATGAATGAGATTAAGGTGATGGTGTATGGTTGATGGACCTCTTGGGATTGCTTTAAGAGGGGCGGGGAGGGGGTTGAGGGGGAGAGATGATGGGGGCGATGTAACTATGTACAATATAAGTCTAATAGGAATTGTCACTATGAACTTCCCTCATATAATGAATATATCCTAACAAAAAATTTATTTTAAAGATCTTAAATTCAATCATAAGTTGGAGACCATATGTACTTGATTTGTTTATCTTCTTAGTCTCCAAACCCCAACATGTTGACAACTTTTGTCCTTATTTTTATTTAAATAAACATAAACTTACAAAGCATTGCATTTATTCAAGTCACAAAGTTGATTCTACACACCAACATTCACCTAGGGGGAAAAAAATACCAGCCATCTTGTCCTGTCTTTGACTTTTGCGGTAATTCTAAAATGACTCCACAGTGTTCCCAAACGCATACGACTGTACAGCTGAGGTTGACTAACTTACCTTGTGGTCAGAGAGCTTCCTTGACAAGCAGCTTGAACCAATAAAAAAGATTTGTGGAACACATCCAACATACAGTTTTTAGTCAGTCATAGGGAAAACAGGGTGGTTTTCTTCATATCCTTACGAGCTTTCTTAGTGTATGATTTTACCCAGTTGGATTGATGAGACAGGAAAAAAGAGAACCTTGGATATGTTGCAATTATGTGAAATCAAATTCAGTGACAGAACTGGTCAAAGAGCAAGAAGGACAGCAATTTGCAAAGCCATATCTAGGTGACTGTTTTGGTTTAGGGAGGGTTGTTTTTCAGATGAGAAAACTCAATTCAACAAGAGAGATTCATATACCTGAAGACTCACGGCTAATAATATTGGTGGATCTCTAAGGATGATTTAGAGGCTATCTCATGTGTTCATACTTACAAAGTATTAGTTGCTCCTTTTTTTTCTTAGTATAGATTCCTATCTCTGTTTAAGCAGTTTTCCTGCATGCTTTTATTACCAATTTACACAGAACAACTAAAACTGTCCTAAATCCTTTTTTTGGCAGTTCACTTTACTTGACAATAGTTGACTTGTGGGAAAATTGAATTGCTCATGGGAGAGTGGGTTAGTGAATATGAGATTTAGTTAAAAATTAAAACTATATTCTGACTTTGAAATTTCCCTGGAAACTTGGAGATTGCTTGGAAAATTAGAACTGGGAGGCCAGAGCCTGTGCAGGGTCTAACTATAGGGCATGTGCTCATGCCCTGAGGAGGGAGGACTCAGTTGACTGCAATGGCTTCCCATGTAAGTCAAAGCAAAAGCCAAGTCCTTACTGTTGCTCTTATGGCCCAGCATAAACTGAGCTCCTGGAGCTGTTCTGACCTGCCTCCCAGTACTGCCCTGGATTATTCTCTTCTAGGCAAAGTGACCTCTCTTTGTCCTTTCAACAAAAAGTATGCTCCTAGCCTACAGTGTTTATTCCAATGGTCCCTTCTCCAGGTTCTTCACACATTCCCTTGACTAGCTCCTTCATGCCCTTCAACTTGTGCTCAGTCTTGTTTGTCAACACAGCCCACTCTGGCCACTTTATCTTATACTGCTCATGCATCCCACAACACTCACTCTACTCTAGCTTTTCATTTTTTCAAGCACTGGTTAGTTTCCATCATCTTGTATTTCTTTGTTATTCTGACTGCTTACTTTTCTAGAATGTAAATTTCATGAGGCAGCATTGTTCTGTATCCTGATGTGCCCTGATGACCCAGAAGGGTAACAAGAGCATGGTACTTGTTCTGGAAGCATTTGCTGACTAAATTCTATTGAAGAGAAACTCTGTGTTCTCTCCCACACTCTTACTATAACTAAGTATCTACATTTATCCATATACATCATTTAATTGTGTTTAATAGACTTGTGAATCCAACTAAAATTTATGGTAAGAATATGGACAAATAAACAAAGCAAATAAAGTATTATAAGGTGGGGAAAGATGTGGTATTTGAAACAAAGATAGTATGATAACAGCAAGTTATAAAGAAAAGCCCACCAGGAAAAGTCAAGTTGGAATGGACAGGAAGGAGGTGACCTTTCAGCAAAGACCTGAATGAAGTTAGAGAGCGAGTAATGCAGGTATTTGGGGGAGGATTACATCACCAAGTACAAAAGTTCTGGACAGAAACATGTGTGGTCAAAGGAGATGCAGGAGGTCATTGTGGTGGAATGTCACTGGTGATGATGAGTTGTGGGTGATGAGATGAGAGCCCAGGTTCACAGCATGCAGGTTTCAGAGGTCCTGGTAAAACCACGTGGTTTTGAGATGATAGATAACCAAGGTGAGAGCAGAAACAAGGGAACAGAGTCAATTTTATTTGTTCTTCACATATAACTTGATATTTTTGAAATAATGAAGGTTTACTTTTACAATTTTTCCAAAGTTAATCAACAGTGTCTAGTACAAAGTGAAGAGGCACAGATGAAGTATGTATGTGAGTTGATGACAAAACACTTTGGTTTTTAAGCCATTAACTATCTTTAAGACCTTAGTTTGGCTTTACAACACTCCATAGGCAATAAGAAAGCAATTAAATGAATTATGCATCAAGAAATGATGGATATTATGAGGAAACTAAAAACAGATTAAAAGCGTAGACAATGATGGGAAGGGGTACAGAGTGTAATGAGAGGGTAGAACATCACACAAAATGTCAGGACACAAATCATCAAGCAAAGCTTCCTTTTCTTTAAAGTGACATGGAAGCAGAGACTTGAAGGGAATGATGAAGCAAGAACTACTAACGTTTGTGGGAAAATCTCCATGAATGGAACAGAAAATGCTCACACACTAGGGTTGCATTCAGAGCCTATTTCTCCACATATCTCCCAACATGGAAGTTTTTCATTTTTACCAGTTTATTACCATTATAAAAGTTTTAATATGGTCTATTTTACCTTCCTTTTTTATTTTCAAGTAAAATTTAAGCAAAAATTTAATATTCTAGATGTTTTTTCTTTGGTGGGTAAGGTAATGAATTCATTAGAAATGACACAGTCCCAAAATGGAAAGTAGTTACAAATAATTTTCTTAGGTATGTTTTATTCAACTCTTAAAAAGCATAGGCAACATACATATTTGTGGTGCTAGGAGATATCTTTTGTGGCACATTTTGTCCTGAGAGGAGACTGAAAATATCTAAGATTTATTGATCATTTATTATAGGCTAAGGATTGTATTACAATCCTGCAGTCCAGTATGGTATCCAATAGTCATATGTGGCTATTTAAATATAATTATAAGTACATAAAAACATAAATTCACTTCCTCAGTCATATTAGCCACAACTCAAACTTTCAATAACTTCATGTAGCTAGTGGGCTAAGTGATAGGTCAATTCTATCATCACAAAAAGTTCTAGGGTAACCATTAATCCTCTCAATAACCATAAAGTATAGTTATCAGAATCATCTTTAATTTAGAGATGAGAAAATGAGGCAGAGAGATTACATAACCTTCCCAATATATAGTGTACACCCAGTGGAATTTAGATAATAAAGCTATCACTTTTCCAGGAATTAAATGTCAATACCCAAGTTACTTTACTCGCTATAACCTGAGTGTGGGAATTTTGCCACTATGAAACAGTATTTGGAGCCCTGAGACATGGTACAAGATCACCTTCTAATTTGGCTATTTTGCTTCAACTCCAGTGTAATGTCTGCCTTGAGGAATGCAAATTTGCAGTGGAACATTGGGATAATAAATGGAAGAATTAGATATAGTGATCTGTTAAACTGTGGCATTAACTGGAGGTGACATTGTAGTTATTTTATCAGATGTTTTCCTTTACCTATACAGAGTTGTGGATTTTTGAGTTATATACCAGTTATGTCGTCTTTGAATGTTCCGGTGACATGACAGATTAATAGCCAGAAACAGATGTTTCACAGTCCTAATGGCTGTGAAGAAGTTAGGGGTGCAGCGGAATTGCTAAATTCTCTCTTCACAGGGGATTTCAGATCCTTTGATATTAGATATAAGGATGAGCTGGAGGAATTTGTGGTTTAAGTTAATGACTTTCCTGGCTGGAAATATATGCCAATTTTCCACACTTGACTAACGGAAGTATGTTGACTCCAGAACTCTCTTGTTACAATGTTTAACCTCCTTCTTACCACCCTAATCTCAAATTCACACTTTAGTATCATCCATTAAGGAGTTAGCCTGGTTTTTCTGTCTTCCTTTCTGATTAGTTATATCCTATAGAGAAAAAAAGGCATAAATATATAACATTTAAATTCAGAAAATATCTGACAAGTCAGGGAATTGCCAAAGGTCAATTATTTTGCTGCTTTCTGGATTTTATTCATTAAGAAAATTTGACTCCTTTTTATCACTTATAGGAAATCTGTTCTTTCTACAACATTTTGCTCAAAAACTTAGACCAGTAGTATAGAGGAATTATAAAACATGAAAGCCAGGAAAACAGGAACCTTCCTACCTCCAAAATATTGCCCCAATTAAAAACCTAGATTTGCCTAATTTTTAAACATTTTATTTATCTCCTTAGAAAATAAGAATTGGCCACTAAATGCAAGACCTGGTACTTGCTGCTTGAGGCAGGATTATGGAAAAATGAAAATATTCCAAGTTCTGCCTTCAAGAAATCTACAAACTAATATAATAAATAATATAACTTTAAACCAATATTAAAGGTAAGGGGGAAATCCCATTTCATTCAGAAATGAGATATAGCTTCCCTAAGAAGGTCACACACCAACAATTCAGTTGGTGTGACCCAGTGGGTATGATTTTTAACAGATAGCAGAGAGAGAAGGATGTTTTACAGGAGGAAGAAGCAAGCAAGATATACTATAGTATGTAGTTGAATGTGGCTGTTAAACAATTTGGGTAAAAGGAAATAGTAGGAACTTGGGCTGCAAGTTGATTGGGTGCAGCAGATCTTGAGTTCAGGAAATGGATAAAATTGGTTGCCTGCCCCTCTCCTTCATGACCCAATGTGTTTAATCCTACCTCAGATCCTAGGTAAAACTCTCAGTATCCTGTGCCAATCACGGCCTTATTTCCCCATTATTAGGAGTTGACTTAGGAGAAGGAGATGGTTGGTTAGATGATAGAGCTGTCTATTGTGGGTGTTTGGGCAAATGTCACTTTGCTCTTAAACATTAGGAGAAACAGTCTCTGTTTTTCTAATGTTGGATCTGTATGTGATACTTAAAACTCTTACAGCTGTTTCATCATTAACCTGAAGATGAAGCTAACAAGAGAAAGAAAACATGGACTCAAGATAACTGCCAAGAAGCAAGGCAGGGAACTAACTATAATTTCTTAATATTTGAGGTACCATATGTCCCTATGCGGCTTAACCCATTTAGAATTGGATTTTGTATTTTTTTTTTCATCTTAAAGCATCTTAGGTAGTATTTCCAAGATAAGGAATTTCAACTTTCCCATATCAGAGAAGACAGTGAGGAACTACAGATATTTATAAATTGAGGATAAATATAAGAGTCATCTTAATCTGGATAAATATAGGATTATAATCTTAATCTAAACCTGATGTATGAGATGGATTCAGCTAGGAAGAAAGTTGATAGAAGTTAGTAGTAGATAGATATAATTCTCCAGGTAAGAGGTAATACAATTCTGAACAAGGGAGGGATCCATGATGAAAAAAGAACAGAAATGAGACAACACAGAAATAAAAGTGACCAGCAAGAATGTTTGCAAGTATAAAGACAAAATAGCCAATAAGGAGAGAAAGAACAAATTATTAAATTGGAAAATAAAGATGTTCTTGGTCATTTGTCACTCAAAGTGACCATTAGAAACCAGAATTTAAATGTATTCAAAGTACTAAAGATAGGAGCAATCAGGTACATTTAGTAACTTCCAGATGACAACCCATCTGCACATCTCCTTACTTATTCCCTTTGTCTCTTACTTTGATTCCTAGGATTGAACTCTCAGCTAAAGTAGTTAATGTAAAAGCCTTTGTCTTATGCTCTACCTTCAAGATAACCCAACGCCATGACACTCTCTTGAGAAGGTTGGACTAAGTAATACTAAGTTACATTCCATATTTAAGATTCTGTGGCTCTAATAAACATAATAATGTGCTTTCTATAAGTGTCTATCCCACAGAGGAGGTAAGATGATGTCCCTTTTCATGAATATTATTAGAAAAGAAATCTCATTACTGTACACCAACAAAGAGCCTCCCAAGCTCTATTGCTTCACTGCTATTTTGATGAGCTTAATGCTTTTTTATTTCCCTGTATTACTGGTTTTGGGTTTGAAAGTGATTATTTTCTATCCTGGGATATTTGTATTGATGGTTTCATTGTGTTGGGATATATCCTATAGTAAGAATTCTGGCACACTCTCAAAGATGCTTTAAAAAATGTTCTCATCTCTAAATAAAGTAGCTAATAAAAGTAATGTAAATGAAGATGAAAGAAGGCAGTAGGAAATAATATTGAAATTTCCAGTTTAGCAGGCATGGGGGACAGAATATTAATGGATACAGTCAGGGTTCCCAGAACAGAGAAGCAACTCACAATCCAAACTACAACTCTTACAAGCTCCATATAATCCAATAGTTAGTGAGTACCTCTACAAAGAGCCAAGAATTGCTTAGGAAAAGCACACAGACCTCAATGATGGTAAGCGACTATGAGTGACAATGCAATTACTTATAGAAGAACCTAGTGATGAGAGAAGTAACTCTAGGATTAAAAACACCCAGAAAAATTATCTGAACCCTTAAAAGAATGAGTCTCTGCAGGGAAAAAAAAAAATGAAGATAAATATGACCTTCACTCCTCACAGGTAGCAAGTTTGCAGTACACTTTCCTTAACTTCAGAGTTGGTCCATCAAGGCTCATAATGAAATCATTGCACATAAATTGACTTAGAGCAGTTTCCCCTGTTTCAGCAACATGGGAATTTTCCAGAGTCCTCTGAAATCTAAGCATGCACTAGATTTACTTATCCGGAATTAAGTAATAATGCTCTGACCTCTTGCATTTAGTGAATAGCTTTCCAGAAAGTAGAGACAAACCCCACCATAGTTAAGAGCGCTTGCACACTCAACTCTTATGTCACCAGTCTCTTTGCCATCCGGACACCCGGCTAAGCTAGCAAGGGATATTCTTATCAGGCAGTACAGGTATTTTCTTTGCTATTTAGAAATTCTTATGACTACTAAACACTCTGGTCTTTGTCTTTGTTAGGAGCTGTCTTCCCTTGTAGAAAATCTTCTTTTCTAGGCCTCTTTGATCAAGGAGTTGGTAAATTCATTCACAGTAAAATAAATTTATGATCAGATATTCTAATATATCTTTGATATGAAGCTATTGCACAATGGGAAATCTTTACCTCTCCCAAGGATATTTACACGTATTTTCCATTCAATGGGGGGAAAATACCAGCTATGAAAGACTTGCTAGCAGTGGAAAAAAAGACTTGGGGATGAAAAAATGTCCAGCTACCCCATCCCCCCAAAAATAACACCAAGTCCCTGTCCTGATTTCACACTCACCACTTAATCTATCCCTTTTCTGAATGACAAAGATGTAGCTTACTGTTTTACAAAAGATTTGTCCAAGATTCATATAAAGAGGATACACATTTTCTCTCTGCCCTGAGGAGTCTTCACAAGAAGAAAAAGGGGAAACAAGTGATTAATCCACCATTATGCAACTTTCCTTTTTATTGAAGGAACCTTCCCACAGGAGCATCTTTCTTCTTCCACCATTTCCCTTTTGGGAGACAAGGATCAAAAAGCCAAGTTACAGAGAGCCCAGCTAATGGGAGGTAAGAATCTGGGTAGGGGCCTGAGACAGGCGGGGATACCAACAAACCTAGAGAAAGAGCTGGGCTTGACATCCAGCCAGCAGTTTGCTGAGCCAGAAGGTCCCCATGGGCTCCCTGAGTCACAGACCACTCAGCACTTATTAAGGCCTTCTGCACTGGCAAAGGGGACACAAAAACAAATAGATAAAATGTTTTCCAGTTGCTCCACCTGGAGCAACTGATGAGAGTAACTCATCAGGCCAAAGTCCTCACTGGAGGGGAGAATGGAAGGGAACTTATAATAGCTGGAAGAGCTGACTGGTCCTAAAAGAGCATGGAGGGAATAGCCCCTGAAAGCTTTTGCTTTTCACTAAAACTTAATTTGAATTGGAATGGGCTTGATGTTCCTCGTGATTGTGTTGCTCAGACCCACTTATAGGGAGTATAAGGAAAGTCTGTATTAGAAGTGGAGTGTAATACCCTTTTTAGTATTCTTTCCAACTGTCATCTCTCCCATTGGTTTTTTTTTTTTTTGAGTCAACCGTGTTTTACTTTTTAAAGAAAATGTATTTTCCTCTTTTATCCTGCTGCCTCCAACTCACTTCACAAAATGTTAACATTCCGTCATCATGTTACACACTGCCTCTAAGAAATGTCATCAGAATTGTAAAGTTATTCAGTGTCTTGTGACTGCCTCACCATATTTACATGGGTTTCCTTCCAGATCTAGTCATGAATATAAATTTTGCATGCTCTATAAAGCTAATTCAACTCTCAGATATTGCCATTTATACTTTTATGAGATAACTAATTGTGAGAAGGTGATGTTTTCCCTGTCATATGTATGTCCTTGTAGATTCTAGAGTATTTGACTTCAGAAAACCACCAAATGGAAATCAAAAAAAAAAAAAAAAACAGTACATAAACCAAGTAGTTGCCAACAGGGAATGACAGGCTTAACTAATGCTGGCTGTGGTCCTTTAAGTTAAAGAGATAACCTTTGATAATTTAAAACACAAACACATTAATTTTTTCTAACACAAACCATTTGTGCGAAGTAAGGAAGTCAACCATCTTTCCCTGTTCTAGCAAAACTGACGCTTTTACTTGGACTTAACTCTGGTAGTTCAGGTTTTATATAAACTCTCTCTGAATGCCTCTCTCACCTTTGCTCTTGACTCATGGAAATGACCAGAGGGGTCGTAAGTAAGAACTGGGCCCATCAGTGCCTAACTGGCTAGCATCCCAGATGCTCTTGCCATCTGTTGGAGACTTAGTCCAGTAGAAACAGAAGATAGGCTAAAAACGCATTTTTTCCTCCTGTCTTTTAAAAAGTGTTTCCACATGCTTTAATAATTAGCCACATAAACAGGCTTCAAATCGTGGCCTCAGATACTAACATAAACACTGCAATTTTTTCCCCTTGGTGTAGGGAATCTTTGCATCAAGACAGATTTAAACAAACTTGAATGATCTTTGTGCCTCAGTTCCATAGAGTGATTTTGACCATAGGAAGCAAAACACAAGATGAAAGAAGAGCTTCACAGAATAAAGAGGTCAATCAAGAGGGAAGGAATGAGCGGGAAGGCAGTTTGCAACAAGACGAGAACTATTTTATCACATGTCATGCAGCTCTTGGTAGAAGTCCCTGTTGAAATTTATAAGAGTATCATAAAATTAGTCTACTCAGCACCATGCAGATAGATTCAGTAAAGTAATACTGATTTCTTTCAGCATTCATATTTCCTGAACCAAAAGAGATCTGTGATGTATTAGACTTCACTGCTGCCCCAAATATACTATAAACCATATAAATAAGCAGAGCTCTATACCAGCAGTTCTCAAACAATAGTATGCATCAGAGCCAGCACAGAGTTCTGGTGACCGGCACTGAGTCAGTTGGTTTGGCGGGGAGAGGGGACAGTCCTTAAGAATTTCCACTTCTAAGTTCGCAAGTGAGCATGATGTTGCTGTTTCAAGACTGTATAGAATTTAAGGTAAGAAAGCCAGAATTCAGAGAAGGGACAGACTGAGGTAGACTGGGAAGCAAAAGCGTCCAAGGACCATAGAGGTTTAGAATGGAACGTTAGTGTCAAAAGTCTTTACCTGTAACCCCTCAACCCCTTCAGTATAAAACTGAAGCCCTTGGGAGTAACCTGACTTGCTCAGAGTGACTTAGTGGCTGGAACAAAACAAGGGCAGGCAAAAATCTTGGCTGCTTTTGCCATGATTTCTTGAAACCAAAACCATACTTGGGAGTTGTGATTTCTGGTATGCTTAGCTGTACATGGATGTTTTCCTCTTTAACCAGAATTAGGACAGTGCACAAAAGGGGCAAAAAAGAGTCCAACCCCTGGAGGGCCATGGCCATTTGGACAGATGAAGAGTAAATGTTTTACTTGCTTCTCCCCACCTGGTAAGAGAAATGCTTCAGAGAGGGCAGTTGGCCAAGCGAGAGAAGACCCTGGAATACAAAAGAGGATGTAAGAGAAGGTTGTGTTCCAAAGAGACAAACCATGTCCTTTGAGATTTCTCAGCAGTTTGTGATTCTAGGTTGTCATCAAGGATGGCAACCCTTCTAGTAGACAGCCCCATCCTGTGTCAAACACATCTTCAAAGCTGAGAGATGGAGAGCATGTCGCACTATCTAGGGAAGGGACCCCAAGTTACAAGAGCATCAGAAAGTCATGATCTAGATTTAGACTTAAACAAGGGAAACTTTGGCAAAATATGCACTTGAATGCTGTTGGTTGTGTTTTACATTAATTAAATATCTTAATACAGTATTTGTATTGAATGTGTTTGCAGGATGTAACACATAAACAAAGTAAGACTAACTGCTTCAGTGCAATCAATTTCTAAAATGAAGTGTGAAATCCATAAAAGGAATAGTGTAAGCCTCAGAGCAGAGACCAGGCTTTGTTCATTATTAAACCTCTGGCATCCACACATAGTGGGTGGCCCATAATTATCAATTAAATTAAAGGTCTTTAAATTTAAAATTCCATCCTACTTTATCCCTAAAGAAAATAGCCAAAGGGTTGGGTCCTTTTATGAAAAAGCATTTTAAAAAAATGAGAGAATTAAACCCCTAAGTGCCAGATAAAGTGCTGGCAATAGGAAGCAAGAGAAATCTCAAAGGAAGGAAAGAGCACATGAGTGAAACCAAGTGTAGCCTCTTGGTTCCTCTGCCATCCCCACCTAGAGTTTTTTCCGAAGCTGTTTTCTACCCAATCCTCAAAAGGTTTGGTGCACATTTATTGGGAACACCTTTCACTTAGAACCAGCATCTTAACCTAGGTAAACTGAGGTATTAGAAAGTAACCCAGTGATGTCAGAAGTCAGTAGATCCAAAATGTGAACCTGGGAGATAAGGAAGCAGGTGCTAAGGCATTGTCTTCATCCAGCACAGTTTTCAACTCTGTTGAAAATTTGGTCTGCCTTGAAGCAGTAACAAAAGGATAAAACGTCAGACTTGTAAATTGCAGGGAACTTGGTGCTCTGAGTGTTCCAAGGAACTGAAATGATCGTCCCAATAGCAATCAAATCCCAAATAAGCAGAGGACATGATGGCTAGTGAGGTGATGGAAGAATACCACTGCTATCTTACAAATGTGCTTGCAGCATCTTTGAAAAAGTCATTTCCCTAAAATATATGACATCAAGATGTTGCTGCATTTACTAATAAAACACTTGGTGTCTGTAAACCCTGAAGGTGTGCTATGCAGATTAGTAAAACCTTGTAAAATGCCTCTAGCATTGCAAAGTAAAAAATCCCATCATGCTACAAACACAGGGATTCATTTACATGGGAGGAATTCCTTACCAGTCAGGGCTCATTTTTCCACTAATCAACCATTACTTGAGTTTTGGTTCTGCATGAACCACACACCGCTCATGCAACTTTGTATAACAAAGGTTGAGTAAATGCCATCATAAAATTCTATCTTGCTGCGCAGCTCTTGGGCAGAACAAGGAAACCAATGAGGAGAAATGAGCAAAAGACTGTAACTGAGGCTACCATAGTTCAGCTATCTTTTAAGTTCTTCCCATTTGAAAACACTTAAATTTCAGGGACATAATTAGCCCTTGTTGCTTGCTGCTATTTCTGTGTGATTCTGAGAGGTTCAGGCTCTGTTGAGGGCAAGTCTGGTCACACTAATGGCTCTCCCAGTCAGGGTATTGCCCCATCTGCCAGTGCCTGTGGAGACAGGGGCAGGGCAACTCTTGCCCCCCAGAGGCACCAGGCTCATCAGCAAAAACCTTCTGTGGTCCTGGCCACTTGCCCATGTAAAAGAAAAAAAGGGCACTGGAACAGGGACCATAGTGCTTTGGGTCAGCCCAAGGCACAGATTTAATGAAAGGTCTGCTGGAAGCCACATCAAACACCAGCATGAGTCCACAAATCCACTCAGCAAGGTAACTTGAAGGGCATCTGTCACATTTCTTTCCCCTGATGGTGAGCCCTTGATATGCCTGGAGAGAGTGCTGTAGCATTTTAAAATATTTACTAAATACCTCTCATTTTGCTACAAACAACTCTGAAACCCTAAAACAAGGTTTGTCTCCTCTCTTGGGCGTCCGTCCACATGGCATACGTCTGTGTCCTCTCAATGCGCTGATGAATGGGGAAGATGCCCTCGACAAAAGACCTCACATGCCACCCCCATACCTGAGTCAAGCTCCAGAGCCAAATGGTAAACCTTCCTCAAGCTATTCTCAGCTCAAGAGATGGAGAACACTGCTCACAGACGCTGAACTTCCAAATGTACCAATTGTGCCACATTTCATGGAGAAATCAAAAGCTACTACTGCTAAAATATGTTACTATTCCCCTGTTGTATGAGTCTTTTAAATGGAAATTCTATTTTCAAATATAATTGTTAGGCCATTGAGTAAAGCTTATTTTGTGCCTCAGTATATCTAAACTTTGCCACAAAGAGAAGAAAACAAAACAAACTCAAATATAATTTATACTAAACTCTAAAAACTTGAAATGCACCAACTGAGAGCCAGAGCCCCTGAATATAAGTAAGTTAGATGTTAAACCAGAATCTACACAAACTAGAGAATATAGACAATCAGACTTTCAGGCTTAAACCACAACCCTTCACAGTGTTGTTCCTAATTTAGAAGGTAATACCAAATTTAGGCTAAGAATGGAAACTTTGCCTCTTATCATAGCCACCCAGGCTCTGATGAAGATTCATTCGGTATAACCAGAAACTCCTTATGTATTAACATAATTTATTTTCAGTTTATTTGATTGCTTTACATTCTTATTGATGGATTTTCAGTATGCACCTGCATTACTCAACTTAGTCCTGACAATGAATGTTAAATACTCACAATGTACAAATACTAGACTAGAGACAGTGAGAGATACAAAGAACAAACACTTTAATTCAAAGTAGGAAAGTGTTTCATCACATAAGTTACCATATATGAGCCTACCACCTTGTTAAGGATAAGAATATTCAATGACACTTATTCAAGCATAGTAATACTTGAGGTCCATCGCTATAGATATAATAGAGACCACTGAAATAAGATCTAGGGCAGGAGGTTGGGCTCAACTCTGAATACAGAAGAGCCAAATGGAAATTTATAGCTGAAGAGCAGGGTAGGGATTAGGGGATGGAAAATTACTAAAAGGAAATATGTGGGGATGCTAGTGGAGTGGCTCAAGTGATAGAGCACCTGCCTGGCAAGCATGACGCCCTGAGCTCAAACTCCAGTACAGCCAAAGATAAAAATAATAATAATGATGATGACCAGGAAAAAAGGGGAAGGAAGATTGTGTATGAAGTGACCCCATATACTCTTGCTGAAGATGGGCAGGTTAACCAGATATCATATGGGGAATGGTAGAGGATGTAGAACCCCATCAGACATCAAGAGTGATCAGATATTGAGGGTCAGGAGGTTCTTCCTAAAATGACTTTACAAGGAAGTTCACAGATGAGCCAAGGAGAAGGTTCAAGAGCCTGAGTAAAGTTGGTCAAGGAAAGACTCAGTGTTCTGCTGGCTCCTGCTGTCTGTGGTCACCACCTCTTCACCTCCCATGGTCCTGTGATGCCCTTCCATCTACATTCCCTCTTTTCTTTCTTCTCAATACTGCTCCAGTTTTCCTGGTATTTTTTTTCCTCCTCACAAGTCATTTAACCAAAGTTGTTTGGGGGAGTTAGATGGCATAAAGTTGATAAAGGATTTATAACAAGGTCTTAAATTCAATATCAACTCAATAAATATTTGGAGAAACAGGGACCCTATTCTGAGTGATTTTATAATATATTTGGAATGGTAAGTAATATGAGTACATGTATTTAATAATGCTAAAAATGATATGTCATGAAGAATTAGTGTGAAGGAATTCCTCATGAAAAATCTGAATGATAAAACCAAGTGTAAGAGTTCACTCTGTAATTACTGCAGGCGATGTGACTTTGAAGACCTGAAATAATGCTGATGCCATCCAGCACCTGAGATCATTCGGCTATGAGAGGTCCACTTGAAATCATACAGCAGAGAAGTTAAACACCATGCTCAGGAGAGAATGCCTGGATCCTCATGCAGTTGAGTTGTTAGCTGTAAGAACTTGGACAAAGGACTAACTACCATTTCCACAGCTGTAAGTAATGATAATGGCATTGATGACACAAAGACATGTTGAGAATGAAATAGGGTGATCCAGGCAAAGCACTCAAATCAGTAATTTCCCAGTAACTACTAACCATTTTAATAACTACAAAATACTCTACCAAGGTGGTATCTCACACAGACAAGCCAAGAGACTTTTCTGGACCTCTGTTACACCCATGCATTCGTTTCCTGGATTCCCTGTAAGATGCTTCCCACTCAAGTCTTTCCTGGAAGGAAGTTGTCTGGCTCATGAACACTTGATTTCACACAGTGACATAATGCACTTGACTTGGGTACAGTGGACCAGACAGAAACACATGGGTCTTCAGGTAACTGTCCTTTGTACAGGAAGCAAGAATTCGAGGAACACATTATGCAGTGGTCCATGTTAAAAATAAACTAATAAATAAGAAAGAAAACCGAGAGATCCAGGATGGATGTGAAAGAATTAGATTGCGCACTTCCTCAAAAATTGCTTTCAATCACCCAGATAAGAAGCCATGGCAAAGTCTGACAAGGAAAAGTTAAAGTGGAAAATGCATGCACTATATTAATTCCTGTGCTAAGGTTTCATGCTCTAGAGGGAAGCCTCACTTTTTCCTTCTGAAAGAGAAAATTAATATATGTTTGTAGAGTGTTTTGATGACGTAAGTTACAATCATACCTCTCAACCCAAAGCATGTCGATTCTGAGTGGTGAGGCTGAGAAAATCTCTGTAGAGGGCTGTCATTTTCAGTTCAGTGGCTCTTGTTGAAGCTAAAAGCTTTACATTAAACTAAGCCAAAGCAGATTCAGAAAATGATTTTAAAGAATTTATTTCGAACTGGGTGAAATAACAATAGATGAGTAACAATAATTTCATAAATCTATCTTGAAAGAAAACTGGCTCACATCACTTTTCAAAAGGGAAATGATAAACTCTCAGGACACATCTATCAATCACTTTGTGCTTCTAAAAAATTAAAAATGGATGAAGTAACTTTTTTCTTCATAAAAGCAGAAGGGAAAAAAAAACATTTCCAGATGGAGATCAAAACTCCCAAGCTTGACTTTACTAGGAATTTGAATCCTAAAGCAATTGAGAATGGTTTTTAAATATTTTAATAATGCCTACTTTTAACAATAGAAACCTACTTGAATGCCAAAAGAAAAAGAAAAAAAGTAATATGATCTAGTTCCTGCCTCCAAAGTGGTGATTTTTCAAGCACTCCAGAAGAGTTAAATGAGGGCTGTTACAGAGCTTCACACAGAATGAGCAACAATATAAATGCAGAAAGGAATCTCATAATTACCGAAGGAAACTTCCAGCTGTGGGCAATTAAAGATTTAACATATTAACAATGGGAACCTTCTAAACGTGGGAAAAGGAGGCAATTCATAGAGCACACAGTCTGAGTAAAAACAATGCCATAATCAAACTTCTGATCCAGGCAACTTGTGAAACAGTTGTGCTGACTTATCAGATGACGTGACACCGGATCAAACATGGCACAAACTCAAACTTCATCCTGAGCACCAGAATGGAGCACTTTAGAACGGTGGGATGCTCCCATTCTGTCCAGAAGTGGTGGTAGAAGATAGCTGCCCTCCCCTGCCTGCAACTCACAGGGAAGTGAGGAAGTGGAATTCCCTAAGTAAATGGTCTCCAAGCTGTTCATGGCCTCAAGGATCCAGCTGACGTTTTCATTCCCCTTTTCGTTATGACAATATTCTCCACTGAAGTGACTATTAAAGGAAGTACTTTTTCTGAGCCATTTGTAATGTAATTACTTATTTAATTTTTACCTATGGTAAGGCTAAATATTTGAGCTGTTGGTCCAAATAAAAGCCTAAAATTCATGATTTCAGAATAGTTATCCGACTGAACATCCATGTATGTATATTTAGTGGTTTTAAATGTACAATTTCTCTCTATGTGTACACGGAGTGGAACCCAAAATTTACCATACCACAATTTTCATAGATCTCTTAATTTATCAATAAATAATCTGTTTTGTTTTTTACTGAGTCCTTAGTGGCTAGTAAGTGGGAATTTTTTAGTTCAGGGATCTATTCAGTTTTATCAATTTAAAATACAGTGCAGTCCAACCATTTAAAATTCTTTAAAATATTGTTCTATCTTCAGAGTTTCTATATGTGGTACCCTCATCAACAACACTGAATGCCTGAGATACGGGGTCTACATGAGGTCTATGAGTTCCTAAACATTTCTATGAAGAGAAGACTTCCTCAGGTAGGGTTTTCTCTCTGTTACTCTCCTCTTTGGGACACTGGTAGTTGGTGGTATTGTAAGAGGTGCTTAACCTGCTGTTGTTGAAAAGCTCCGACTCCACACTAGGGCCCACAAAGCAACTAAAAGCAGAAGAATAACATGGCATCTCTCCCTCATTTTGTACTTGTCTTTGCTCTAAGCCATTCTCTCTGCAGTCACTTTGCAATCACCAGGAAGGACAAGACAGAATTGATAACATCTTCTTGACAAGGACTGAAACTACTACTAACAGTAGAGCCTTCTCAGGACGGACCACCTGCCAGGTGACAATGACTCTGGATAACAACATCTTCAGAACCCCTGAAGAATAAGGCCACACCTGTAACTAGGACTATTTATGCATACGTCTCTCCACCTACCACCAGTTCTTTGTCTACTTAAACCTATAGCTCATGTTTGTACCCTGAAGATGGATAAAGATGAGCTGAGTGCTTACTCTGCCTCTTCCCACAGCAAGTCCTGGGCTATGTAATACATCTCCTCTCTCTGCCCTTCATCCTTATAGTCTCTTTATTTGACCTATAGAAGCAAATGGCCAGACATGACATGTAGGAGCCCAGGAGTCTGGGGCTGATGTCCAAAACTCCAGTTTCAGTATCACTTCCTTCTCTTAGTTGGTTGGGGTCTGGTAACTGTTCCTGGCAAACAAGGTCTAACTTAGGGTCTCATGTCATATGCACAGACTCTCACAGTCTCTGGGCAATCTCCACTTAGTCTTGCCTCCGAGGGTTCTGCTCTCACTCCGGTCATAGGATTGCATAGTTCTAATCAACAGTCTCCATCATAGCCCTCTCTCTTTTATCTCAGGTTCCTTGCTACGCACAGCTGGGGGAATCAAAATTCATGGGTCAGGGCCACATCACACAGGAACTGCAAAAGACCAGGAACTGAAAAGAGACTGTCTGTTCTCCAGATTCACTTCTCTTGCCTACCATGAGGTATTGTGGATCCCCCCCTTCCCTGACCCCTCTACCTTGCATCCTTCTCTCATGGGCCCTGACTCCATGCTCAAGCCTTAATGACAGTCACAGGTAGGACATTTTCTGCATACCCTGGGAGTGCTCTACAGTCAGAGTGAAGGACTTAGGATCCTCTACCCCACCTGTGGTATGTTAGCATCTGAGAAAACAGCAGAAACAAGAGGATCTCTCTGGCTCTCTACCATTGTCTCCTGAAACACTCCATAAAATAACTCTCTGACCTTCCTTGAACACACATCATAGGACTCATTCCAAAGTGGCTTTCTCTGTACCCAGAAGAAAGAAATGAGCACACAGGGACAGAAAGAAGAATGTAAACAAAATGACCTTACCACACTCCCCCCTCTCCCCAGTTCATTACCAACAGATATACTTCCTTTTTCTAAATCGTAGCTCTGTATGGCTGTTGACTCTGCAACAAACTTCATAAAAATACAGGTTTTCTTCTTTCTTTGGGTTTCTGAAGGTTCCCATGTCATCTAAGACTTACATGAAATAAATGGATATACTTTTCTCTCTTTAATCTGCCTTTTATTATAAGGGTTTCAGTCAAGAACCTGGCAATGTTTAAGGAAAGAAAACTTTTCTCCCCAAGGGAAGTCTAGAGCATGAGCACATAACATGCTACCTGGGAATTCAAAATAGTATACCCAATTTTTCCATTCTACTCTTTGCCCCTGCTCATCTTCCAATCTTCCATCCCAACCCCACCTGGGTGGCAAGCATATTGCCTTTCTTCAGAGATTAGGTAACTACTTTCCTCTGCCCTGGGGCACTAAACCTTGGCTAAATAACTTATTCCTTTACTTCTCCCTGGTCCTTCAACATAGCTGCTCTTTTAGCTTGAGGACAGCTTAAGTCTGATGCTCATAAGGTCAGGCATGGATTCCCATAAGTTTTTATTCAGATTCTAAATTTCTGGGTTCTAATCCAGGATTTAGTTTTATTTTCTTTTACAGTACTTTCTAATGACATGTGCTCTTAGAGGTCACTTAAGCATTTTCTGATCCTTTGGTTTTAGCTGTGAAAGGGAAGGTATAATTCAGGTTCTTTCTGCTTCTCAGTGTCCTGCCAAGAAGACTATAATTTCCTGGTGTAGAAAGAATTTTGTAGATGACAAATACAAAAAAAAAATGTTTATTCCTTCTCAAAATGCAAAACTGTTGCATTTCGCAGTGGACACCAGCCAGTTGTGTGACACAGACATTTAGTACCTTATTCTTTTTGCAATTTTTGCCTCCAGAATGTATTTCCCCCAGCTTCTCTGCTTATTCATTGCATGTGTGTCTCTTGCAAAATCTTCCACCTTTTCCCTGGAAAGTTCACTCAATGTCTATTCATTCTCTTCATTTATAGTCTATCACTTTGTTTTGTGTTTCTACTTAGCTTTTTTTTGTGGTGGTACTGGGGTTTGAACTCAAGGCCTTGTACTTGCTAAGCAGGTGCTCTACCACCTGAGCTAAGCCCCTAGGCCATTTTGATTTCAGTATTTTTCCAAACATATTTTCCCTATTTATGCCCAGACCAGCCTGCACACCACCATGCCCAACCTTTATTGGTTGAGATAGGGTCTTGAAAACTTTTTACCTGGGCTGCCCTCAAACAGTGATCTTCCTATCTCTGCTTCCCAAGTAACTGGGATTACAGGTGTGAGCCACTGTACCTGACCCCTGTCCCTTATTTCTTTAGGAGTTATTTTCTTCACTTAATTTTCCCTCTTTTGATTTAGAAGTTATACACTCTTTCTATTATTTTCATGGAGACCCTCACAATTACATCATGAATTAATTTTGTCATTTTTTTGGCCTTTAAAATTTTTTTTGATAAACTTATCTAGGAGAGTTTTAGATTTATAGGAAATTGGGAAAATATTAGAGTTCCCATTTATCTCACACCCAGTTTCTTCTGCTATTGATGTCTTACATTTGTCATGGCTAATGAGCTGTCACCAATGCATTGTTGCTAAATCTACACTTTATTCTTTCTTTCTTTCTTTCTTTCTTTTTTTCTTTTTAACCTAATGTCCTGTCTTTTCTCTCCCCATCTAGGATTGATCCAAGACATGGCATTTAGTCATCAGGTCTCCTGGGGCTCCTCTTAGCTGTGACAGTTTCTCAGACTTCCCTTATTTGGGTGATCACAATAGTTTTCAGGTGATTTGATCAGGTTTTTAAAGAAATTTTTATGCCTTTGCTTAAAAAGATTTAAAGTCACATGAT
The DNA here is from genome assembly GCF_047511655.1 of Castor canadensis. Taxonomy (NCBI): domain Eukaryota; kingdom Metazoa; phylum Chordata; class Mammalia; order Rodentia; family Castoridae; genus Castor; species Castor canadensis. The sequence continues at coordinate 49,156,826 of NC_133401.1, read as the reverse complement.
CATAAGTTATCAATTATGACTTTATGAAATGGGCACCTGAGAACACATTGAAACATTTCTCCTATAGTTTCAAATCAGAGAATTTGACATCTGCTTATTGTCTGTGTCTTGGTTGGCTCAACTGCCAAAAAACTGACTTCAGATCAGGGCCTTTGTCCCTAAGGACTAGCAAGTCACCTAGTCACATGGGGCATAAAGAAAGGTGATACTGGATAGTGACATAAAGATGATGTTTTAAGAGAATTATGTGTCACATAATAGGGGGAACACTCGCATTTCTAGCCCAAAAGGCTTGGCATCTACAAAGACCAGAGCTGCGAGGTTCCCTTCTTATCTGGTCTAGACTGTTATGCGAAAAGAAAAGAAAATGTGTTACTCAGTTCTGTGTTTTTCCTTTTAGTTAGATTGCACCTCACTGAATAGTACTAAATGTAATTCAGAATTGGGAAGATATTTCCTATTTTTTAATGAAAAATTCTCATTTATAAGATTTCTCATGTAAAAATTGTTATATGACAAGGAACTGAAATATGTAATTTTCTAGGAAAATTATTGCCTACTAGTGTTAGAAAAATCAAGATGAGTATACCTACTATATATTTGCTTGTTATAGAAGCAAAAAAGAAAATTATTACTTAAGTATCTAAGCCAGTAATTGATGTTCTTTTTTTTTTTTATTTTCTCTTTTTTTATCTTGCACTGGCAAACCCAGCACCTCACACATGCTAGGCAAGTGCTTTACTCCTAAGCTATACCCCAGCTCCCAAATACCATATTTTCTACCACAAAAAAAATGAGGTTTAAACAGGGATATTTACTTGTGTTAAGGTAGTATAGCATCCTGTTTTATCCACAGCAATATGTCTTATCATGTATGCCTACAATCTACGTTTTATTCAAGAGATTTACTAAAACATCATCAAATTTCTTCCAGGCCCACAAGGAGATATAACTACTTAACTCCATCTGTAAATTATCTTGAATTACTAAGCTCAGTTTGTAGAATGGAAAATATTTCTAACTTACATTTTACATGCACAAACAAAGGAATGACAAAGTCTACTCATTCCTTTTCAGAGTAATCTGCTTCTCTGTCTACATTTTTCTTTATAGATTTAATACATTCTTTGTAATTTTTCTACCGTTTAAAACAACCTGGTAGAAAGTGAATATTTTATTATTTTTTCTTGAACAATGAGACAAAAACAAGAGAATTGTTCCTAAGTCTCCCCAGTTGGTTCTGATAATCAGACAAATTTAAGAACCCTTGTGGGGTGGAAAGATATGATGGCTTTCCTCATCCATCATAGGGTCATGACCAACAACACTTCTATAACAAAATGCAGACAGGAAAGAGAAAGGCAGTATGAATTTGTTTAGTCAAACTTATATGTGCCATGGAAGCCTTCAGAAATGAAGAACCAGAGACTCCGGAAACTACTTTTATGCTTAGATTTGGTGAGTACAGAGACATGATTGGAGCGAAGGATGACGTTCTGTGACTAACGGCAATAGATCGAGACTGGAGAATCCCACCAAGACCTGTCTGTCCAGATTCTTCTTGGCCTCTCTGTGTAGCATTCCTTTCCCCCCAAGTATGGAGCAAGACCCTTGTGGAATGAGGGTCACATGACCTACTTTCAGGCAAGATTTTGGGAATTTCATTACTTCTTCTCACACAGAAAGTTTGGGAAAGTCAGGACCATCTCTTGCTTCAAAGTCCTCTCACTCTTTCAGTTTAAAGTACTTTGGGAGGGCTGAGGGCATGGCTCAAGTGGTAGAGTGCTTGCCTAGCAAGCACAAGGCCCTGAGTTCAAACCCCAGTACCACCAAAAAAAAAGTGATTATAAAGTACTTTGGGGAGGTGTTTTCTAAGCTCTGACATCTCGTATCTGACCATTCCTGGTTGTATCCAACTCTCCCCAAAGCCACATCTTCTTTCTATAGCCTTCTTCTCCTCTATAGAGGCTTCCTCTCCCTTCTACAGCCATAGCTCTTCATGTTCTACCTTTTTACTCTGTGTCTTACTCTTCTTTTCATAACCTGCCTCTCTTCTCTATAGACTGCCTTTCCTTGCCGTAACTTACCTTTCCAGCATCCATCTTCTCCTTCCTACAACTACCTCACCTTTCTATAGCCATATCTCTCCCTTATAGCCTATTCTCCTGGAGTCTTAATGAGATGGTGGAGTGACCTACTGCCCATCCCCCATTTTAATGTCTACATGTAATTTTAACACTCCCTGGGTATTTGTGTTTTAATAGAAGACTCTGAAAAAATAGAAAGGCTTTTCGAACCAAAGTAATGAATCCCTGGTTGAAGTTTAGAAACCTCAATCAGACAATTCTGGTTTTTTTCTTGTTGTCATAAAAAACTCTGCTTATGACAGACTGTGTATTTGCATTTTTTTTTTGTAGTGCTAGAGAATCAGACCCTGTATTTGCATTCTTGATGTAAGGAAAATAACATAACAGCATCAAGAACCTGAAGATTGAGTCTTCATGAATTAATACTGTTTCCCAGGAAACAATCCCCAGTCAGGAGACAGACATCTGGAAGAACAGAATTTTCAGTTTAATTTACAATGGAATTCAAACTATTTTTTAGTCCTTTTTTATTGAGAGGACCAGATGTAATGCATTGTAAGTTGTTTGCCTAATTCAAACCATAAAGAAAATTATCTCCCTTCCATATGACATCAAATTTAGAAGAAGGAGGCTGGGTATGTAGTAATACTAAAATTCCTGCTTTAAAAGATTCATACTGGAGTATTTATCTTTAAGATACACTTCTTTGCTTTTATTTTTCTAATATAAGTTGTTACATACATCTCAAATTTCACTAATAAACATCTATGATATATGCCAGGCCCTGGCAGCTCATGCCTGCAATCCTAGCTACTCAGTAGGCAGAGATCAGGAGGATCGAGGTTCAAAGCCAGCAGGGGCAAATAGTTTGTGAGACCCTATCTTGAAAAACCCCATCACGAAAAAGGAATGGTGGGGTGGCTCAAGGTGTTGACCCTGACTTCAACCCCCAGTACCACAAAAAAAAAGTCTATAATATATACATAGCATAAAATGGGCCCTCTAAAGTGAAAAACTAGTTTTATTTAATAGAACATTTTGAAGAGATGAGAACGTTTTTGTGATTCTCGAATGACAATTTCATTTGTTTCTAAAATCAATTTTGCTATGGCAAGTTGTATTTAAACTTCCAAAAGAAACCACTATTCCTTAGTTAATTTCAGATTAAAGTGATTTAAACACAAGAAACAAAATACCGAAAAATTTCCCATAAAGTTATACCTAATAGGTTTATCCTCTATCCATAAATAAATTTATACCATTTATTGTATAAATTCTTTCTCTAGATGACTTTGACCATGTACAAATAAACGAAGCACACATCAAACTTTCAAAGTTTCAGTTGAACAAGGTAGCATTGGATAAAGTCACAAACTGGGTCTGCAGAAGCTTTCTTCAAACTTCACTAAGTGAAAGAATAAAATGAAAGATCTGTAGAAACAGATCTTCTTTAATTAAAATAATTTAAAATATTTACATTAGCATTTTACATATTTTAACACATTTTGTAGTATCTAGCATTGGGCTACTTGTACAAGAGTATAAGGAAGTGTATAAAATCTAAGCTTCATCAGTCACTTAGTGGGGACAATATAAAATAAAAGATGAACTAAAAATAGAGGGCAAACATGGTGTGATTTTGAACAATCTAGTATATGTTATTGAAACTTAGAGGAGTAATGAGTATGGATGAGAGACGACAGAACATTTCATGAAAAACATGAAACATGAACATAATTTGTTGAACTGCCCATCAGTAGACCAATTTGGGGGCCCAATTTTTTCATATCCTAAGTACTCTAGGACTGTGACTTTTTTTATACTAGGTGTTTTAATTGGAAACTAAACAAGAGTTTATCTGAATACCCATAGGTCAAGTATTCATGGTAGGTTGGCACTCAAAAAACTATCCCTAGTAAAGGCATAAATATGATTAAAGGTTACTAATAATTTATGATCCTGGTTAAAATGAATTTTGAAATATTTAGCCATGCACTGTGATTGAATTATATGATAAGGTCCATGCAACGATGGCTTTATCCAGCCTTTACACACCCAAAGTGGGTAAAGTCCCTAGGAAGCAGCATCAGAAATCTTCACCTGAATGCAGTTGACTATGGAGACTAGCACATGTCTACAATATGCACATCTGTGTGGCTCTGCCCCAGGCTGCTGCTGGGGGTACCTTTGCAAGCTCTATTCAGTTTGAGGTTTATACTAGGCTTGCAGGATTGGGGATCCTACTCCCAGTTTCACAGCATTTGGAATATCTCTTCTTCCATCTTGACAACGTCACAGCTGCAGCTGGGGAAAGACAGAACTGCTGAGGACAGGATGAACAGCACTGCCTTGCCTTTTATTGATTCCATGCATGACTGACACTTATAAATGTGCCTTCCTTAATACCACATTACAGACACTTCTAAAGGGTATTGCCACCCCATGGCAGACATTGTTTATTGATGACACCGTTCTTTCCAACGGAATCCAGAGACAGCCTGACTTACAACCCTCAGCCCAGTGCTTCAGGAAGCCATTCCCCAATACTCACAGTTGGCATATGATCTGGAGCCTCATTGGCCTTTCTAGCCTAAGTACCCCTCACGGAAGATGGAACCAAGAGAGAGCCTCAGCTTAAATAGACCTGGGCACAGCCAGATGGAAATCCAAAATTTCTGAGGGGCTCCATTTATGGAATGAGGATCAAAGTGCATACGCTGTGAGCAAAAACAGTAGCTGTTGTGATAAATTATGGATTTTAAAGAGAACAAAGTAAGAAGGAAAAAGAAACAAAACAAATGTTGTGGTTGGCTCATTTATGAACTGCACAGTACAGTAAAACCCAATGGCAATACAAGTCATAAAGAACCTACAGATGAATTTCACCTTCAAAGTTCTGAAAACCTGCTTAGCTATCATGGGTATCAGTAACTTGTCAAAGGTGCCCAGTTGGTCAAGAGTCAGGCCTGGAATTCTTGATCCAAAACTCAAGGACATAAAATAAATGAGCTGGGTGCGGTGTCACCTCCACAGACAGACAGAAATGGCTCCTTACTCAACCTATGCTCCCTTTAGAAAAATCAATCCTTTAATGGTCTCTATCCAGGACATTATGGCCAACATAAAAACCTTCTAGCTGGTAAGAAATGCTCATTAAAGGGATCAAAGACTTGGCTGGGAAAAAAATCATCTGTTTTACTTTTAACTTGTTTAATTACAAATAGCAACATCTCCAGACATAGCAGTCATTGCTAAATGTGGTTTCCGTTCTCATTGCTCCTCAGCAGTCTTATTGTCACCGCCCTGAACAGCATGTGCTCCAAGGAGAAGAGGAGCAGAGAGCCCATTGCTGCAGGTGTAAATAAAATCAATCAGCTCATTGTGGCAAATGTCTTATTGATCAGATGTGTTAAATATATGCTTTCATCTACACCAACATCAAGAACGCAGGTACCTTTATATGTGAAACATAAAGTCTCAAGCAGTACTTCTGCATGCTTGTCAGAATAGCTGCGAGGACCAGTAGTAATGTAGCAGCACATAAACTTAAGCTTAGACATGTTAAAGTGAGAAATCAATGGGAAACATGGGAATAAAAAGGAGCATGAAGCATGGGTTAGGCAAAGGCTGGAAGCGCAGGCATCATAAACAGTAGCACCATTCCCACATGCAGCTTCCTCTGTCACCTCATCCAGTGCTGAAGCAAACTGAGTCAAGTTCAGGAAATCACCTAACGAACCTCAGCTTTAAGTTGCTTTAAGTCCAGGCATAATCATTACGTTGGAGGGTGATGTGTAGAAGTGATATGCAAGCAGCCTCTCAGCGCCAGGACTTAATGAATATTTCCTTCTCTTCTGCCTTGGTGTCTTTATCTGCATGGCAGAGTGGGCATTCCCTCAAATGCAGACAGGGCTGCAATCTAAGATCTTCTGTTAGTCAAAATTCTCTTCAACTTCAAGTAAGAGAAAACTCAGTGAAAGCTGCCTTATATATTAAAAAAAAAAGTATGGCTCTCATAACCCAAAACTTCAGAAGTAATGTTGGTTTCAGGCCAGGTTTGAACAAATGATGTCATCAGGAATCTGCACTTTTCTTCTCTCTCCATTCTACCTTCCCATCTGCCAGTTTGACATACGGATGCCACAGGGTGCTTCCCAGCAGTCCCTAGGCTGGCTCATGGAGTAAGTAGCAAAATGGACTCCTCTTCCAGACACATTCCATGTCACTCCACAATGTCTCTTTGTCTAGATCACACCCTAGATTTCATATTTGTTATACAACATGCATGGTCTTTTCTGGACTACTTCCCATAGTCAGGGAAATGGGAATTACTATTAAACCAAATAAACTGTGCGTCTAAGAATAACAGTAAGGTATCATAACCCAGGTGATCAGGGTACAAGTGCCAAAAAGGGAGAGAAATAGATGGTGTGACCATCAACTGGCTATTAGAAAAGACAGTCTCAAAAGCCTGACCTGCAGAACTGTAAACATAAATCTTTTTGATAAGACAGTGAAATTTTAGATGGTTTGTCATACAACATTATTGTGGCAACAGCTAACCAATATAGTACACAATGTGGCTAGTTCAGAGGAAACATGCTAGCGTGCAGACTTGAGGAATAACCATGGAGAGGAAATATGATCAGATTTGGGATCTATCCTTCCACATGTAGACGACTGAAACTAGACCCCTGCCTTTCACCCTGCACTAATATCAATTCAAAGTGGATTGAAGACCTTAATATAAGTCCTGAAACTTTGAACCAACTATAGGAAACAGTAGGTAATACACTGGAACTTATAGGCTCAGGCGATGACTTCCTAAATAGAACTTCAATGGCTTAGCAGTTAAGAGAAAGAATGAACAAATTGGATTGCATCAAACTAAAAAGCTTCTGCACAACAAAAGAAACAGTCAATAGACTCAAGAGACTTCCCACAGAATGAGAGAAAATCTTTGCCAGCTATTCATCCAATAAGGGACTAATATCCCAAATCTACAGGGAGCTCAAAAGAACTCAACCCTCAAAGAATCAACATCCCAGTGAAGAAATGGGCACATGAATTGAATAGGGAATTTTCAAAGGTAGTGACAGATACAAATGGCCAATAAATACATGAAGAAGTGTTCAGCTTCCCTGGCCATTGAAGAAATGCAAATCAAAACTACAGTAAGATTTCATCTCACCCCAGTTAGAATGGCTACCTTCAAGAACAAAAACACCAAGGGTGTGGTGAAACGAGAACCATTATATACTATTGGTGGGAATGGAAATTAGTACAAGCTTTATGGAAAGCAGTATAGAGATTCCTTAAAAAATTGAGACTGGAACTGCCATATGATCCAGCATACCACTTCTGGGCATATAGTGGAAGAAATGTAAGTCAGGAAATAGTAGAGACATGTGTACATCGATGTTTCTTACAGTACTGTTCACAATAGCCAAACTATGGAAACAACCCAGATGCCATACAACTGGTGAATGGATTAAGAACATATATATTCATGCTTAATATACATATTAAGAACATATATACACATGTATTCATGAATACATATGTATTCATGTACATATATATTCGTATGTACAATGGAGTTTTATTCAGCCATAAGAAAGAATGAAACTATGTGGTTTGAAGGTAAATGGATGGAAGTGGAGGACATCATGGTAGTGAAGTAAGCCAGGTTCAGAAAGACAAAAGCTGCATGTTTTCTGTCATAAGCAGAAGATAGGTCCAAAAGATAAACATATATACAAAAACAAACATGATCTTATACACGTCAACAGGCAGAATATGGCAATATTGGAACTACACCATGAAACTCAGGGAAGGAGGGTAAGGAAAAGAGATTGATAGTCAACAGTACTGAAATACTTCACATCTGTGCAGATAGAGGACATAATGACATGTACTGAAAGCTGCCTAATAATGGGGAATGGGAGGGAAGGGTTAAGGGAGAAGGGGTTGAACCAGCCAAAGTAAAGCATATTCACAGCTGAGATACACTGGGAAATCCCTTTGGACATTGACTTTGGAATTAATAATGAAAGACAAGAATGCAAAATAGGTGCAATGTGTGGAGGGTACTTGTGGAAAAGGAGGGTGAATGGAGGAGATGAAAGTGAAGAAATGAGGTAGATAAGCTTCATATACACGAAAGCAATATAATTATGAAACCTCTTGTAATTGCTTTTAGTGGAATGGGGAAGGGTGGTGGGGGGAGAAAGAAGAGGCAATCTAACACGTACAATGCATGTCTATTCAGAATTGTCACAACAACTCCCCCCATACAATGAATATATGCTAATAAAAATTTTTTAAAAAACAGATTTGGAATATATCTTAAGGGAAGAACCCTTAGAATTTGCTAATTGAGTGAATATTCTCTATGAGAGAAAGTGAAGAAATGATGAAAACTCCTGGTTTGGACTAAGCAATTTGGTAAACAGTGGTGTCACTTACTAAGGTAAAGAACTATATAAAACAGGGAAAAAAGGAAATGTTTATTGGGGAAAGGAGTAGTAACCAGTAATTTGAAATCTAGTTTTAGCCACGCTAATTATAATTTTGAAACACCTCCAAATAAAGACCTCCAAAAGACACAGCAAACATTGTTGGATATATGCCTAGCTATGAAATGCAGGTTAGGCATTCCATGGTTTTTGTTGTTGTTTTGTTTTGGTGCTGAGGATTATACCAAAGACCTCACACATGCTAAGCACACATTCCACTCTGCACTGCATCCCCAGCTCCTCCTTACCAGACTTAACATCTTAAGAGTCCTTTTGCTATCCACAATCCTTAGATTTTGAGACATTTCTACACAGGTATTGTGTACGTACTGAGGTTTGTGCTAAATATACTGCATTTACCTGAACCAGGCTAAGAGCTAGGAATGAGTTTTCATAGACTCTCGTGTTTCCTTGACAACACCCTACTCTTAAGTTGAGGATTAGCCCACCTCACTTGTCATGCAGAGGAGAGACTCATTTCTGTCCAGTGGACTGCTTCCTTCCCAGATGGGGAGTAAAACATTCACACATGAACCTCTCTATTAGTACAAAAAATGCTAATTGATGGTCACTCAGCACTGACCATCCAAACATTTGGAGCAAATTGGGCTTAATCTGCTGTTGCCAGGATCCAAGCTGAGTCCTCCATACTGGTGTGTTCTCCATAGGCTTCAACTCTAACAGTGTTGGAAACTCCTGACAGCTGGTACCTAGGAGTCATTTTGTCCCATTACTAAGTGCTACCAACTCACAAGGCCCCCAAAAGACAAGACTCCACTATCACTGCACATAAGAGAAATAGATTTGCATCAACATGTGAAGAAGTAACTTTCTTATATTTCCAGTTAAGAGGGAAGAGTGAAAGCAAGTATCAGAAAATTGAAGGTAGAAAGAGCCAAACAAATACAGTAAAGGCAATTCAACATTTCTAACAACATAATTAGACAACTTAGAATTAAGAGAGCCCTGAGACATTTTCCTGGAGGGGTCTAAACATACTTTAGGTCTCTGTTGTTAGCCCTCTCCTCTTTCCTTTCTTTTTTCTTTCTTTCTCTTTCTCTCTCTCTCTAGCCTCTCTTATTGTTTAAATTTTCATCAGTATGTCAATGACTCCCAAATTTATATCATTTCCACCTTTCCCTTGTTTTCTATATCAGATTGCCTACTTGTCCACTCTGCTAAGATATCTTGCAAACAACTAATTTCATATACCTTAAATAAAACTGCTTCCACCATGCCAGCTTTTTTCTCTCCCAACCTCAGTCCTTCCAGAAAGTTGCCCGTTTACCAGTGACTTCCATATAAAACTAGACTTCAACTTTGCAGCCCCCTTCCCCACATCCCATATTTAGTCTATAAGCAAGTTCTGTTGAATTTGTGCATGAAATATCCAAATTTTATCATTTACACTGTCATTTCCCATGTGCAAGTCAGTGTCACCTTTCACCAGATCCCTGAAAACCCTTCTTAACTGGTCTGCCTGTTTCTATTCTTATTCTCCCATCTGCAGCTAGAGGAACCATTTTAATGAATATTACAAGGTGTGATATTCATTAAAATGTACCTATTTGAAGTGACCATGTAGCTGTCCATTCTTTTTATGATAGAATTTGAACTTCAGCATGGCATGGAGCCTGCAAGTGACATAGTATTTATATATGTGCTTGGTAATCGTGACTCCACTATTTTCTGTCTTGGTTACACCCTAGACACACTGGCTTTATTTCCAGTCCTGGAATAAGTCAAGCTTGTGCCTCCTTCTACTTCTTTCAGGACTCAGATTAAACATCACAGCCTTATACTATGTCTACCTTCACTATAAAGTGAGAGCCCAAGGCTCACCAAATGCTACCACTGCACAATGTTTTTGATCTGCATAGCATTCAATTTTTCAAATTGTTTTATTTACTTGTTTGCTTGTGGTGTTGAGGATCAAACTCAGGTCTCCCACTGAGCTATACCTCTAGCCTATTGTTCATTTATCTTTTAAAATCTCTTCCTAATAGAATATTAGCTCCAAGACAGTGGTGATTCAGTATTGCACTGTTAAATCCCCAGTACATGGCACGTGGTAAATGCTCAAAGATGACTTTTTAATCAAATCATCCATTTCAGCAATTTTCAAAATACTACCAGTGGGGCCCTGGGGATCTCCGGTGGCAGAGGGCGGGAGAGGAGGAAGGTAGAAAAAAGAAATGGTGCTATGAGAGGTGCTTAAACCACTTTGCTAAAAAGCACTGACTCCTTACTTGAACCCACAAATTAACTAACCACAGGAGAAAAGCTTGGTACCTCTGTCTCCATTTTGTACCTGTTGTCCTTTGCTCTGAGCCATTCTTTCCTGCAACTATCTTGGAATCAAGGAAGGACAGGAAGGATGGATAACATCTTTATGACAAGGAAACTAAGGAACAGCAGAACCTTGCAGGACAGATGCCCCTTCAATTACCTATCATGAGGCCGCACCCTAGAGCAGGAATAATCATCTTGGGAACCAGATTGTACCCCTCAAGTGATGACATAACAACTTCTCCAGAACCCTCAAAGAACAATGTCCAACCTATGACTGGGGCTGTTTAACTATGCATGTCTTTTTTCTCCTGCCCTAATTCTTTTTTGCCCATTTCAAGCTAAAGTGCATATCTGTACCCTGGAGCTGGCTGAACATGGACCCTGTAATAAATCTCCTTTCTCTGCCCTTCACCAGGTCTCTTTATTTAGCATATAGGGGCAAGTGGCCAGACCTAACATGTGGAAGCCCAGGAGTTTGGGCCTCAGGTTCAAAACTCCAGTTTTAGTACCGCTTTGAGAGTTTTCAGTCTCCCATTGCCTTCCATGTAAAATGAGGTTTCAACCCTGCTACTTCCTTCCCCTCATCCCACATATTTAGTCTACAAGCCAGCACTGTTGAAACATCTCAATTTTGTCCTCTTTTTTTAACTTAATGCATCTGCATATCTGCTTGTGCGATGTCTTCTATGTAGGATTTTGGCTGCTAGAATGTTTATGCTCTTAAACATGCCTGATATCTAGTCTTCCCTTATCGACCCATATTTGACCAAGGTTCTACTTGCTTATGAATTCACAGTATGTTGACAGCTCATTGTGCCCAAAATCCAGCTTCCTCTTACCAAAAATAGGCTTTACACAATACCTACTGTGTTCCAAATATCACAATTCCAAAATACAACTATTATTTTTCAGTGATATGAAATAATAAAATCATACTGTCCTTGTTACTGAGAGAAGCAACACCCTCACCAGGTGTTGCTGTCACTAGGTTTTCTCTGAGATTTATCATAGAACTTTATTTTAAATGACAGAACTGCTGGTTTGAACTGACTCACAGTTAGCTATTTACTCATGGTTTTCTAAGCAAATAGTTAAGACTAAAGGGAAGAAGCAAATGAGATTTTCTTACCATTTAATGTCCTCCTCTGCAAATCAAGCTGTCAGGCTACAGAAAATACTTATAGCTACAATGCAGAATAAATGTCAAACAAATTGTAAATTATGATAATCATTTTTATAAACCAATGTAGAAGGATTAATTAGAAAGTTTCAAATTTAGCTTAATTCATGAAGGCATTTATGTATACAACTTAATGAAGTATGTGTTCCATGATCTTTTGTACTTAGGAGTCTTAAAGGGGTTCATTTTAATAAGAAAATGGTTAAGCTGTCTGTTTCCTTCAGCCTATTAAAAATTAAAATTTATTGAATTTCCTAAAATACAACAAATGATGAAAGCTACAAAACATATTCTACACAAAGCATATTTGGTGCAATGTTTAAGTCTAGGAAACTCAATTTATGAGGAGCTAAATTATTTTGCCTCTAACAAGATAGATGCAATGTTCAAGTATGGGGAAGAGAGTCCAATAAAATGTGAATTAAAAACTCAAATAATTAAACAAATAAACTATAAAGATAACATTGAAGAATAAAAGGAAAATTTTTGATATAGTAGAAGTTCCTTCTTAGAAGTTATGTCCTCCTTCCTGGTCCATCTGTAAATATCACGCCCATGGATGGGCCATTTTGATGTGTCATAACTTCCCTATCTATAACTTAACTGCACAGTGGACATTTTCCGACTGTCTCCCTGTCATCCCTGCCCCTTCCTCCTTTCCAAGCAGTTAACCTACCACTCATCCAACACCATTCTCTGTGCTGAGGACAGATGTGACAGACCCTGCTGAACTCCAGAGTTGGGCCCTTGCTGGCTCAGGCCACCCAATGTATGCCATCCCCTGGTCAGAGCTATTGATTTAAAAATGGGCACAAACCCCAGCTGGAGCCAGTGGGCCATGAGTAAACATTGTTTTATATCTAAACTTCCTTTCTCTTCTGCAGTGACCAGAACCAAATCATGGACTAGGATGCAAACTGGGAACCGCTGAAGTCGTTGTTACCAACATGCCAGCCTAAAGGCAAAGATGAAGCTGACCTAGAAAACACAGCAGAGCCCGGAGGTGTGTAGAAAAATAGAACTGAAGCCATAATAGCCCCTGCATCCCTGCATTTATTATGCCTGACAGCAGTGTAACTGGAATTTTCAGTTACTGAGCCAATAGAATTCTCTCATTGACCAAGTCAACTTAAGTTAGGCTTTGTTTTGCATATTCTAATATGCAAGGAGTTGACTGTATATGAGCTGGCAGCAACTATTGGTGCTCTTCCTCTTCTTCCTTGGCCTCAGTATGCTGTGCACAAGCAGAGGATTAATCCCATTCCCTGTCCTGAGCCGGGGGTAAAGATGGAGGGACTGCTTAGTCTAAACCAATCACTTCATTCCTTGCCAATGGGGGCATACATCAAGAGACTTTTGTTGGGGGTGAGATTAAAATTTAAGAGAATGGCTTCATGGATCACTCAAAGAGGTTTCTGCATCCCAGGGAAATGCAGTCATATTTGACCTTGTGGTGACCTTGCTGGCAAGACAATTGTAGGAAGATTTTTGTCAAAGAAAAAGACAGGATCATGATCATGCCATTGAACTGCTACATTGGCTAACCCTATAACTGCCCTACTCCTGAATTTTGTTAGGTAAGATCTATCACCATGCCACTTCACAAATATTTAAGCCAGTAAAATCCTTTAATGGGATATAGCACATTATAATTTTTTAATTATTTTTTAAATAGCACCTCATCACTCTTAACAAATAGATTTAATTAAGATGAGAAATTTCCTGCAAATAACAAAAATGTAGATTAGGAAGTTTTCCTCATATCCCAAGGTTTTCTGTCCCTAATTTAGTGTTTTTCCCAGCACAAATAGTGAAATGATAAGTACGTCTTCCCATAACACCTAGCATTTAAATATATTTATATATTTAAATAATTCAGACTCTTTTACCAGTGGGTGCCTAGACTTCTTTTCCAGTTTTATCTTCATTTGATTGTCTGCCTTACAGACAAATAAATGGTGGATAGATGTCAGAAATATAACAAAATTCTGGAACAAGAAGAGTAATAAATGTCAGCAAAAACTCCAGTTCAGTAATTCTAAGTATTTTCAATCACCACCTGAAGTAAATCTTCATGCTATATTTGGTAATAAATAAATAAATAAATAAATAAAATTTACATTTATAGTTACATAGAGAAATTTAGTTTGATTCAACTACACTTAGAGGAAAGCAGGATGGGCAAGTTTATCATTAATAATATGTAATGAAAATATATCATTATTGTTCAATTTATTTTCATAACGTCAATCTGGACTGGATATTTTTTGGAAGGGTGGTACTAGAGTTTGAACTCAGGGCCTCATACTTGCTAGGTAGGCGCTCTACCACTTGAGCCACTCCGCCAGCTCTTTTTGTTTTATGTTGGGTATTGTTGAGATAGGATCTTGTGAACTCTTTGCCCAAGCTGGTTTCAAACTGTGATCCTCCTGATCTCTGCCTCCTAAGTAGCGAGGATTATATGCATGAACTATCAACATCTGAATGGACTTTTTCTTCTTATAACCACTAGACAATAAAGTAATGTTTTCTCAGAGTGCTAGCAAGTAATTCAGACTCTTTTACCAGTGGGTGCCTAGACTTCTTTTCCAGTTTTATCTTCATTTGATTGTCTGCCTTACAGACAGTCAAATACAGACAGGTATCAAATTTTGCCCCTCATTTATATGATGCAAAGATGAAAAGTAGTGCATTGTATATGGTAGTCAGAATGTTGTAATGACTTAGGTTTGGTGCTTTTAATAACGTAGGATAAAAAATCGCTCCCTAGAGTTCACTAGGTGGCGTAATATTATGGCTTGGGAGCGTGCCCACCTATGCTGCATGCACATATGACGACATCATTATCCACTTGCAACAAATGCACCTGCTTCGTGGGTGAAACCAAATTCTATTCTTTTCCACACTCTTGGTTCAGGACATTCTCTGTGTTCTTACTTTCTGGACACTCTAGATTTAATGTAACTTTGCCTTACTACAGCCATTATTAATCCCTAGGACTCCCAGTGTTAGTGCATCAGGGGCTCAAGAAACATTAAAGCAATATATGCCAAATACCAAAGTTTACTAATCACAGTAGCTTTTAACTCATAGTCTTTTACTCATGCTAGTTCCATTCAGATTTGAAGTAGAAAAAAAATCAGCTGCTTAAAAAAAAAAAAACTTTATTACTTATCACTTTTAATACCTGGGCCCTAAATTATTGAGATCTTCTGAATAAATTTACATGAATTCACTGCTCAAATCCCATAGGAACTCTGAAAGACATTTTGCTTCTGTTCTTGGAAATCCCCTGTTCCTCTGTGGCTTCTCCTCTGTGGGATCAGCAGGAAGTGCCATCTCCCAGGAAGCCACAATGGCCAGAGTATACCATAGGAGTTACCCTAATTAAGACAAGGGGTTTTAAGCCCAGTGGCAGACACTGGACAACCCTCATATTCTCACAAACGCAGTGCCTTTCTTTACCTGCTGTTTTGTATATTCTACATGAATACCTCTTAAACTCAAAATTTATAATTCATTCTCTCACACTAATTTTCTAAAATACAATCTAAAACATATTACTGACTCCTGAAAACTGAACAAAATTGTCAGGAAACCTAGTTGAGATGCTTTAATTTTAAATGTGTTACTTATCACCAAAACCACTATAGAAGATGTCTTATGCACAAATAAGAGATACAGTTTTATATTCTAAAAGCTTAATGTACAAAATATCACTAATAACACATACACTAAATATACAAAAATGAGTATGCAAACATAATTAATTGCCACAGCCAAGATGGCAATAAGCTTTGATAGAAAAGACTGTTTTTCTCACTGCCTTATACATTATCTATATTTCTGTGTGTATAGATACCTTTTAAATGGTTAAATTCCAAATTCCAGCTAATGTTATGATTAGTCAACTACTATTGGTGTCAGGTATCCATTACTAACAGACATAAGAGAAAAACTGAGTGACTCTTTCATCGATTTGGAAGATACCTCTGGAATGTAACATTAAATGCTAATGCAAATATATTTTAGACACTAAAGAAATTTATTATCTCACAAATAATAGAAAGCCCTGACTTTGTCAAAGCAGTGACTCAGTGAAGTTATAAACAGCCCATGTAGCCAGATGTGGTGAGATGTGCCTGTAATCTCAGAGACTCAGCAGGTGGAGTTCAGAGAATTGTAGTCTGAGACTAGCCTAGGCAAAAGCACAAGACCCTATCTGAAAAACAAACTAAAAATGGAAAAGGTCTGGAAGAGCAGCTCAAGTGGAACAGCACTTGCTGAACAAGTATAAGGTCTTGTGTTCAAAATCTGGTTCAACCAACAAAAAATGGAAGGTGCACCTATATCATCCTTCTCTGACTACCTTTCACAGCATTGGCTCATTTACTTTTTTTAACTGACTAATAAAAGAATGTATGTGTTTATGGTATGTAACATCATGCTTTCATATGTACACATTGTGGACTGACTAAACCAAGATTTTAACATATATATTATCTCACACACTTCCTATTTCATGGTGAAACAATATCTAGTCCCTTAGCAGCTTTCAACTCTACAATATGTTGTTAACTATAGTCACCAGAATGTACAACAGACCCCGTGATCTTACTCTTCCTGTTTGAGATTTTGCCTCCAAGTTTAATTGTGGGAGAGAAGTCAGCTGCAGTTTAGATTTGAATGTTCCCAAACACCCTTATGTTGAAAGTTTGGTTTCCAGGGGGAGCTATTGGGGGGTGAGAGAGCATCTAGAAGATGGTGCCTAGAGAGAGTCCTTAGGTCATTAGTGGCATCAGAAGGGATTGTGGCCTGGTCCCTTCTTTTTCCTCTTTTGCTTCCAGGGTCATAAGATAAGCAGTTTGCTTAGCCAGACTCCCCATTAGTCATGGACTGGAGCCTCCAAAGCTGTCAGCCAAAATAAACCTTTTCTCATTATAAATTGGTAATCTCACATACTTAGTTACTATGACAGAACACTGACAAACACAATGCTAGTGGCCACCTCATGAAAGAGAAGAGAAGATTCTGCAATTGCACAATTGAAGTCCTTCCCTCATCCTGATTTGGCCAGTTTACAGCAGTACCCCTGCCCAACCTAGGAACAGTTCTAATTAGCTGGTTAACTCATACTTGAGTTCCTAGACCAATCACTGACAGTGGAGATGGAATTACCACAATTAAACCAGTCAGTAACCATACCCACAGATAAGTTTGGGTTCAGTGTCCTCTCAGTCAAAGGGGTTCACTAGAAAAGGGTTAGTACTTGTACTAGAAAGTGTCATGATGGGTATTGGGTAGGTTCAAATAGGAATCACTATGAGTCCATAAAAAAAGAGCACTAAAAAATAAAAGTTCAACAGTTGAATAGTGTTATTATCGTAGCAGTAGTCACAATGACAGACTTGGT
The DNA here is from genome assembly GCF_047511655.1 of Castor canadensis. Lineage (NCBI taxonomy): Eukaryota > Metazoa > Chordata > Mammalia > Rodentia > Castoridae > Castor > Castor canadensis. The sequence continues at coordinate 49,139,336 of NC_133401.1, read as the reverse complement.
CTCATTCAGAATTTAAGCTAGGCTTTCCTGAGCCATGACCTGGAAATAAACCAGACTTTCTGAACCATGACCTGGAAATTAAAAGAGGCTAAATTCCCTTCCCCCATTGCCAGCTGTAGGAGTTGCTTTATTCTAAGTAGACCTAGGTGTTATGGAACTGAATTCTCTGTTACCACACTGAGATAGAAGCTCCACCATAACGTGTAGAGAGGGCTGCTTTTGGAGCCACACTGAGCTCAGTTCCAGACATGGAAGCTGAACCTAAAATCCCCATGACATGCACAAAATACTCAATATGTAGAGCTTCCTTTACAGAACACATGTTTCACATTGTTTGTGAGGATTCAAGGAGAAAAGATAAGCAAGGTGCCAAGCACAGTTCCTGAAAGCCTGCCCAGATCTCACCAAATGCCCATAATGCCTTCCAGGCTGGAGGCAACCAAATCCAACACCAGCACCAGTACCACCACCCCTTCACACATGTCCCAGACGACCTGGCAAGGCTGCCCCATGCAGGACCACAAGCTAGCGAGGCACTTCTGCCTTTTGCCTCCTATTTCCATTGCTGGCGAATCCCTGCTTCTCCCATATCCATATTCAACCCCTTGCTCACTGAGTTCAGAAAGCCTTCATCCAAGTTGATATCTTCATCTCTTCCTCGGCTAAGATTATTTTACTTCTATTAAGTTTTAATTTCCCTTTTCAGAGCCTAGTAGAACACATAATTGCTCTGCTTTCCCCTTGCCCCTTCTCAACCCTCAGCAAGAGGGTGATTATGTGAATGTGTGAGTTATTCTTTTTGAAGTGTTTTGCACTCTGTGGATGAAAGGTATTTCATAAGTTCAAAGCATTCCTGTTATTATTTGTCTACTATTCAGGACAATCAGGGTAATTTGGCAACAGCTCTTCTCCTTGGCAGAAGAAAAGGCTGATTGCAGAGCCGGGAATGGGGGGGGGGGCAGGATTCTGTTCAATTTAGTCAAGGTTAAGGTCACAGGCAATGCACAGTAAAAAGTTCTTTGTTTTATGAATAAATAAAAGATTTCTGATTTATTGCCTTATTTCTGAACACCAGCAAATGCTCTTTTTTTAAATGCTTGAAATATCTTTTCCCACAGTATTATAAGAAAACTTTCTCAAATTACAAAGTTATTTTTCAGTTTATATTTCTCAGTCATGAATCTTTACTGCCCAAGCAAACTTTGATGAAGATTTTGATATTTGCCATAAATTATATTGTTCTTAGTGATTCATTGCATAGAGATGTATTTGTTAATTTGAATAATATAATGACTGATATCCAGAAGTTAATGCAGGGACACTGGACATCACTAAAGTGAATGATCAGAATTTCAGGAGTATTTGCTTGTACTAGAAAATTAAGTGGAAATCAGGCATTAGTAAACGTGATTTATTTTACTCATAATCTAGAGATATGTCCAGTAATTCTTCAGCTTGCTCTGATCATTGAAATTCTCTGCCAGTGCTGGAAATTTAGCTCTCATTTCCCCCAGAAAAAGTTTTCAAGAAGATAAATTTTGCTTGCATATAAAGCTTAGAGCTTTTTCATTTATGAGGAGTGATTTTCTGTTGGTTATTTTAAGGTATTTTATTATGCATCTCTGTTTTAATTAATTTTAGTCTAGTTATCTTTCTTTTATGGACAGCCTTTATTTTTAGATGGCGTCTTTCTAGTGCCTACTTCATACCTAGAAAAACCCATCAAATTTACAGAAGTGTGTTCTAAACTCTTGGAGTTGCAATAACAGATATTCTTACATAAGTCTACAAATTGACAGTGTGCTAGCTACTGATATATGTCTACTCATGTGCCAACAGGTATAATTAGAACATAAGGGTTTCTAACAAAGATAAAGTGAGTTGAATTTTCACTGTGAAAAGACATCAAATAGTTTCAGATACAATTGTATGAGTTGAAGAGCTATTCTTATAACTGAATGTAGTGTTCTACCCTTATATAACTCATTTTGGTATTAAGTCAACTCTAATCTATTTCATCCTTAAACACATGATAACAGTTTATCTCCATCTCATGAATAAATGTAACTTACTTGTCCGTTCAGGAATTCATCTCCAGGTTCCCCCAATGAAGAAGCCATTCTTCACTGAGTTGAGCAGGTCTCCAAGTCCAAGTCTTTTTTAATTCTGGTCTCCCCAATGATAAAAGCCTCAGTCCTTGATAACCTTCAGCAATTCTTTTCTCTTCAACCCATTGCCCCTTAGTAGGGAACATGGTGCTCCACCATCATAGGACGCCAGTGACGACAATGTCATTTGTAAGTGATCTTTCAAGGTGAAAGTTTACAGTAGTACAGTGGTGTATCATTTGTAGGGTTCTCAGCACCCCTTGCTTACTAGTCCCTCCATTGTCACACTGTCAATCCAAACTGACAGTAGACCCCAGAACTGTAAACTAGGTGTGTGCATAATGGAACCATATTAAAGTAAAAGAGAAGGCTATTTCCAAGTCCACTGACATATAATGTTTCAAGTCACCAGTGGAAGACTTAAAACTATAGCACTGTCCAGTTTTCTTCCACTTTAAACTAACTGAGCCATGAGAGGTGAGCTCCCACTCTGTGATTCAAGAAGGATCCATCTGAAACTGAAATCCTACAATGCCTATTTCTTTAAACTTGTACCCTATGTAGTACTAATTTTGGATGTATATCTTCTTTCTATGAAAATATTAACTCCTTTTTTCTTTCAGATTCACAAATGCTGGTTTCATGATTGAGATCAACTCTTTTTTTTTTTTTTTGTGGAACTGGGGGGTTGAACTCAGGGCTTTGTGCTTGCAAAGCAGGCACTCTACTGCTTGAGACACAACTCCAGTCCATTTTGCTCTGGTTATGTTTTAAAGATGGGTCTCATGAAATATTCATCCTGGCTGGCCTTGAACCATGATCCTCTTGATCTCAGCCTCCCAAGTAGCTAGGATTATAGACATAAGCCACCAGCACCTACCCAAGAGCAGTCTTGTTGGACTACTGTCTCATCATTTCTAGCAGCCAGAAAGACCAAGAACAATTATATTAAAACCACAGTCAACCACTGAACCATGAAATCCATGATGCAACCTTTATCTGTAATGCTTCTAGTTTCACTCCGGCCATTAACTGAATAGACTTTTAAGAGGTATCCACTATGATGCAGCTAATTTGAATTTTCCCCTCAGGACAGAATGGTTACAATTTTCCTTTGTATTATGAAATGAGACCATGACTAAACCACAGTGAACCCAAACTCTCATTTCAAGGGTTAAATAAAAACAGTAAAACTGAAAAGCTCAATTTCTACTCAAAGGACTAGGTCATTCAGTATCTCATCCTGAATTATAAGCTAATCTCAACTCTACCCCAGCAACCACAATTGTTCAAGCCTATGATTCTGCATTTGCCTGGCAGATTTTTAAAGTAAGCACCAGTTTATGTTATAAATAAGAGTTTTTTATTTACAAAAAAGACTGATTGGAAATTCAGTTTGGGTTTAAAAATCATTGTAAAAATGTATCAGTGGAAAGTGAAAAGTGCCCATTCTTCCTTTGGCTTATAAATTTGATTTGCCACTCATACCACTTACTGATAAACCTAGCATAGTTTAGCAGGGTTTTCTTTCAAAAGAGCCTTTGCATAATATCTATATTAACAAGCTTAGCACACACCTTTAAACATGTACCAATTATTAAATTTGCAGCTTTTATTTCCTTCTCAAAGTTCCTTTTGCTGACTTTATGTGAATTATTAATATTCAAGAAACTCATAAGTATAATGAGTTAAGTTTATAAATATGGTGAGTCTAATGATATTAACAGCCCAACGGTGTTAATACGTTTTGCAAAATCCTAAATTCATAAGACTGAATCAATGACTCAGTTACACATTTCCATTAGTTGCAGGGGCTGCCAACTTTATACATCACTTACATATTTATAACTACTTAAAATATCAATAATACAATGCTCTTTTAATGCAAAAATATGAATAATATGATTTTCATTTTCTTATGCTTACAACATTCAATTTTTAATTTAAACCTAATATTTAACATTTCAATAGAATAGATGTAACATATAAATCAGTTATAAAGTTTAGTCATAAAAATGAAGACTTGTGAACCTGTCACTTAAGCCCCAAAGGAGAAAATAATGAGATTGACATGAGGTCATCATTCAGATATTGCCAACCACATTCAGTATTCAGACGTCTTCAGTGCATCATCTCCTTCCCTGTTTTATGTGTAGGTTTTTGCCTATACACACACATATCCCTAAACAAGATATAACTTAGCTGTTCTCTTTTGGGACTTTGTATAATTATTAAAAGCCATTTGACTTCTATTATCCCATAGTTATAAGATGAATTTTCATAAAGGAAAGCCTCAGTAAACTGAGGCAACTCAGTTCTTACTCCTCTAACAGCAAGGGTTTCTTCTTATTTACCCAACTATTTTTTATTTCCTATTTGTGCATTTCTAAACATTAAAAGAAGTTAGTATCTTAAAGCAAATTATAGAATTTAGTGCTCATTGAAGTCTGTGATTCTTACCAATAGTAATGATTTTATTAATAATTTTGGGGGGTTATGTTTTGTTTCTTAAGGTAGAGAATATACACATAAATAACTCTTAAGACACTTGGATTTCATTTTACCTGTGTCCCTCTATGTATGTGTAGGTGTGTGTTTAATATATATGTAAGCATCTGTGTGGAAATACATAAAACTTCTGTTTAAAGGCTTCAAATTTATGAGCTCACACTTTATTTTACATTTAAGCAGCAAATTCTGAAAATAATTTCAATGATATTACATCAATTTCAAATTGTTTTTATTTACTTGGAATCATTTTCTCCATACCAAAATATAAAAATAAAAAATGCCCTGACTTAGAGCATAAATCCCTTCCACTACTCATCCATCCTAGTAAGGAAATACTCCACTTTGTTTATACTTAACATGAGATAAACTAAACCCTGCGCCTTAAAGTGCATGTTAGGTATTTCTACCTTTTAAACTGGGGAGTTCTCAAATGCCAGCATGTTTAATAAGTACAGACTAAGATTGTATACATAGGCATGGGTAGTTTCTTTACAGGAAATGTAAGAGATTTCTGGAAGTGAGCTTAACTGCATGGTATTTTAGACATAAGTGCTGACTCAGAACCCAGCCTCGGAAGATGCACCTGCAGTCTTCAGGTTATGTTCACTCCGGTACAGCACCCCATCAACCCCCTTCTGAGAGACAGTTCCTGTGAAGGGTGGCCTGCACCCCTGATTTCACTAGAATAGAAAGTCTTAAATAAGGAAGTTCATGAATAGTTTGAAGAAAGTCTTAAAATAGCCCAAAATTATATATAAAATTGGATTTCTGTGGACATTTTTCAGGAGACAGTTTGCTGCTTTTAACAGATTTTGTAAGTCAGCACTTCCAAACATTTTTTCATGTTATGGTATGAATAAAAACTTATAACATTTTTATAGCTCCCTAGGGAAAATTGGAGGAATTTAGGGGAACTAAATGGAAATAATTTAAAATTCATTGCATTTTTTCATGTAATTATAAGCATTTAAATGCAGAGTATCAGAGATGAAAATAATTGTGAAATGTGGCTAATGGTCCAAATGAAATACTTTCAAATATTTAATGAAAATCTTTAACTTGCATTGGCGAAAATAAATTTTCAATATGAAGCTTAGTATTTAAAATGGTTAGATGCAATTCTTGGTTAAAGATTTTTGATAATAATGCATTCAAAATCTTCACAGTCACCACCACTGAGAAAATTTGTTTGTACAAACAGATAAAAATGGGTAAATCTGAAGAGTGGCTCAAGTAGTAGAGTGCCCGTCTAGCAAGCATGTGGGTGCAAACCCCAGTGTCATAAAAAAAAAATAATAATAATAACAAAAGCAAAATTGGTAGTATGCTTACTTAGCATGATAGAGGTCCCAAGTTCAGACCCCATTATTGCCGAATACAATACAAAATGTGTAAATCCAGCCAGGAAGAAGTAAAGGAGCAGATTTACCTTCCTACATGTAACAAACATTAATTATGCACAAAGTATGTGGAAAAATGAAATCAAAGACACTAAGACATCAGGTAAAAAAGGGTTAGTGATGCCCTGGAAGACAGAAAAAAAACTGAAGCATCCCAGCCTATGACAATCAACAAACTGCAGAGAGAAGCATAGACATGGGAAGCAGAGGCTACCAGAGCTGAGGACAGGGAGGTGAGAAAGCAGGGGTTTGTAGACAGAATCCCAGACAGAACAGCACAGCAAGAACAGCAGGGACCTGCCCATGGCAGCCCACAGTGCTCAGCACTAATCATCATCTGTGTGTGCGAAAACCGTCTGCACCATGGAGAAGACATCTCACAGAATAAAAGAAAGTCACAGAGCCTGGGAAGAATAATGATCAAAGTCAGGACCCAGTAGTAGCATTTGGACTGATTTCTGGGCCCACGAACAGAACATAAAATCAACACCTTAAAAGGTCAAACTACTGTGAACAACAAAGAACAACATTATTTACAAGAATATAAAAACATTCAGCATTTGAAAGAATAAAATTTATAACATTTGTACCTCATCAAGCATTATGCCCGCCCCCCCAAAAAAAACTCTAAGTGAATTCAGTAAAGTCAGATTCAGTAAACCAACATACAAACATGAGCTGCATTTCTTTACATCAATAATGACCTATTCAAAAAAAAATCAAGAAAACAATTCTATTTATGCTGAAAAATACTTAGAAGTAAATTTAACCAAAAGTGGCAGAAAAATGTGAAACATTGATAAAACAAACTGAAGAAGACACAGATTAATGGAAAGATACGCCATGCTCATGGACTGGAAAACTAATATCGTGAAAATTAAATACTACCCAAAGCAATGTATAGATTCAATGCAATCCCTATCAAAAAACAAATGCAATTTTTCACCAAAATAGGAAAAAATAATCCTAAAGTTCGCATTAAACCACAATAGTCCCTGAACAGCTAAAGCAATCATCAGAAAAACAAAGTTGGAAGCATCACACTTCCTGATTTCAAATTATATTACAATGCTATAGTATTCAAAACAGGATAGTATTGGCATAAGACAGACACACACACCAACGGAATCTAAGGGAGAGCTCAGAAATCTATGATTCACTATTTTTCATCAATAAGACAGAATGGAGAAAAGATAGTTTCTTCAATGAATGGTATAAGGAAAACTGGATATCTACATGCAAAAGAATTAAATTTGATCTTAAACCATTCACAAATATCAGTTCAACAGAGCCTTTTCAAAGGAAGAAGTCCAAATGGCTAAAAAACACACAAAAAAATTTTCACTATCCCTGGCCATAAAGGAAATGCAAATCAAAACCCCATTAAGACTCCACCTCACTCCTGTTAGAATAGCTACCATCAAGAACAACAAATGATGGCAAGGATGGGGAAAAGGAACCCTCATACACTGCTGGAGGGAATGTAAGCTAGCACAACCACTATGGAGAACTGTGTGGAGGCTCCTTACAAAACTAAAAGTAGACCTGCCATATGATCCAGCAATACCACTCCTAGGGATATACCCGAAGGATTGTGAGTCTGCTTACAACAAAGACACCTGTACACCCATGTTTATTGCAGCACTATTCACAATAGCTAAGCTATGGAAACAGTCAAGATGCCCCACAACTGATGAATGGATTAAGAAAATGTGATATTTATATACAATGGAATTTCACTCTGCCACAAAAAAGAATGAAATTTGTCATTCGCAGGTAAATGGATGGAACTGGAGAACATCATCTTAAGTAAAGCTAGCTGGACTCAGGTCAAAAGCTGCATGTTCTCTCTCAAATGTGGACTATAGACCTAACACAAATACAGCAATATTATGAAACAATGGTCATACTGACAGAGATCAGGCACAGAATGGGTAGGGAAACCAAGAACTTGAATAGGGTTGATATTCTGTCTATACAAGAATGAATATAGAAATTTTAAACTGACTGAAACTACCATAAGAAAGGGACTAAGGTAGAATGAAGAAAATTAGAGAAGATAAACCAATTGGGGTTTATATACATGGAAATATCACAAGAAAACTCCCTGTGTAGCTACTTTCATCTCAAACAAGCTAAAATGTCATGGTTTTTTTGTTTTGTTTTGTTTTCTCTTTTCTCTTCTACAAAATTGGAGAACAGGAAGGCAGAACAAGTCTTGCCCAAAGGGGAAGGGTGGCAGAGTGGGAGGGGGGAGGTGATGGGGAAAGGAGGTAGGAAGGTGAATACGGTGCAAAAAACATGTAAATGCAAAAATGGTATCTGTTGAAACTACTCCAGGAATTGGGGGTGGGGGAATAAAGGAGAACTGTAGAGGGGTGAGTTCAAGTATGATATATTTGATACAATGTAAGAATCTGTGTAAATGCCACAATGTACCCCCACCCAGCACAATCATAAGGAAAAAAGACAAGTATCAGTTCAACATTAATTAAAAACCTAAATGTAAGAAATAAAACCATAGAATTCCTAGAAGGAAACATAAGGGGAAAAGCTCCTTGACATTGTGTGGCAATGAATTTATTTGTATACTGCACCAAAAGTACTTAAACAACAACAGAAAAAAATAATCAAATGAGACTACATCAGACTAAAAAACTTCTGCACAGCAAAAGAAGCAATCGATGAAATGAAAAAGTGACCTATGGCCTGAGAGAAAATGTTTGCAGACCATTTATCTAGTAAGGGATTAATATCTAAAATGCTTAAGAATCTCAACTCAACAGTAAAAAAGCAAAGAATTTTATTTAAAAGGGGTAAAGAAGCTGAATTGACATTAATCAAAGATGACACAGAGAAGCCAAAAGAAATGTGAAAAGGTGCTTGCTGTCAACTTATACCTGTCAGGACAGCTATTATGAAAAAGAACGGAGACAGCAAGTGTTGGTGAGGCAGAGACCAGACCCTCACCAGACATCAAACTTGCCAGAACCTTGGACATCATAACCTTCACTTCCAGAACTGTGAGAAATAAATCCCTGTTCTTTATAAATTACTGAGTCTCAGATATTCTGCTATAGCAACACAAATGAACTAAAGTAGACAGAAAAGCTGAAAAAAGTCATCACCCTTATCTCATATAATGCAGTGGAAGTCCTTGGGAAGGATTTGATGCCAGGTGGACTGCAAACCTACACAAAGAAATTAAGAGCAGCAATAATAATAGTAATGACATTGGTAAATGTTAGATTTTTTATCAGTATTTTAATTTATGTAAATAATAAATGACCAAATAAAAAGGACAGTATAAGAAACTGAATTGTACTATTTTAAGGTTCTTACATAAATGCAGGGGTATAACATTGCTTATAAGTAGACTGAGACTAGATAAAGTTGTATACTATAACTCCCAAAGATTTTAAGGCTAATAATGCCCAAAAGAAGAAAAACAGGATTATAAAATATATCTTTTACAAGATATATTTTATTTATCTAAAATACAGCAGAAAAGAGAGAAATGAAGGAAAAGACAGAAGGAACAAATAATAAATTATTACTAAAAGAAGAGTTAAAAGTTAGTATATCAATAATCATAAAAAATGCAAATGATCCACCTGCCCCAGTTAAAGTCACCAATCACCAGACTGAATAAAATAAGACCATCACATGTCACCTGCACTTTAAATATATTGAAACAAACAGGATATAAGTAAAAAGATGGGGAAATATACACCATGTTAATACTAGTAAAAAGAGAGCTGGAAAAAGTATGCTGATATCAAAGTAGATTTCAGAGCAAAGAATATTCCTTAGGACAAAGAATATCACTTCATAGTGATAAAGGATCAATTAACAAGAAAACAAAAATCCTAAATGTCTATGGGCTTAATATCAGATCTCCACAATCGAGGGAGCAAAATCAAATTGAGTACAGGGAGATACTCAGAAATTTCATCATCAGAGACAGAGATTTCAGTATCCCATTTGATAAGTGATAGGAAAAAATAGACAAAAAACCAGTAGGACAGTCCTATCACCTAATTTCACCTGAATGACATTCATAAAACTCCACCACAAAGTAAGAGTAGAATACATATTATTTTTAAGAGTATATGAAAAATTTACTAAGACAAAAAACAAATTTCAACCATTTTAAGATTATTTAAGTTGCATAAAATGTGTTCTGTAACCACAATGGAGTTCAGTTAGATCAATAGCAGAAAGGTCTTTGGAAAATTCCTAAATATTCAGAAACTAAATAATACACTACTGAAAAGTCTAATGATAGTAGGCAAAGATCAAATGACAGTGTAGAAAATATTTTGAGCTGAATAAAACAATGAAAGCACAACATACGAAAATTTGTAGAATGAAGCTAAAACAGAACTTAGAAGAGGAGGGTAAGAAATGACAACATTTAAATATTTGCTTACACTAGAAGGGGAGAAAGTTCTCACAATAATGACCTAAGTAGAGTCGGGATGTAGCTCAAGTTCTAAAGTACTTTTCTACCAAGCCTGAGGCCTTGAATTCAATCATCAGTACTGGAAAAAGAAATCCAAGTTGGAGAAATATAACCATCTCTACTTACACTCTCATCTATTTACAAAATAGAGGTCAGGTAGAGATGAATCAATTCGGGTTGTAATACACTTCAGGTTGTGCATGGAAGTAATGCTAGGAATCTCTCTGTATAGCTATCCTTATCTCAACCAGCAAAAACGCTCTGTCTTTCTTATTATTGCTTATGTCTACTCTTCAACAAAATTGGAGAAAAGGGCAGAACAGGTTCTGCCTGGAAGTAAGAGGCGGAGGGCAGGGGGGGAAATGGCCCAAACAATGCATGCACATACAAATAAATGAATAAAGAAAAAAAAAGACAGTGAAACTTTTAAGTAGATAGTCTTTCAAACAATGGTGAGGAAACTATGGAATAGTCACAGGCAGGAAGGAGGAAGACAGGAAGGAGGAAGGCAGGAAGGAGGAAGGAGTAAAAACTAACCATCTGTACATTGTATCATATACCATAATCAACTCAAAATTTATCACAGATCTAAGTGTAAAACCTAAAATCATAAAGTTTCAAGAAAATGCATGAGAAAAATCTCTTGACCCTTTGTCTAGATTTCTTAAATGAAAATCAGAAGTACAAGCCATACAAATATATTGGTTAAATGAACAACAAATTTAATACCTCTCCTGTCAAAAGGCACAGTACAATTTTTCAAATGTACAGTGCTTGAAAATTGCTTATCTGTCCAAGAATTTAGAGTTTGTAAATAACTCTCAAGACCTAATAATAAGAAAAGAAATAGCCACATGAAAATAAAGATTTAAGTATTTTACCAAACTACTATGCACATGAAACTATGATCAACATCATGAGTATGTAACAATATTAAATTGAAAACTATAATGAGATACTTCTGTGTAAGACTGTAGAATGGTGAGAATCTAAGAGTGGCCATCCGAAACACCAGTGAGAATGTGAATGAGAATGCTACTACTGGTAGCAATGGAAAAAACTGGACCCCCACTGGAAACAGTGCATGGTAGCTTATGGAGTTCTCCATGCATGTGCTACTAAGCCAGTCCTTCCTCTCCTAGGTATTTATGGGAACACTAAAGAAAGAGTATGGCCATACAAAATCTTGCATGAAGTTTCTGCTACTTTATTATCATAGTTTTAAATTGGAAACAGCCCAAATGTACAAAGGGCAGATGAATAGACATGACTTGGCAGACAATGAATTATTACTCAGAAATTAAAAAAAACACATAAAGAAAATAAGAAATTTTAAAAGAGTAATGATGAAAGAACTATGATTCATGCAGCAATACAGATGAATATCAAAATAATTAGGTTTAATAAAAAAAATCAGATCCCCCCAGAATGAGAGTACATACGCTCTGATTCAATTTATATAAACTCTTGATTTGGGAGGTGTCCTAACAAACTATTTTCTGCATGTATTTGGTGATTCCAGGATTTTGGTTACAACCACGGGACTCTGGTACAACTCCAGGCACTACTATGGCAGTGCAAAAGCGACCACAACCAATGTGTAAATAAATGAGCATGACTGTGTTCCAATAAAACTTTATTTACAAAAATGACCTCTTGGCCCTGGCCATGTAGTTGGCCAACTCCTGCTGCAGAAGGTACAAACTATTTCATAACAACAGAACACCGATCAGAGTTGACCAGGGGGAGGGAGCTGTGAGAGGTAAGAGGGAAGGACTTGAAGGAGCAGGAGGAAATTTGAGGAGGGATCCCTGCGCTCACTCTCTTCACTGTAGTGATGGATTTGTAGGCGTATCCCTGTGTCAAACTTATCAAATTCTACACTTTAAATATGTGCAGTTTCTTATGTCAATTATGCCTCAATAAAGCTGTTAACAAAAAAACAAAACCAAAAATGTCTAGTATGTTGCTTCACATCCATTCAAAAATTTACAACAGTTGACATTTTTAGTTCAAGAAACTAACAGCTCTTGTTTTTCTTCCATTATCCAATGTACTGCTGAAATGAATTTCAAATCCAGTCACACTTTCTCGTACCAAGTTTTGTTTTGTTTTTTAAATGAAGCTCTCATTTGCAGTATGTTAGTCACAATGCTGCCACTTGGATGGGCACATCCATCACAAACAGAAGTATTTGTTATAAGAAAAGAAAGCTATTTTGGGTGTTCACCTGAGCTGTTTCTGTCAGAAACCCTTCCCTATTCGGTGTGCCACCATTTGCTTTTCTCCACTTTTGAGTGGCCACAACTGAGTTGTGTACAGAATAGCAAAATGGAACCCTTTACAAATGGGCAGCAGAATGCCCTGCTGTTGGATGACCAAGCAGATGGCAAGGTGGTAGCACCTCATTGGCCAGGCTCAGGGAGTTGGGGAAGAGCAGTGACAGCTGATGCTCTTGCTGTCTGCCATCTGTTTAATTCATTATCCAAAGTATGTGAGCCTTGAAGCAACCAGCCTGGGGCTGCGGCTACCCAAGACTCAGCTAGCTGTTAAGAAATCCTCACCCCACCCAGTTATCCAGTCACAACATAAGTGAAAGCCCCGCAAACTGTGAAACTCTGTTCTAAAGCCACGGCTTATGGGAAATTAAGCATAAGAAATGTGTTTTTGACTCTTGCTAGATAGGCAGCTGTAGGATTGCTATTGCATAATTCTGTCTGAAATGATTTCATTGTACTCTCTCAAGCGGAGCAGTGAGAAACAGAAAAATCCTTTTGAATGCATCTCAATGTTTTCTATAAGGAAGCTCTCAAAACTTTATGTAACTTTGTGCAAGACCATGGGCTGGAGACCCAGATTAGACATGGACTGGAATTCCAGTTCTGCTAGATGTGTGACTAAACAATTTGCCTGAACTCTCCTCATTCCAACTTTCCCATCTTCAAAATTAGAGTAACTACCAGTTTTCTATGAAGATGGACTGTGGCAATGAAGCAAAAAGCTGAATTAAATGTGAGTGACTAATACCATTTTTCTTTACAAGGTCCTCTCAGATAAAATTATCTCTGGTCTCAGTATCAGTTGAATTGTTCCTGAACTTGCTTCATGCTTTATTTTCACTTTATCAACCCTCTGAGTCTTGTAATTTAGTTTATTTTCTCCTTTATGTTGCTTGCTAATGTTCCCTGTATTTAGTGAATATGCTGATCTTATTGCCTATTTTATGCATCCTCTTGTCCATGGCTCCTCCTACTTTCCTAATTTATGATCACTTTATACATTTCTTTTATCTTATTGTGCTGTGTTTGGTCTGTCTTCACAAACTACCTACAGTTTTGTCACTGTTGTCACTTGTTTTAGACTGGGACCTATGTGAACAGAGTAAAATGCCTGAAATGATGGTTTACCTAATATTTAAGGACATCCATTTAACCTTTATCCTTAAAATGTTTTTGTTTTCATTTTTAAAGTTGGAATAATGACATTAGCTATATCATATGACAACTACAAAATTAAATAATGCACATGAAGCATTAGGAAGTCCAGCATATAACTAGCAGTCAATAAATGTCAGCTGCAATTATCCTGAAATATATGTTATGCTTTTCTGATTCCACTGTGTGTTTTTTCTCCTTGGGCTACCTAAGCCACACACCTCCAAATAGTCTAAGACTTCACCACATTGTTTAATTTGTGACATTCTGCTTTTTAATTTTGACTCTACTTTTAGAAATTTCATCTTTCATTTAAAACAAATGAATCTCAGAACTATTGTAAGCATAAATTTCTCAGGGTCAACTATAAACCTATTTCATAATTTTTGAACCGACCTCTCATACCTCAGACAAGTTTTGAATTTTGAATTTAGGGAGTGGAAGACAGTACTGATTAGTATAGCTGGTCCCTGGTCAACATGGACAGATTGCATTCAGTACACCATTACAAGGACTTAGATGTGAGACCAGCTTTCCACCTCCAAGATAAGACTGATTGAGGTAGACAATCAGCAAACTCAGCTTGCAGAGGCACAGCCTAAGGACCCTCAATGGATGCCTGACACCACAGATGGTCTCAACCCTATGTAGAGTTTGTTGTTTCCTAGACATACATATCTTTGATAAGGTTTAATTTCATGAATTAGTTATAGAAAGAGATTAATAGCAAATAAGGAAATGGAACAACTAGAGCAATATTTTGCAATACAATTGCCAGTATTACTTGTCTTGGACCTTGGGGTCATTATTAAGTAAAAGAAGGCTCTCTTTAATGGAAATACTACCATGACCTGGCAGTTGATCTGATAATGAGGATGACCGCTAAATGACTGACAGGTTCATAACACAAACATGTAGATACGCTGAATAAAGGGATGATTTGTGTCCTTGGAGGACAAAGCCAGATAGCACAAGATGGCAGCATGCCTCTAAGAGCAGTATGCAATTTAAAACATAAATTGTTTCATTTAATATTTTCAGAATGCAGTTGCCATCAGGTAACAAACCACAGAAAGCAAAACCATGGGTAAGGAGGGCCACTGTATCTCTATTACCTTTACACTGACTGTAGATTTAATTAGGGTATTTAACCTGCCTCAAGATCTACCATTTGATCCAGCAATACCACTCTTGGGGATATACCCAAAAGACTGTTACTCCAGAGGCACCTGCACATCCATGTTTATTGCGGCGCTATTCACAATAGCCAAGTTATGGAAACAGCCAAGATGCCCCAGCACTGACGAATGGATTAAGAAAATGTGGTATCTATACACAATGGAATTTTATGCAGCCATGAAGAAGAACGAAATGTTATCATTCGCTGGTAAATGGATGGAATTGGAGAACATCATTCTGAGTGAGGTTAGCCTGGCTCAAAAAACCAAAAATCATATGTTCTCCCTCATATGTGGACATTAGATCAAGGGCAAACACAACAAGGGGATTGGACTATGAGCACATGATAAAAGCGAGAGCACACAAGGAAGGGGTGAGGATAGGTAAGACACCTAAAAAACTAGCTAGCATTTGTTGTCCTTAACATAGAGAAACTAAAGCAGATACCTTAAAGCAACTGAGGCCAATAGGAAAAGGGGAACAGGTACTAGAGAAAAGGTTAGATCAAAAAGAATTAACCTAGAAGGTAACACCCACGCACAGGAAATCAATGTGAATCAATGCCCTGTATAGCTATCCTTATCTCAACCAGCAAAATCCCTTGTTCCTTCCTATTATTGCTTATACTCTCTCTACAACAAAATTAGAAATAAGGGCAAAATACTTTCTGCTGGGTATTGGGGAGGGGGAGGGAGGGGGCGGAGTGGGTGGTAAGGGAGGGGGTGGGGGCAGGGGGGAGAAATGAACCAAGCCTTGTATGCACATATGAATAATAAAAGAAAAATGAAAAAAAAAAAGATTTGACGTCTTTATATGCAAAATGTGGGGTGGGTCCACATTTAGGCTTGTTTTTTCAATCTAAATCTAAATTTGCTCTGCTCTACAGCAGTTTATTTGACAGCACTCAATCAATTCTCTTCTAAAAAGAAAACTAAAATAAAATATACAATGGAGAAAATTCAGCCTCTTCTACAAATGTTGCTGGGAAAACTGGATATCCACATGCAGAAAACTAAAACTAGAGCCGTGTCTGTCACTCTGCAAGTATCAACTCAAAGTGAATTAAGGATCTTAATATAAGACCTGAAACTTTGAAGCTAGTACAGGAATGAACCGGAAATACACTGGAATTAAAAGGCATAGACAATGTCTTCCTAAAAAGAATTCAAATGGCTCAGCAATTAAGAGAAAAGATTGACATATGGGACTACATGAAACTAAAAAGCTCTGCAAGACAAAAGAAATGGTCACTAGATTGAAGAGGCAGCCCACAGAATGGGAGAAAATCTTTGCCAGCTATACATCTGACAAGGGATTAATAAACATAATATACAGGGAGCTCAAAAAACTAAACTGCCAAAAATCAATGATCCAATGGAGATATGGGCAAATGAACACAGCTTTTTCAAAGGAAGACGTTCAAATGGCTAAAAAGTGCTCACCATCCCTGGTCAAAAAGGAAATGCAAATCAAAACTACGTTAAGATTCAACCTCACTCCTGTTAGAATGACTACTGTCAAGAACACAAACAACAGCACATATTGGCGAGGATGTGGGGACAAGGAATCCTCATACACTGATGATGAGAATATAAATTAGTACAACCACTATGGAAAACAGTATGAAAGCTCCTCAAAACATTAAAAATAGAACTGCCATATGTTTCAGCAATACCACTCCTAGGGATAAACCTGAAGGAATATTAGTCAAAATACAATAAAAACACTTGTACACCAATGTTTATTGCAGCACTGTTTGCAAGAGCCAAACTATGAAAACAACTCAGATGTCTTACAACTGATGAATAGATTTAAAAAATGTGGCGCACACACACACACACAATGAAGTTTTATTCAGCCGAAAGGAAGAATGAAACAATGTGGTTTGAAGGGAAATGGATGCAATTAGAGTACATCATGTTAAGTGAAGTAAGCCAGGCTCAGGACACATGCTTTCTCTCGTATGTGGAAGATAGACACAATATAAATATAACCAGTATTATGAAAAACAGGTTACACTAAGAAGAGGTCACTAACAGGAGATGGAGAGAACATTAAGGAGGTGAGTTTGGTTAATATATTTTTTATACAATAATAAATATAGAATTTTTAAACCTGCTGAAATCACTATAAGAAGGGGACTAAGGTAGAAAGGAGAAAAATAGAGGAAATGAACCAATTTGAGTTATAATACATATAATACATATACATAATATACACATATACAGATATAATACATATATATAATACACATATATATACATATAATACATATATATATTATATATGGGAATGTCACATGGAAACTACCAGTAGAACAATCTTAAACAAAAATACCTTTTTTCAAAACAACAGAGAATAGGAAGATAAATCATGCTTTGTCTGGGGGTTGGTACCCATGTGGGGGGGGGTAGTAAGGAGAGGTGAAAGAGGCTGAATGCAATTGCAATAGTATGCACTCATGTATGAAAATGGAAAAAATGAGACCTGATGAAACTATTCCAGGAATGGGAGGAGGGGGATAAAGGAGAATGATGAGGGGGAAGGAGAGGATAAAGGAGAACAATGGAAGAGGTGAATTCAACTATGATATATTGTAAGAACTTTTACAAATGTCACAATGTTCTCCTATACAACCATAATATGATTTAAAAAGAGAAAGAGAGAGAAACACAGAAGAATGCTCAAAGAAGTATAAAAAATAAACTCTCTTCTAAATTATTACCTTAAAACCCATGTAAAAACACCTAAACTATGAAGTGTGAAAAAACTTCAAATTGTAATTTTCATCATGTTACAACAAATGTGTATCATAATTTCTCTTGAATGTCTGGCAAGTCTATCTTTAGGATGCATGTGTAGGAATGAGGTGACTACAGTTTTCAGTTATCCACAGTCCTGGACTATGCCTGGTGTCCTCATGGAATTAAGAAATTTTTCTGTGTTTTTTCTCAAAAGCTTCTTGGCTTGAATGATAAATGACTTTCCCACCTCAGTCAGAAAGGGACACTGAAGGTTGTCTTAGTAATAGCTACCAGTTCCTATGCATTCAGACACTGGGTTGACGTTTTTTACTAAGTATCATTATGAAAGTTTCAGATGAGGAAATATTTTCCTTGCTGACAGTAATTTAAAAGCTAGGTCTCTACACCTAAGCACATCAGTATAGCAAACAATTAGAGTCAATATGTGATAAAAGAGCATTTCTGCCTATCAACTGACTTTCAGGTTCACCACCAACAATGAAAAAAGAAGAGGCTTTTTGCTAAGTCGAGTTATGAAAACTGAAAATTGAAACCAATGGCATTACAACTTAAGACAGACACTCACCTTTACATGTCATAAATTTCAACATTCTTCTATTTTTACAAAACACTCAAGCAGACATTAGATAATTATTCACAAAGTTTTCATTCCCTATGTTGTCTGAACACTAATTTTCCCAATATATTTTATTTGTTAAGAGGAACAAAAAAGTCACTAGCTTTTAGCCATCAGGAGATAAAAATCAAGTGATATTTGAATAAAGGCTTCCTGTTCTAGCAAGTTTCTCACTACTCTTATTCTGGTATTTTCCTTTCACACTTTCACTCATTCCAAAGCCATCATTAAGTACCTATTGTATGCCATGTTGCTTTGTAAAGCACTTAATAGTGTGTAAAACTTTAACACTGTCACCATTACTGAAATCTACTTTGTTCTAGGTCAGAGAAACCTCTCTCCTTCAGTGGAGAAATTTCAAGTCATTTTGAATGCAAAAGAGCCACTTTCCAACTTTCTTTTAAAACAGCAGTATAATCTTTAATAAAATGTAGGCTAAGATAATTGGCTGGATAATATGTTCCAAGTTTTTAATTTAATACATCAGCAGAAGTATTTTGGAGAAAGTCCATGTTTCTTCTCACTTAAATAGACACAAAATGACACCAAAAGAGAAAATGATGTTAGCTAGCATGAATTTAGGTTCTAGGTAAAAAGGTATTTACACAGGAACCCTTCTGCTAACTTTGATTCCCTTAAAAAACTAGCTATTTCTTTTTAATTAAAAGTTATAACAGAAAAAGATACCTGATTTACATTTCAAATTTCCACATAACGGTAAACTTTTACAGTGGTGAACAGATGTTGATGTGAATTTTACAAAGCTGAGAAATACTTTTCAAATTCATGTCAGACGAATGTCAAACTGAAACCAGGAAAAGAAATACTAAAAGAAGAATAAAACTGCTATGTCAATGAGGATTTGCTTAGTACGATAATGTCTTTTCCAACTAAAATCCAAAGAAGTCTTCAACAACATGAATCTAAGTTTACAGACACAAGCTTGAAACCAAGCATAGAGCTACTACCACCAATGTACACACAGAAAGACACACACATCTCAACGTATAACCATTACAGTTTCTGATGTATACTTTTGTTATTAGATTTTTTAAATTTTAAATGTTAATTACAAGATTGTCATGGATTGGACTTTAATAAATCTTGACATCCATGACAGTAGTTATTGCAAAAAGAAGCTAGCAGTAATGAGCCAGGCTCACAACAAACATTGCTGGATCTTGAATCTGATAAATCTGACCAAGTTTTGAACAACAACAACAAAAAATGTGGGCATGATAGAGTGGGTGTGAACTCAGAATTGGCCCCTTTGACTCCTTCCTGTCCCCAGTCCACATTTATTTGAATTAATCCTAACTTTATAAGGAATAAATCCTAGGAAGATCAGAGCCAGGCAAAGAGATTAGCAAAGAAGTTTATCCAAAGGACATCTGATAGGTAACTCATATGTAGAACATGTTTGTAACAGTGGAACTACTCTATGGAACTTAGGGAAAGAGGGAAAGAAAAGAGAATGATAGAGCATCAGTAATATAGTATAACATAAAATGTGAAGGTAGAGGATATGAGTATGTGTATTGAAAGCTGTTGAAAAATGGGGGGGTGGGAGGTAAAGGGGTAAGGGAGAGTAATACAAGGGGTTGAAAGAACCAAAATAAAGTTTACCCACAGTGGGCATACATTGAGAAAGCCCTTTGAACTTCAACTTAAATACTAACAACAAAAGGCAGGACTGTAAAATAGGTATAGTGTGTGGGGGGTACTAGTAGGAGGGGGGATGGTGAAGGAAGGAGATTAAGGTGATGGTGTATGGTTGATGGACTTCATGTACTTATATGAAATAGAACAAAGAAACCTCTTGTGATTGCTTTAAGTGGAGCAGGAAGGGGGTTGAGGGAGAGAGACAACGGGGTCGATGTAACTATGTACAATATAACTCTAATCGGAATTGTCACTATGAATCCCCCCATAACGAGTATATCATAATAAAAAAAGGACAACCATGAAATAGGAAAATGGTTTCTGCTAGTGATGCAAAATATTTAAAATCATTTCACAGCACAGTTCAGGTTAAAAACGCAGAAAGGAAATTTAAGACAGAAGTAGCATCTAGTTTCCTGAATCTCCTATAAGATTGGCTCTTAGCATCTTAAGTCTGAAAACATTTGTTTGAGTGACCTAACACATTTAGGATTTTCTTGCTGCACTCTGTTCCTTCCAAAGCTCAGATTCGTTTTGATGTATTACAAAAGCGTATGTTGCTGATATGTAAAGAAACAGATAAGCAAACCGGATATTGCATGCAGAGTATCATTTGTTAACTCATAGATCAACAAGATCTAGTGACAGACTAAGCCCTATTTATGTTTTTCACAGCCTGACAAGACATGTTTTGTACTAAACTCTTTTCTGTATGTGGGCACAAACATTCAGAGTCCCTTGTTGAGAGTTTGAACTTCCTCCTAAAATCTCCATGTGAAATTTCAAATAAGCAATATCAGTAAGTCTTGAACCAACTTCACACTTTAATGCCATTTTATGGGGTGTTCTATTTAACTTCCACTTGTGGTTTAATAATTTCCTGTTCTCTCTGCTCCCATCCAAGGAGTCATCTCACGGTATTTAGCAGGCATTCATTGGCCGTAAAAGGTTGCCATAGACTTGACACCCAAGTCATAAAGCATCTATGTGGAAGCAAATGGTACAACTGTTGCTATTTTACATACAGCAAGAATCCCCCAAGGGGCTTAGAACAAACATCGTATTGTGCAAGGCAGGGCAGCTGGTTGGCTAAATGCGGCCCCCAGCTGTCAATGAGACAACTGACGATAATTAATTACTAGAGATTCAGAATGATTCTGCCTGTGGTTAAGTCCTTGGTCATAAGATAGGGTACCTCTAGGAAGGTCTGCTTTCATTTGTTTCAGGCCACTGGGAGAAATGGTAGACAAGACAGCAGAACAGACATAGCAGCAATGCAAATTTACCCAAATCTGGTGCTAAAATAAATACATGGCATGTGAACTATAGATTTGTTTCATTGAAGAGGACAATTTTTAATGGGAAACTGAGTGAAGTCATTCTGTTAAAGTCAATGTTTAACTTCACTTCACACACATGTAAAGTTTTTTTTTTATAAGAGTTTTATACTGGTGCTTTTATAAAAGCACCAGTGGAAGAGAGAGGAAGTTTTTGGTTAGTTTAAAAAAAGTTGTGTAACAGTGAAAAATTTCTGGAAAGTTCCAGAAAGTTGAGAAAGGCTAATGCTAGATTAAAATGTGCGCCACTCTGAGCAGAAATCTGTGATCCTGTGCTTTTTTTGACACTTTTTTGATTGTTATGCTGGGTGGGAGTACATTGTACCATTTATGAAAGTTTTTACAATGTATCAAATGTCTCATACTTGAATTCACCACCTCCACAGCTCCCTTGATTGCCCCTTGTGAGAAATCCACCCTGCCTGACTTGTGAGCCTTTCTAGTACTTTTTTTCAATTGTGTTGGTCTCTGGCCTCCTATGGCCGTACAGAAATCAAGGATACCTTGGAGTATCTTATATACACTTGCATGCCCATTGAGATGGTCACAGAAGTTTGAGTCACCATTTGTAAATGCCTGATGCAAATGAAAAGTATTCTTTTCAGTAGTCTCCATCTGCTACTTGTGCATATGTGTGAGCAATCTTCATATGTGAATTACTCCTGGTGCAAGCACGGGTAATGCAAAACCCTTTCCAATATGTAGGAAATACGCTTATTCTTATTGTTTGGACATAATATTCATCAACTTTCAGGACTCACTATTTTCATTGTTTATATTCTTATCATCACCATTCATAACTATGAGGTGAATTTTATATAGAACTGAGCACTAATTATGATATAATACTGAGACAAAATGAAGAAAATACATTTTTGAATCTTCTTTTTTTAACCATGTAACAAAAACCAGATAAGAGTTTTGTCCTATTTTGTTTTACTTTTATTCTTATCTAGCTAGAATTTTGTTAATCAAAGTAGGAAACAAACAAACAAAAAACCTTAAAAATGAAAGGTAACATTTTAGCTACTCCAACAGGATCATAAATTTGTCCAGCAACTGTTGTGTCTACTCATTCTTATCTCTCCCCTATATCCAGCATGGACTTGGCCCACTGTTATATTGGGTTGTGACATTAGGAACTGAATATAGAAAAATATCTTTATAAGCATTCCATTCTGACAGGAAAGGTTAAATATCCTGTGAACAAAATGACTCATTCTCAATTTGCCACCAAAAGTTGCTACAGCATCACAGCATTATTTTTAGTTCAATTCTTACTTTCTTCTTCCTTATTGTAGAAAGAATATGAAAATCACTTGTACTTGAGATTTTTTTCTGAAGCTTGCCTTATCTTATAATATGTTCATTTTATTTTTTTATTTAAAGCAACTCTATTTTAATTATATCTTTGCTGAGAGGCATATTAATATAGGGCAATTTTAAAAGCCAATAATAAAACAAAACCATAAGCAAATAAAATATTTTAATAAATTATATAATTTCATTGCAAATTTCTAATCAGTTTAAAATTTGAAAATTCAGTTCTTTTAGATTGAATTTAACAGTAGAACTGTTTTCTCATTCTTTTTATAATAATTCATTGTTGAATGTGAATTAAATATGAAAAAATTATGCCTAGAACTGCTCAAGAGAAAGTATTGGGGTTAATTCTTTTGTTGGGTTAGTAAGCAATTGTTAAAACAAGCCAACCCATTCAATTTCATTTAGAACCGCTATTTACAAAAAATTTAATTTTTCAATTTTATTCTAACATTAGCAAATAAACAATTTATTCTCTTAATTTTTAACAAATTTCACTAAAATCCATGGGATGTAAAAGTTACTCAGAAGAATATTTTGACTGGAGTAGAGGTATTACAAAGGGAATTATTTTTCATGCTATAAAAGTATACACATGGAGCCTCTAATCCCATTTCCTGCATGGGGAGCAGGAAATGTTTCACCCATTTCCCCCATTTTTCCTCATTTTTATCCTGTTATACTAAATTCCCTTCCTAATAAACTTTATTATTACTTTTACGACAAAGAAAATAATAATACCCACAGGGACACCCTATGGGAAGAAAAGTTTGCTCATGTTTCCTTTGAGATAAAGAATCATAAAATAGAAGCTCACAAGAATTTCTAGGTTGATTTTTCGTTTAGATTCT
Organism: Castor canadensis; assembly: GCF_047511655.1. Classification (NCBI taxonomy): domain Eukaryota; kingdom Metazoa; phylum Chordata; class Mammalia; order Rodentia; family Castoridae; genus Castor; species Castor canadensis. The sequence goes on along the minus strand of NC_133401.1, from coordinate 49,115,685 downwards.
GTTTCTAAGAGGGTCAAGGATGACTATTTTCTACCCACTTCTGGTGATCACAATACATCCTGGACCAAGGACAAACATAGATTTCAATCATTATTATTCTTGTTTAACTCTTGCTATTTGTTTGCAGTGTTGGAGATCAAATCCAGAGACTTGCACCTGCTAGGGAAGCACTGTACCACTGAGTTACATCCTCAGCCCTTCCTATTTATCTCATAAGGACTATTTTAAAACTGTGAAGTTGAGTAGAATTGATTGATACTAATTAACTGAGGAATGGAGAAGGAATGCTGGAAAGGGAAGAGTGATGAAGTCAGGACAAGAAGGAAGTGACAAAAGCAAAAAAGGAAAAAATGAAAGTAAACGAGAGAAATGGGAGAAAAAGTGAGACGGTTGTCAGAAGATGGAGATGATAGAGCAAGACAATTTTAGAATTGTACTTCTTTCATCAAATAAGGAGATGAAACATCCCAGGGAATGGCCCTAAAAATCTTTATCCAAACATAGCATGAATTAATGAATGCCTTCATGGAATCAGAATGGGAACTCTGGCCTTCTCTAGGCCATCCTATGAGAGTTGATGGGCATATCCTTTTTGATGGGTTCAAGTTATTTGATGGGCTCCATATAATCACAAGGTATTTTAACTAAATGACTTCCCCAAAATTTGGTCTTCCACTTTCAACAATCTGCTGGAAGGGTTTGGATGATCATTTCATAGGTACATTCTAACCCATTTTGTGTATAGATTCCCCTCTCCTGGGCTTTAAATAAATGTAAATAGAATAAGATGTCATTCCTGCTCTCAGATATAGGGTAAAAATTATATATTTACATATAAGACAACCTAATGACATTTACCAATACTGTAATTGGTTAAAATACTTCCCTTCCTGTGGAGAGTGGATTATGAGAAGCCTATGAGAACTGGACATGAGCAAGGTGAGACGCAGCTCAACTGTTTTTCCTAAGATGTTTATCTGTAGGCTGAGATTGGCACAGCCCTGGACACAGAAGAGGAAAATGCAGAACAGCTGCTTCTCCTAAGTTGTTTATGTTTAGAGAAGCAGAACACAGGTTTCTCCTGTTACAATGTCACACCCCTCCCCAAGAACTGCTGCTCCACCCTGTTTACCACTGGATATAAAAGACTCACTGAAGGTGGATGCAAGGGGCCTTTTGCTTTGGGGGGCTTTTGCTTTGAGGCTTTTGCTTTTGGATTTTGGCTTTTGGGCTTTTGGCATTTTGGCATGGGAGGCTTTTGGAAGAGAAAAAAGAATTGCTGAAAGGAAAAGGATTGCTGAAGGGAAGAGGGTTGCTGAAGGGAAAAGGGCTGTTGAAGGCAAAAGGAATGCTGAAGATAAAATGAATTGCGGAAGGGAAAGTGCTGGAGGAAGATTGCTGAAGGGAGATAATTAATTGAAGGGAGGATTGCTGAAGGGAAAAGAATTGCTGAAGGATAATTGCTAAAGGGAAATTGCTAGCAAGCCTGAGGGCCAAGACTTTAAGAAAGCTAAAGAGAGAACGTGGGACAGTGCAAGTCTGCACCGAGAACTTTATAGGATTTAGAAAAGCTAAGCTAAAGAAAGCTAAAGAGATCATGCAGCAGTGCAAGTCTGAGCACTGAGGCTGTAAGAAAACTAAAGAGAGAACATGGGACAGTGCAAATCTGGGGACAAAGACTTGAAGAGAGATTATGCTAAAGAAAAGCTAAGAGAAAACATGGAACAGTGCAAGTCTAAGGAAAGATGTTTTAAAGAATAGTGAAGCAAGGTTTTAAAGAATTGTAAATGAGAAAGGCCTTAAAGAATAAAGATAGAGAAAAGAAGCAAAGTAAATGAAAAGAATAATAGAAAAAAGAAGCAATGAGGGTTGTATGTCTCTACCCGAATGCCCAACACACCTGGCCCCAACTTTCTGTCTGTCTGTCTGTCTATTCTGTGTCTTTTCTGCATCCCCTGTTGCTGCGCAGTTAGGCCCAGTTAGGTTCAGTAATAAACAGGAGTGAGAAAAATCCCACTCCAACAAGGGAGTGAGAGAAAAGGTTTGCCCCACCTTCCCCTACTTTTCTACTGATAACGTACTAATTTTCCTGTAGAGAAAGAACCTTTCCCCACTCCTAACTGCCATGGTTTAGGTGAGGATAAGACTCAAAAGCAATACATCCCAACCATTCCAAAGATTAGTTGAGGGATGGGCATGTGACCGAAACTGATTAATCAGAACAATGTCAGGAAGTACTTAGATTTGTTATTACATGGGAACAGCTTGCCTAAGAAAGGTGTAGGTTCAATGAGAGAGATGGCTGTCCACAGAAAGAGACTTCTGATATCTTTTCATAAGACCCCTGGAAGCAACTGTACCTGAGTTCTACCATCCCACAGACCTTTCTGTTATATGAGACAATAAACTGCCTCTTCTGCTTAAGTCAATTTGAATTGAATTTCTGTTGAGAACAACCAGAAAAATCTTGACTGGTACATAAAGTATATGAGAGGCAGAAACCAGATGATAGAGGGCTCTGAGTTCTAATTGGGACACTGAAATACAAAACACAAAAGCTAGCATGTAGATAAGTCTATGTTGGCAGGAACAGTGTAGGATCATTGTACCTAGTTAGAGAAGATTTTGATGATACAATCAGATGATATATGTGTGAGAACACAGTAGGTAGTCCCTTTTTCTCATTCCCCACTGGAAAAAGCAATGGAGTTTTCACAGAAGAAATTACACAGCATAAGTAAATTCAGGTTTTTTCTTAATACCCCAGTCTAAACACCTCCCCATATAAATGCACAAAATCTGTATTCTCACTACAACACTCCCTGCTCATTCTCAATGTTCATGACAAGATGTTACAACCACCACTTTAAGGATGGACATTTAAATGGAAATATTTAGACCTACACGAATTATGTCCTAAGATTGACAGTTTAAGCATGTTGGAGCAAGTCTGTTGAGACAGGGAATTATGTTCACCTACTTGCTAAGATAGGATGTAGGATGTGAGGAAAAAATAGGTCACAAATCAAGCCACATATACATAAGATCTCTACATTTACAGAAAAATCTATATTAGCAAGTATTTCAGCTTTAAAGCTGCGTGCATGGAGTTACAGAATTAAGCATGTTATATGTTCAGACATGAAGGGTGCTACTGAAGTTAGAGTTTACTCAACCTATTAGTAAATACTGAAAGTAATCATTTAAAAATAATCGAGGTTCCTTTCTTTCACCCTTTCTGGCTGAAACTGACTGCCTTTGGCTGACAAAACCACACTGAACAGGTTCTGGCAAAGGTACCAGGATTCCTGAATGCCCACATGGGATGGACTGTGCTCACCCAACTTGGCAGACCCTTCTGGAACTTTTCCCTGCCCCTACTCATGTCTTTGTCCACCTTCTGCTTCCCTGTTCCATCTTACTTGGATTTCTTCCTTGCTCCCTGGTCTTTACTGATACCTTCCTCCTGAATATGAGCGAACTGAGCTCATGTATTCAGTTGGTACCTAGTTGTTGTTGAGTCCTGAACCTACATTTCCAGTTCATGATCCTGGAATGAAGGGCACCTGCACCTGAATCTCTGTGGATATTTTAACCACAGATTCTTCCAATTCTGTTCCTTCTCCTGCATTCCTTTATTTATGAATCACACTTCCTAGCTAGGCACAACTTGGGCAGTAACTTAGAGGAGTCCTTCTAGACTCCCTTCTCTTTTTGCACTAGTACCCAAGCAATCGGTGAACAAATCTACTCAATTCTACCTTCTAATCCTTTTTCTTCTAACCGAACTTATGTCTCAATTTTTGTGTATGCCCTTTATTTTAACTTAGGCCATTATCTCTCATGAAGAAACAGACTCAAACGTGATCTGTAAACACTAAACTCAACCCTCTATATCATTCTCCATATCATTGCCACAATATTTTGTTTTTCTAAGTGAAAGGCTGCTTGTGTCCCCTCTGCATATCTGTTTCCTGTCTCTGTGATTTTTCCCCCTCTTAAATGTTCTACCACACATTAGGTACCTCTAATTTGTTTCTAAGATTCATCTTTCATCATCTTTTGGTGACCGCTCTTGTATTTTTTAATGTCCTACCCTAAAATGCCTTCTCTGACTCTGACTTAATCCTGTTGTATCTGTCTGTTTTTCCTAACTCACTTGTTACATTATAGACATTCTGATGTGAAATGTGTGATATTCATCTCTGTAGACTCAAGGACTAGGTGTATAGTAGGTGTTTAATTTTCACTGAAAGAGTTATTATGTTTACACAACTTACATGCATGATATAGAGAGAGACACAGGGGGAGAAACTGGACCACAAGCAATGCAATGACAGGGTAAACAACTGGTCCTGGTTCATTTTGCAGCCATAGAACCTTTGGGTATCACAGGTGGCTTTTTGCTAGAGAGAGAGTTGGGTAAAAACTCGAATCCTGGGAGACAACACATGTTATATAAAAGGGCAGGTAGTATTTCCAAAAATGTCACCATTCCTCCTTCAAGCATTGGACTGTCTACCTTGCTGGGCTTCAGTGGGTCCTATGACTATTTGACCCATAAAAAATGGCAGGTATAATGCTATACCAGTTCCGGTCTTAGCCCAAACTTCTTGAGAGCTAGATAGCCATCTGTGGAGAGCAACTACTGATCATGAGTCTTTAAGAAGTCAAACCATGGACAGAAAATGGGTGTGAGAGAACTGAGACTGGTCACCTGACTATGGATGAAGAAATCAGCTCAGACACCAACCCAGCTGAGCCTTCAGAGGACACTAGCCCTCAGCACATCAGCCTGCAGCAGCATCAATGATCCCAAGTGAGAAACGGCCACTGGTACCCAGTCAACACACAGAACCAGAAAGAAATGAATTGTTGTTAAGGTACTGAACTTTGGAATGGTGTGTTATACCACAACAGATTACTAAAGCACATAATTTGATTTTCAGTTCTTAAATTGGATAAATAATAAATGTCACCTTTCAAGTACTAAGTTATCTATCAACTTCATGAAAATAAGATGCAGAGAACAATATCTTAAGATCTTTTTAATTGAAAATGCTCATTGTCTTTAAATTAAAAAAACACAGAAAAAATCAACACCCACTTCAGCTGAACTGATTAAAATAATTATATATCCCCTCAATGGAACATAACACACTAAAAATGGGAATATATGAGTCATAGATTAATTGATAGGTAATTCAGTGTAATAAATTGAATGGAAAAATAGTATGCACAATAATAATTCCATTTAAAGGAATATATATGTATAAATTCAGAAAAAAATCCAAGCAAGTACCTACAAGGATACACTTACCTCTGAGAAGCTGACTGACTCTGAGGGCTTTAGTCTCACGACACCTATTTTATACCAGTTGAATACTTTTACGGTGCATACGAATCATGTTTAAAAAGAAACAGATCTGGAAACAATAGATGTTTATCAAATGTCTGGTTTTGTGTCTCTTCTTCCTCCCTCAGCAAGGCTCTACGTAGTGTTCTCTTTATTTCATATACACTTGGAACCTTCGTTAGCCTAACAATATCATTGAACTCCAGTGTGTAGATCCTATCATGATGAGTCAAATCACTTGACACTTCAAGCCCAAATTTCTTAGCATGGAAGTTGAATCCTCCACAATTTTGTTCCAACTCTCAGGACATTTTTTTCCAGTGTCTGAAGGACTTATTTCCCAGTTCTGTGTCCTGCTTTATCTAGGTCTGGACAACTCTTACTGATCTCTTCACCCTGTGTTTCCTCCACCGTTACTGCATCCACACCATACCCAAGTTTCAAGGTCAATGCCAAAGTCTCCTTCCACAGGAGTCCATAGCACACTGACTTTTCTTTGCCCATGGCACTTCCTTTCTAGTGTTTTGAGATTTTAAAAATTTTAAGCAATATTCTGAATAGATAATTCATAATTTAAATCTGAAACATGTTTAGAAGTATGCAGTGACCAATATCCCTCCCCAGCCATCCTGCTGCTCAACTCTCACTCAGCCAATGGTTTTTTTTTTTCTTATGATCCTTTCCAGGGATACTTTTTGGACATCTGAGCACATATGTGATAATTTTTCCATAATAACTGTATGTATTGTACACACCATTTTACACTCTGTCTTTTTCACTTAATACTTCTACCTATTCAATCACAAGAGTTTACAGAGCATCTAGCATAATGTCAAGAATTGTTCTAGGCACTGGTGAAACAGAAATAAATAAATTTAAAATGCAAAAAAGAAAAATTCCACCCTCATGGAGTTCTGATTCTAGTGCAAGAGATAGACAAGGAATAAAATAAGAGAATACCTATAAAATAATGGTAATAGTAAGCAGAAAAACAAAAATAAATATTCTGGAGGTGACATTTCAGATAGGGTGACAGATAAGAGCTTCACTGAAAGGTACTTTTTCAGTAACTCTCTGGTGAAGATACATTTTAGAGAGCAGGATAGAATGTGTCTGGTTGACGAGCAAAGAGACTTACAGTGGAAGCACAGTAAACAAGTGATCTGTTAGCATTTTTAATATTGTTATGAGTGAGGTTAGCCTGGCCCAAAAGACCAAAATCCGTATGTTCTCCCTCATATGGGAATATTAGATCAAGGGCAAACACAACAAGGAGATTGGACTTTGAGCACATGATAAAAGCAAGAGCACACAAGGGAGGTGTGAGGATAGGTAAGATACCTAAAAAATTAGCTAGCATTTGTTGCCCTTAACGCAGAGAAACTAAAGCAGATACCCTAAAAGCAACTGAGACCAATAGGAAAGGGGACCAGGAACTAGAGAAAAGGTTAGATCAAAACCTAGAAGGTAAGACACACACACACAGGAAATTAATGTTAGTCAACTCCCTGTATAGCTATCCTTATCTCAACTAGCAAAAACCCTTGTTCCTTCCTATTATTGCTTATACTCTCTCTTCAACAAAATTAGAGATAAGGGAAAATAGTTTCTGCTGGGTATCGAGGGGGTTGGGGGAAGAGAGAGGGGATGGAGTGGGTGGTAAGGGAGGGGGTAGGGGCAAGGGGGAGAAATGACCCAAGCATTGTATGCACATATGAATAATAAAACAATAAAAATTTTAAAAATATATTGTTATCCATACTTTATTTTTGAATCTCAAATTTCATGTAATTTAGTATGACTAGTACCCATGATTCATATTAGTTTCTTCTGCTCAACCCAAAGCCTTATAAACAGTAAGTGCTCATGAATTGTTAAATAAGTGGGTAGAAGAGAATGAAAAATGATTAGTGCATAGTCTGTGGCCAATGATACATAGTAGATTTGGGGCTTCTGTGTTTGCCACACTCTATGCCTGGGATGCTGTTCTCTTACATACATACCCAACTGACCAGTGCTCTCAATTCTCCATTATTCAAATTCTCCTTATTCAAAAGTCACTGCTTAGTGGGACCTCACTGAGCATCTTATTAAAATTAACCTATCAAAGAGACAGAGAATGGAATGGAATGGAGTGGAGTAGAATAGATTAGAGAATAGAATAAAGACTGATGAAGAAAAGAAAGCTCTGCTCATGAATCTGAGGCAGAGCCCGAAAGCTGCCATAGAGGAAGAAGGAATACATGAAAATTGACACAGCATAAGTGATTCTTCATCCTTCTACTATGAAGGTCATGTGGTACACTTTATCAGTTATCAGAAATACAGAATATTTATTAGGGGGTAGGTTTACATCTATTATGTACCAACAAGTGTGATCCAATTTTCTCAAATATAGACTTGTCATCTCATGACATATTAATGAGCCTGAAGGCAATTTTCGGTGTGACTGAAAAAAATCTAAATTCCAAAGTTCCCATTTATCTCTCACATGCTAGATGCATTCATTTTCTAATAAGATGTATCCCCAGCAAAATGAAATAAGCTAGGTCCCCTTCTAGATGAAATTCCAGAAACAGGAACAAAATACTAGACTTAGAAACCAAAGAAATGATTCGCAAAGAGTGTAAAATTTTTAATACAAACCTAACTTTAGTGTTCTTGGGGTGGGTTTCCCCCATGAGCAGAGTATACTAAATTTAATTTGCTGTATCATTGCCAAATCTGATTCTGGTTTTATCTTAATTGAAATGGATGCTTCATGAAACAAAGCCCTACATTCTGAAAATTGTTTTCCAGGCAACACACGTTAAGGAAACTTGTTCTATAAGCACATCTGGTCCCAGCTCAGCATGCCATGAGGCTCTACACGCTATCTCATTGCTCCAGTGTAAAATGTTTAAGGAGGCCTCAGTTCACTAAGCACATTCAAGGGCTGCTTGTGTCAATATTTTCAACCCTTTTGTTTCCTAGCATGCATATAATATTGTTGCTCTCATTGTTTTTCACCAAGTCATAGAAGAGCACTGAAAATGCTTCTTCAATTTCTTTGGCAGGTCTGAAACATAGCACATCATTTTTCAACAGATGCTACACAAGCACTCATGGATCTCTAAGGCTTTGAATACATAGAAGAAAGGCAACCTTGTGCCTGAAATTGTAGATTTTTAAATTGCTATTTACATAGCTGTTTACAGGCCCTTCCATTTTATTACCCAAGAAAGACTATTTCTCAATTGTAAAACCTACCACAAGGAAAATTGTGGCCTGGAAACTTAAAGATAGACTTGTTCTCTCTAAACCCTAATATTGGAGCAAATCCCTAAGCTTTGGGGAATTATTTTGTAACTAAAAGTTATTTCTAAAGTTTTCCATATTGACATTTAATACAAATATACAGCAAGTGCCAAACTGTATATCCTTATTTGATTTTTATTCATTGTAAGTACTTAGTCTCAAAAAACTAAAGCAATGTCAGTGTATAAAAATTTAAGTTACTTCGTAAATGTTGAAGTTTGGGCTGGCAGAGTAGCTCAAGTCATAAATGTGCAAGTTATCTCAAAAATGAAAATAATTTCACATGGAAAGAGCATTGAAGTGATCAGACATGTAAGAAAATGACTTCATGGAGGAATAAATTAGAAAGTCAAAGCAGAGTATATAATATAAACTATTAATTTTAGATTTTTATCTATATTTTCAGTTTTCAAAAAATATATCTAATCTTTTCTCCTTACTCGTCAAACCTTAAAGGAAGTTTGAGAAACAAAATTTGTTTCTTAAAATATTAATCACTTAATTGTGAAAACTCATTCAGAAAGCAGAAATAATCTTTGATAATGTGGAAGTCATACAATTTCTAACACATCTAGGTGGAGAATGTGATTTTTCTGATCTATTGCATATTTTTTGTAAAACACTGTAATTTTGAATTACTAAATGAGGTAAGACTTAGTCAACTGAAGAGCGTCACTCTATGTTTGCTTTCGTCAAAATCAGGTGAGCACATTTTCACACTGTCAGGTGAAAGGCTGTGTTGGCAGTAAAATTCAGGATGAGAGAGCCTGTCAGAAATCTGAGATGAAGACCTGCTGCCAAGGAGTGGCTCCACAGTGCACCTGGCATATCCAGGGTTTGGGAACCTTAGCAACTTTCCACTTTCTTCACTTACTTCATGAACTATTTTCTCCTTGGATTTTTTTTTTCTTGTTTTGGTTTGGTTTGGTTTTGGTACTGGGGTTTGAACCTAAAACTCACTCATGCTTTACTACTGAGCTGAACCCCAAGTCCCTTAACCAGCATCTTAAACACATGTCTTTGCCAGTCACTGTGCTCATTTCATTAGCGGAGAATAACAGTGAAGGAGTTTGAAAAGGTCACTGTTCTCCAGGAGTTTGCATTCTAGTGAGGAAAGGCAGACAGTGAGGGGGCATATGGACAAACAAACCAGGTAACTGCAGGTAATGAGAGCTACAAATAAAACAGGGAGATAAAACTGTGACTACAGAGGCTGATGTTTTAGATCAGTGCCTACAAAAAGTCATACTTGAATGAAGATTTGAGTGTTAAAGAGACCAACAGGGAAAGATATGGACACAGGAATATTTGACAACATGATAAATACCTAGTAAAACAGCTTCAATGTAAATTTGGTATATTTGAAAAAAGTAAATAAGTCCCCTCCAATTTAGGTTATGATGTTCTAATAAGTATCACACTTAAAACTCCCATCGTAAGGCTCTGGAGTTCAAACCCCACTACCACAGAAACAAACAAAAAACTCCCCTGTAAATAACATAAAACTTGACAAAATTATCTAAAGCAACTGTTATCAGCAATAGCACAGTAGATGGTGCTGACTGTGACCTTGAGAGCTGGAAGACATATGATTTGACCTTCAGTTTCATCTTGGCGTTACTGCTTGGGGGGTGCTCTCAATATATAGAGAGAAGGAGAACAACAAGAGAAGACCAGCTAAACAGAACACACAGAATTCAGTCAGATGCCTCAAGTCTAGGTTAAATATTAAGTTATGCATTCACCTGCAGGCAATACTCCAGAAAACATGTCGCAGAAAACTCCTAGGTCGACAGAGTCCAGTGAACATACACTTGAAGGTGAGAGCTCCTCTAACCTTGGAGGAAATTCTGCTTTACACCTGCTCTCAGAAAAGCCTCAACTCAGCCTTTACACCCCCGGTAAGTTCACTGCCTCCCAGAAGATCCAACAATAGTATCAAAGATAATACAACTAAGATTCTTAACAACATACTGTCCACAGTTATAGTGTTCAATGTGGATTTTAAATATTATGAGACAGACACTGAAAATGTAATCCAAAAATATGGAGAAAATGTCAGTCATTAGAAAAAATAGACATGGAAAACAAAAATGAAGGGGAAATATCAGTCAGTACAGGACAACAGTGTGAAGAACATCAGATAAAGATATTTTTAAATCTACAATGAATATGTTCAAGGATTTAAAGGAAAGGATGGACATACTAAATAAACAGAGGGAGAACCTTAACACAAAGAACTTAAATTTTAAAAAGTGAGAACACTGAAACTGAAAAGTAAAAAGTTTATTAAGCATAGATGGAAGAAAAAATCAGTGAATTTAAAGCTAAATAAATTTTTAAAATCCAAAGTTATATACAGAATGAAAAAAATGTCTTTGAGCAGTAAACAGATTCTTCTGTGATATAAAGAACAATTTAAGTACTCTAACATACATGCCAGAAGGAGAAAAAGAGAAAAAAAATCAGCAGGAACATTTTGAAGAAATAATATTCAAAATATTCTCAAATATGATTTTTTAAAACATTAATTCAGAGTCACAAAAAAACAAAAAAATACAAAGTAAATAAAAACATAGAACACTACATGGAGACATTTAATGGATGCTGAACAGTTTTAGGTCTATATTTTTATTTGGTGTTACACAGACTGTCCCTGGCTTATGCTGGATTGACTGACATTTTCTTACTTCATCATGGTAAAAACAGCACTTCAAGTTCTGAATTAGGTCTCTTCCCAGGCTAGCAATGTATAGGTAAGATTCTTTCTTACTCAGCTGCAAACTGTAGATCCCATGCAGCCCCAAGATCATGGGGGTAAAAGCAGATACACAGCAGATATTAAACATTGTGTTACTTAGCTGTGATATGCACAGGTTAAGTGTATTAAATGCATATTTAACTTGCAATATTTTCAACTCCCAAGGGTTATCAGGACATAATCCAACTGTAAGTAGAGGAGCACCTATATATTTTCAGTAATGCTTCTGTTTGTTTCCCATTAAGTTATATAAAATCAGTGAGGTTCTTTCTTTTATTCTTTGTTGCAGGAGGGTCTGGAGGAGACTTTAGGGCTAAAAACTGCTACTTCTAAGACAAAAGATTCTATTAGTGATGCCACATAGATTTTGAATGTATTTTACTTTGTTACTGAGAATGCAGACTGTCCCCAGCTCTGTGTGAGTGCTGGACCTTGCTCTAGGGATTTCTTTCCAGGGTTTTGTCTCTCCTTATCATATTTGCAGATTCAATACTGAACCAAGGATCTGAGTTTCCCCCTCTCACCCCCATCCTCTACAGATCTACAGATTTTTGTGTGTGGTTCCTTTCATTTGGACATTCTGCCGCACACATGACAGCTGCATCAGCTCTTAGCTCTGTGACATCACCAAGTTCTGACTGGTTTCTATTTTCCTGTGTTCAATAGAACACAAGCATTTATTCCTTCTGTCTACTTGCAACTTTGTATCTGTTAGTTCCATGTTTCCCCATCACCCCCTTCGCTTATCCCTCCCCAGCCTCTGGAAATGACTACTCCTTCCATGAGGTCAACTCTTAGAATCCAATTGGACTGTCATGATAATGCTATTTGTCTTTCTGAGCCTGGCTTATTTCATTTAACATAATCTTCTCCAGGTCCATGCACATTGTCACAAGTGACAAGATCCCATGCTTTTTATGGCTGAATAGTATTCCATTTAGGTACGTTTTCTTTAGCCATTCATGTGTGGTTGGACAATTAGGTAGATTCCAAATCTTGGTTCTTGTGAATAGTGCTGCAATAAACATGAGTGGAAGTATTTCCGACATTTATTTCACTTACTTTGGATATATTCCTAGCATTGTGATTGCTGCTGGAGGCTATTTTTAATGTTAGGACTCATTTGATAATCACTTTGAGTATGGTCACTTTTTCTCACTGCTGTTTGGCCCTTGAGAAGCTTTAAATTAATCCAGCAGCATGGGATCTTTTTCACATTGTTCATATTCCAAAGGCAGACATCCCAAGCTGGCAAATTCCTATGACATACCTGTGAGTCTTAGCACTTCACCTCATAGGCAATCTGAGATCATTGGTTATGTTGCTTTGTTAAACTGGAAATAAATTATAATGCTAGACCTATCCACACATTCACTTTCTGTATGTTTTTGTTTTTCTCTTCCTCACCTAGTCTGGAGAATCTGGGGAACACAAGATGAGTTTTTAATTCCATCAATGCCTCCTCACAGTGCTATACAGTTGATAGTTTATTAATAAAAATAACACTTAATTGTTGACAGAATTGGTTCCATAAGCAACAAAAATTGAGTTCATGTTACACATCCAATTTTCAAGCCTTTCTAATTCATGAGTGTGATTCCACAGGCTTTACTCAGACAAAATGTTCAGAGAAGTGTCAAAAAATTTGATGAGAATAAAACTCTCACATACAGAAATCTTTAACATCTTAATGGTTATTTTTATCTGTATGTAAAATTAGACCAAAGTTCGAAAAGAACCAGGTCATTTCCCAAGCAAGATCTGATTTATACAAAAGTTTGAACTTAAAAAGTCTCAGTGACCTTCCAACTAGATTTGTGCTCCTAAAAGACTAATCTTCAAAGATACAGTTTATTATTTTTTAAAAGGAAAAATTCATAGGAATATGGCAAGAGACCAGTGTTTCTTCATCCATTGCAGTAGGATTATGTCTAGGGCACATGGCTAGAACACATTTCTCAATCTCTCTGGCAGTAAGGTAGGGTCAAGTGATTTAGTAATTTCCAATGAAAAGCAAGTGTAAATGGCATGCTCCACTCCTGGGAAGGGGCATTAAGAGTAGATACATCTCTCTTATCTGCCAAAATTAGCTGGTCTCCAGTGAATGGCACTGCCAAAGGTAGAAGGAATTCATTCCTATATCACTCTATGGAGGAAGCTGCCTGTGAACCTCCAACACCAGGCTGGGATACAGGCAAGAATTAACTTCACTGTAGGTAAGCCATTATACATTTGAGGATTCATATGTCATAGAAGTTTAGCTTATATATGTTTTTTAAATACTTAAGGAAAAGTAACATTAGGGATGAAAGAATTAGAGCAATAATTGGGACAGACCTAAAAATTTGGGTCAAAATGGAAACCATTACAAAATGCAAGTGACAAAAATCTATGGTCTAGTTGATCACTAGCAATGAACTAATGAGACAGAAGGGTCTCTAGAAACCTCCATTATGACCTCCCTGTGACCTTAAAGAGTAGAAAAAAGGAAAGCAGGACAGACCAGAATAAGAATGGTGTGAGGATCAGGACACAGCTAATCACAATGATGCAGGCACAGCCAACCAAATTGCTGCTTTTTGCACACCTAATTAGCATAGAGATTGAGCAACACCCTAGAGAGAAGGGATAAAAACCTCAGACATGTTATTTCACTGGTACCCACTCAGGACCCTTCCTCCTGTGGGAGCTTTCATTCTTTCACTTAATAAACTTTCCCACCTCTACACTCACCCTCCATTGTCCACGAAGTTCCTTCTTCAGCTTTGTGAGATAAGAACTGGGAACGCCAACCCTCCCTCTGGCTAAACACCTAAGCCAGCAAGGTTGAGTGGAGGCTTTCATTCCTACAGAAACCTCCCATATCACTAAGAGTTCAGAATGGTGGACTCATACTTCTGTTAGCAAAAATGTTGAAGACCTAGTTTCTTTAGCATGCATGCCATGTTAAAGCAAATTTAATTATCATGCTTCACTGTGGAAAGCTGAAATGTTTTTGACTAAATAAACACTGAAAAATACAGAATGATGTTCTTGTTAACTTAAACATAGAGGTTTACTTCAAAAGTGATTTGTGAAACATTAGTATTTCACATTAACTTACTAGGAATAGATATGCAAAACAAATCCATTTCCAGCAGGTACCCACTGAGAGGAAGATTCATTCTGAAGGAAGTCACACTTACATGATCTCCACAAGGACAAAAGTCTAGGAAGACATCTCCATAGAACTAGAGCTCACTCTCAGGCAGGGCCACTTTAGGAAGTGATGCACCTGCATGATGACACTCTTCCCTGCACTTTCCTTCTGTCTCTCCTATACCTATCACTTCTTCCCTTTTACCCCCATGTCTGCCTGTTGAGCATTTAAGTGGGCGCAAATGTTAAGTGCTAAGAGATGGAAAAGTACTCAGACCTCACATATTTCCTGCCCCTTCCAAATAAAGACATTAAAACTATCAACTACTAAACCATGGACAAGTCAAAGAGAAAACACTGCTTCTATAACATTCTATGTCATGGGTCAAAGCTGTTGTATGTAGAGGGGTAAGTAGGGAACCTGGGGGAATAGTGGGCAGGAAGGACATCAAGAACTCCCTCTCCAATTCTGGGCTCCCCATTCCATACCAAACTCAGGAGGCAGAGATGTTGTGTTCCTTGAAGAAAAGTAGCTTTAAGTTGGAAAGGACTTTTTTTAATTTGAAGAAAGGAAATAGAAAACATGTATTTTTTTAAAAAGGTTCTAGGTTAGGTACTGAGTTACAGAAACACCAAAAGTAGACTGTAGGGGAACAGAAGAATTAGCAGTAAACCCCTGTGCTGGTAGATGTGAAGGAGCAAGCAAGACCCAGAACCAGTCTTACCAGGAGAGGATCCTGCTTCATACAAGAAAACAGCAGAAAAGAGACTTGTTGAAGAGGAATGATAAAGCCTTGAAGGACATGGCAGGGTCAGAGGAGAACTTACAGAGGTTATCTGTAAAGAAAAGCAAAATTAGTAACCCAAAGATTTAAAGAGAAAACAGCTGTGTTTCTGCTTTTCATCTCATATTAAGATGTACCTAATCAATTTCAGAATACTCTTAACACAAAAAATTCACAGGTGAGGTATGTGAATACAATCACTAAGGGGAGATAGTGATGCATGCATCTGTCACCTGGGAGGAGACCAGAAAACCAAAACAAACAGCATCAGAAAGCCCAGAGAATGTAGGAGAAGTGTTACAAGAATCCATGTCAGCCACCACTAGTGACCTGATGGCTGTTCCAAAACTGGACTGTTGCCAGCAAGGGACACTGTTAGCGCCCATGTGTCATAACCTAACTTAAAATTTTACGTGCTATTTTTGTTGATTTTTTCCATTTAATCTTCTTGTACAAGGTCTAATTATGGTTCACTAACCTTTTTTTCTTCTTGCATCAGTTTGTCTCAAACAGCTTAGGTATGGAGTTTAGAGTTTTGGGTATATGGGAGTTTCGCATTTTAAGAAGACAAACTCACAAAATGCTTCAAATATATCAGTATTACTATGGTTATCATGTTGTTGTAATGATTTTTTATTGGTTTTCATTTTGGTGGGTTTTTTTTTTTTTTTTGGTTGGTGGGGGATGTTTGGCAGTACTGGGGTTTGAACTCAGTGATTTGCACTAACTATACAGACAGGCTACAACTTGAGTCATGCCCCCAGTCCTCTTTTGCTTTATTTTTCAGATAGGGTCTCATGCTTTTGCTGAGAGCCAGCTTCCAACCACAATCCTCCTATAGCTGGGATTCCAGAGGGTCACTACCATGTTTGGCTTGTTGTTGACATGGGTTGGGGGGGGTCTTGCTAACTTTTTGACTAGGCTGGTCTTGAACCCAATTTTGATCCCCATTAGGGAACTGAGATATAATGAGGCACCCCATTCCCTGAGAGGGTGATATCTGCAGGATTGAGAGGTGCACTCCTTTCCCATTGGGGTGATAGCAGAGGAGGCTTGGTAGAAAGTAAGGGCTATAATAACTGCCTAGTTGTAATTAACCCACCCCACTCCATCTCATACCCCATGGCCAGTGGAGGCCACATGAGTGTAGTGACAAGGTGATCCTACCTCCACCTTGGGAGGTACCAGGAAGCATAGGAGAAAACTTGAACCCACAACTCTACCCAGAGGGCGAGAAAAGCTGGAGGTTCATCCAATGCTGGTGGAAGCATAAGACAGACGGTACAGTTACTGTGGAACTAGTTTCTTTAAAAACTAAACATGACAATTCCATAAGATCAAGCAATTGTCTTCTCAATAATTTAGCTCAGAGAAAGGAAGACGTGTTTACACAAAAGTCTGTAATAGCCAAAATGTCCGACTACCGATGAATGGATTAAGAAAATGTGGCATTTATACACAATGGAATTTTACTCAGCCACAAAGAAGAATGAAATTTTGTTGTTTGCAGGTAAATGGATGGAACTGAAGAATATCATCTTAAGTGAAGTTAAGCAGACTCAGAAGGCCAAAACCTGCATGTTCTCTCTCATATGTAAAATATATACTTAATACAGATGCAGTAATATTATGAAACACTGGTCACACTAAAGGAAGGTCACACATGGGAGAAGTAGGGTAAAAGAGGGAAACTAAGAACTTGAGTATGGCTGATATATTCTCTACACAAGAATGACTACAGAAATCTTAAACCAACTGAAGGGACTATGGTAGAATGAAAAAAATTAGAGGAGATGAACCAATTGGGGTATATACATATATACATAAAAAGATCACAAGGAAACTCCCTGTGCCACTACTTTTATCTCAAACAAGCCAAGACGTCAACAACAACAAAAAAAACCCTATATGTGAAGGTTTATGGTAGCCTTGTCCACAATAGCTGAAAGCTGGGAACAGTGCAGACAACCTTCCTAGGGTGGATGTTAAACATTCTGGTTTCCACCCATTCCATGGAACACTACTCTAATGAAAGAGAATGGTCTATGGATGCACAAAACAACCTGATCAATTTCTCAAAAGCCAAGCTTAGTGAAGATGACCAATTCCAAAAGGTTATGTGCTTATATGATTACATTGCTATAACACTCTTGAAATAACAAAATTATGGAAAATGGAGAAGAAATTAGTGATTTGGGGGTGGCAGCAAGAGGGCAATGGGTATGGCCACGAGAGGACAATGTGGTGGATCTCTTCAGTGAAGGAAAAGTTCTATATCCCCACTGTTTCAATGTCAATGTCCTGTTTGAACTATTTGCCAGGGCTGGCCTTGAAATACTATCCTCCTGATTTCAAACTCCCAAGTTACTAGGATTATAGATGGGAGGCACAGGTGCTCTTTTCTTCATTTCTAAGAAATACATACGACTACAATTAGCTCAAAAACAATTTAATGAAAAAGCTAGGCTTTCTGATGTAGTGGGAAAAGAATCGATAAGGTCACCTTAGGTAGAAATGCAATGGCCAGTCTGGTTTGAAGTCACGTGTTCCTTTATGGTCACTGTTTCTCCCACAAATCTGCTTATTATCTTCAAATAACATTTGTACTTTGCCACACAGGATATACCATTATGCTTTTGATATTTTTTGCTTTACAAAAACTTTAGGATTAGTTTTTAATATGGCCTCAATTTTTAGAGAGAAGAGATGAAGATTACATGTAGAAAGTCTACATTAACTAGAAATGGAGCTATAAGCATGACTTATAGCTGTGTCAGTACAGAAGAGTGACAAACAGTAGAATATAAAATGCCAAAGATCTTTTGCTTGGAGCATTAAAATCTACTGTAAATCAATTTTTCAATCCAAGATACAACAGTTTTCAACTATTAAAATGCCTGCTCTGTACCTTTGTCAAATGGCCTTCTGAATAAGTAGTTTCTATCGAATTTTCTCACTGGGTTCAGAAGGTCATGAGAGTTTTTTGATACTTCGAGTCCTGGTCTGAGAAGGAAAAGTTCAAGAACGTTTTACTCCAAGATCTGATACAGAGTCAATTGGGTAACTTTGAGATATGTCTTTAGGATTGCTTTTCCTGTCAGGTTTATAGGAATTGCAGATGCAAAGTTCCCTTCATACCTCTGTTGACCTTTGTTTACCTCCTTGCAGCCAGCCTCATGAAGAACAAACTAGAGGGTAACCATCCTGAGTCAGGGCTTGTGCTGATGCAGAAACGATGGAGCATCACCAATGGAGGACTCAGTCGTGATCCTTCTTCAGTGGGAAGATAACCCCCACTGTTCTGAAAAATCTGTTTCAGTTCCTGCCCGTTCCTCTTCCTTCAGCTTCCCTCATCTGACACAAGCTCCCCGTAGGCCTACTCACACACAGTGCCATTTCCTCTGGGACCTTAGAAGGCTCACAGACATTCTTAGACTAACACTTCACCTGTTCAGTCTTCTCTCTGCAGGAAAAGGATGAAGGGCAGAGGAAGGTTGAGTCTATAAACTACTTTACTGTGCAACCCATCATCAAATCTCTGAGAACATCTGAGATTATCACATGCTTTGCCTTGCAAATATTCTACAAAGAGTCTCAGATAAATGCCTACTGGGACTGACAAGAAACAATTTGGCAGCCACCAGAATCTACAAATGGGCTACACAGGGCCAAAATATCACAATACTGCTCACCCAGTTCCATGTCACTTTTCAGGAAATAAGCAGAACTTGAAAATGTTGAGAGCTCAAGGTGTGATCAAATGCCTACGAAGAACAATAGTTCTCAAAACCAGGAGTCTTGAATTAAAGTCATCATTCTGCAGAATCAAAGTGGTCTTGGTAAGAAATGAAGACTATGAAGAGCTGAATCATATCCACTGTTCCCAGGACTTACCTGTTCTAAAGGGTAACTTAACCTTAGGGACAGGAGAAGGTAACTATTTCATGTGCTCCAATTTAGGGATAGACAGCAGGACATATTGTTAGGGCCATAAAAGTGACTAGATTCATATCGCTTCCATCACTCTTTCTGTTAATAGGAAATTTAATATGTACGTACAATATATAAATATATGTATATATACATATGTAGGTAACATATTTATAGTAAGAGCCTGGAATGCATGTGTTCCTACCACATTTAGTCAGGAAAATTCCAGTACAAATTGTCCTTATCTTAGAGCAGTGTTTCTGAAGTCATCCACAAGTCATCTTCATGAGAATTACCTGGGAGATTATCTAGAAATTCCAAAGCCCTAGCCCGAGTCCAGACCCAGTAGATAAAGTCTTCTGGCCAGAACCCAGGAGTCAACATTTAGAGTTGCTGCAATGGTGGTGACTATGATTACTAAGGTTTGAGGAACAATGTCTTCTAGACTATCCCTGGTTTATTGATTGCTCTCATGTACCAATCTTTGAAAGTAAATATAGCTTTAGGTTTCCAGAGACACAGAATTCTTGAGTGATATTCCCCTACCAATGCAAACCTCGAGAAAATTAAAAATAAAAAGAGCGATGTTAAAATTATGGCATTCACCTTCACATTTTTCATTACCCTCTGTGTGATTATTAGTTAATGAACTTCAGTAAAAATCTAGCTTGAAAATTCGGCTTTCTAACAAGACATTTGTCTATAAATATATTTAAAGAAAACTTGGCTTGCCCTTACCCTCCTATTGATTTGTCCAATTAAACTAAGAAGTGATGTGTAAATTTATTTCCTTCAGTCTCCTGATTCCTCAAACAACTTCGTGACGTGTAGCTACCCAAAGCCTTCAAAAATGGAACGGGAAGACTCGTTTAGCTCAGAACGCATTTCCTTGAAGACTCGGGTTTACAAACAAATCATTAGCTCTGAAAACATCGTGTTACTGCTTAAACTGATTGGAGTAAGACAGGTATGAATGCCTCAGAAGTATAACCCACATGTGAATTTCTTTTAAAAAAAATAGGATATTAAATTAGAGAAAAGGCAATGTTACTGTTATAGAATATTGTGTGTCTTATACCACTTGAAACATTTTAAGTCATTTTGTTTTTATACAATAAATTGGATTGGCACAAAGCATGGGAATTTTTTGAAGTTTCTAAACCAATTAACTTCAAGTTCCCTTTAGGAAGAAAGGTGGGACTTGGAACATTTTTCACCAGTGGTAAATGCTGGGATGAGGCAAGAACACTGTGAACATTTTGGATAACAAAATTTCCAAAGACAGGAATCATCAATTAAGTTAAAAACAACTTTCATCCAGAAGGATTTGGTGGTAGTGTGGGCATGGTAGCTTTCTGTAGAATAAGAAATACATAAAAATTCAAAATCACACACTAAGCAAGCATGAGTGAAAAAACAGAGGCAAGGTCACTTCTGACACATGAAGGCTCTCTCTCTGCTTTGGAATATGAAAGCATAAGAGCATGTTTCTCATCTGATAAACAATGTGAAGTTAAATCTCTCCCTGAACAACTTCAGTCTCCTTGGCATAAGAAGGAAATAACTGAACTTTGAAAACAAGCTGACGTCATAGCTCAGCCAGGCTGCCTTTATGGATTTGTGAAAGCTTACAAGTTTGAAAAATTAATATTAGACTGAAACATAGCTACTGTAATCACTAAAGTGCCTTTTGGATGAGTGACATTGCAAATGCAGTTGGCTATATATATATGAGGCGGTTTGATTTTTTCACATGTATTATTCGACAAAGGAATTTGGTACATTTTTGCTTTTTGACTTAGACAGTTGGGAGCAGAGCAATTGAACCTCTACTGCTGAGTCTTGAATAAGTGACAATTTCTCCCATAAACACTAAAATTATTTCAATCATTATGTTCAAACAAAAAAAAAGCATGAATTTTAATGCTACAAATGTAATTATCTTACTAAACACATGCCATCAAACAAAGCTGCCAAGTCCTGCATAGAACTTATTTTACCTTGTCACATAAAGTAGTGAACACAGAAGTCCATTTTTATAAACAAATGCTGCCACCACAGGAAGGAACCATGTCGTTTATGGCCCTAGAAAGTAGTAAAGCCTTTTGTGACTAGCCATTTAAAGTTGGCTGGAGGGTGAATAGAATCTGACCTGCTTACTAGGGTAGTTCCAATGTTATTGTCTAACATCCAGGAGAAAATGAGTAGGGGAAAAATGACATTTTTGTTAAAGACAGCTACACAGGGAGTTTCCTTGTGACATTTTCATGTATATATGTATTATAACCCAAATTGGTTCACCTCCTCTATTTTTCTTCTTTCTACCTTAGTCTCTTTCTTACGGTGATTTCGACAGGGTTGAAAATTCTATATTCAAGTACATTACCCATATTCACCTTCTTAACTTCCTTCTTTTACCCTACCTCTCTATGAACAGGTCCTGCTTGGGGAGTTGGTACCAGTGGGAAGGGGAAGGACGTGGGGGGAGGAGTGGGAAAGGGTGTGGGAGGGCGAGTATGGTACAAATACTGTGCATTCATGTATGTAAATGGGAAAATGAGACCTACTGAAACTATTCCAGGAATGGAAGAAAGGGAATAAAAGAGAATGATGGAAGGGGGGGGAGTTCAATATGTCAACTCGGTAATTTGACATAATGTCAGAACTTTTGTAAATAGCACAGTGTACACCCAACATAACAATAAAAAAAATTAAAAAATTAAACATTAAAAACAGTAATAAAAAAAAAAGAAAATGAGTAGGGGAGCACCTGTCCATGTGGATAGTAGCCAGATTTTCACTTCTGACCACGTGATGTTTTTCAATATGTCACAATGTGCTCTCATTGCCATTTGATTTCACTTCTCCCTAGGAAACAGGGAAGCTGATAGTAAGAGCAATATTTATGCAGAAGAATTCAGGAGTGAAGCTTTCAGGGAATGAAATATGTATTCTGGCCAGTGAAAAGGAAATGCTCATCTTCCCAAGACTTATGAATAATCCCTGTCTACCCCATGATAGCTGTGCATTTCTCAGGGGGGTGCACCCTTGCACATGTCCTCCCACAGGGATGGTGACTGATGAACCCAATGTTTCCATCTTGTTGGAAAAACTAAATAATATGATTTGTGCCTCAAACCGCTGTTTTGTTGGCCTAGAATTATCAAAATTAAGGATGATAATAATCTGGTAATTAACGGTAGTTTTTTTAGCACCACCAAAATGGCATGATACAAACAGCAGTGACCTATAATTTCCCTCACATGAAATTTGCATACATCATCACTATATTTATAACTACCCCAGCAGATACCCAAAATATCACTTATCATTTTCTCAGAGATGTCAGGGTGCTAAAGTAGACTGGATTACCTTATTTTCTCAAGCTATTGAGCAAAAGGTCATTGCAAAAGAGAAAATGAAACATGACGTGGCTAGTACAGTGAAAAGGTAATTAGTACCATTATCTCCTTCTTGCTAACTCTTTGGTAACAGAAAAGTATATACATATGCAGACAAATTTAAAGCTAATTTATTTTGGTTTTGTGTTGTTACCACTGTAATTAAAACTGGAATTAAATAGCAGAGGGTTAAGAAGTTAAACAAAATAAACAGTAACTGTATTCAGGTGGAATTTCAATATTTCCTGGATCTGTGCCTGGATCTTCCCTTGGTGCTGAGTCAATTTATGAATGAACACCTGCAACCAGAGAGGTGGCATCTGAGCCTCCAGAACTCAGATTTTCAATGTCTCCAAGGGCAATTGTAGCTTCCAGTTCTTATTAAGTAGTTGTTTTCTCTCTCTTCCTATAGAAAGACTAGCCAAACATAAGATTAGGAGACACTGAAGCCAAAACTTTGATGGCAAATCTTAGACATCTATATTCTTTACACATCTCTAGGGCATCCATCCTTCTGCCCTTAAAAGAATGTCAACAATCCTTCCTACGTGTGAATTGAAGACCATTGTGAAGTCCCTCCACATGTGATTCCTATCACTTTCGACACAAAGCATGCATGAATCCCGCAAGGAACAAGGGTGTAGCATGCTCACTTAAGAGGCACGGAAGCTGGAATCCCAGCCTTCAAAACTCACCCAAGACAAGAGCCAGGAATGGATGGATGGTGGATGTAAATGTACTCCCTGGTTCTGTATGAACAGACTTTTCTACCATTTCATAGTTTTTGCTCTCCATGATATTTGCTTTATCAATTTGTTGCATTTAAAGGAAAATTAATTTGGGTAAGATTCTTTGTAGACTTAGGAAGTTCATATCATGCTGAAGATAATCTGACTTCCCACACATAGAAACAAAACACCATTTACTGAAAATTAATGAAAGAATTCAAAAATCAAAGTGCATTTACCTTAACTGTGTTCCAGGTGCAGAACATATGTGTGTATTTTATTGGTTAGTTGAATAATTACTTTATAATTTTAAAAAGAAATGTTTTACATACCAAAGCAAATCACATAATATAAAAATGCTGAACAAAGAAAAATAGGTCTCTTCTGTCCTCATTCCTGCTCTCACCAGGGCAGCATCTGCTATCAGTCACTTATGTATTCCTGCAGAAGATCTCTCTCACTCTCTCACACACACACATACACTCACACACACATATATACACAGGAGTATAATTGTATTTAAGCAAGGTAGTACAATGCACACTTTTCTCTACCCTGGTTTTTTTTTCCACATAGCAATATAAACTAAATATTTTTGTATAAATACATTTTCTTCATTCTTTTCTATACTTCAGGTTTCCATGTTGTATTTAACCTGTGCCCATCAAAGAAACATTTGTGGTATTTCTCTGCATAATCAATAAAAATTCTTAGACACATCTATCTGCATATTTATGCAGATAATGAAATTAACCTATTTATATTTTTTTAAAAATAAATGTTTATAAACTGACAATCCAAAGTACTTTGAAATATACCTTTTATTTATGGAGAACTTGTTGGAAATTGATAGGATATGTAGCATAAAAGAAGATACCCAGGAAGAAATGAGATTAAGGGTTTTAATAGTGTGTCAGAGACTATCCGCCACATCTCAATGCAACTTATATTTTCTAATTTCACACTTTCTTCCTATTTATACTTAGCATCTGAATAAAACACAAAATTGGAGAAAAAAATTCCTATTAGTTATTTCCTACATATATACCCAATTTATACATATACACAAATTTCTAATAGTTTTGTTAAATATTTAGAAATACAAAATAGAAACAAAAATTATCACGCAACTGTCATTGTAATATAAAAACGTATGTACATGGTTAGTAAAAATCAAATATTAAAGATAAACATAAAATCCACCATTCTCACAAACACGCTCCCTGTAGGGTCAACTCAAAAAAGTAACCACTGTTAAATTCTTGTAATTCCTTCTAAGTAAAAGGGAGAATTGAATGTATAGACAAATTATATATCCACATATGCATACATACATTTTGATAGAAAATAACAAAAATGGTTTCACCAATTTGTACTCCTGAAGAAAAAGTATAAACATATACCTTTCTCCCAATACTTGCTATGTCTTGGTATTACTTGATTTCGCATTTTTTGGATGGGAAAAAGTGACATTTCACTATTATTTTTCTCTGCAATTCATCATGAGTGAGTTTGCAATTGGCCTTCTATATCCAATTTGCTAATTTAAAACATTTATTTCCTTTTGATCAGTTCCTCTTTTTATTAATGAATTTGCTGTCCAGCTTAGAAAGTTCTCTATTAGCCAAGATAAAGATTTGCTCCTTCTTTCTTCTAGAACTTCTTTTCTTTTCAAATATGTTCTACTGGGAATTTATTTTGGTATAAGGAGAGGGGTGGGGGTGTTACTTGACTCTCCTTCCCCCATCCCAGCCACTTAATGTCTGACAAACAAATCAATCCTTTTCTCCAGTAGCTCTCTCTCA
This sequence comes from Castor canadensis, assembly GCF_047511655.1. Lineage (NCBI taxonomy): Eukaryota > Metazoa > Chordata > Mammalia > Rodentia > Castoridae > Castor > Castor canadensis. The sequence goes on along the minus strand of NC_133401.1, from coordinate 49,090,484 downwards.
CGTGGCACCTATGTTGCAAACTATATTCCCATATTTATTTAGGACTATGTCTGGCTTCACCTTATATCATTCCAAGACAACATCCCTACTGTCTCCTGGGCACATGGAAGTCAGGGCATCTTGGCCCACTTACAGTTAGGCAAGGCTTTTTTTTTTTTTTTTTTTTAATTAAGTACTTCAATTCCAGGCTGAAATGGGAGGAATATCCTGTATAACTCTCCATGCTGTCTTTCCTTGTTGCAAAGACTAAAGAAAGCTCTACCCTACTATTGATGGTACTACCTATGGAGGAAGAATTGAATTGAGTCCCTGAGGGGCTATAGATCTGAGTCCTGGCATTGCACTGGCCCATAGCAGACTTGAAACATGAGTAAGAAAGAAATCTTCATTCAGTCACACGGTAGGATTTCAGGGTTAATTTGTGATTACCTAGCTTATCCCAGTTAATATAATCTATATTTTATTTCTTGTATATGTTTATGTCCTCTATAATGTCAAATGTATTTATTATTTCTTAGGATTTTTATCTCACTATTTTTTCCCAGAAAACTTTTTAGCTATTCTCACATATTTATGTTTGCCTGGATTTTTAGTATTGTTTCAGGTTCTGAAAAAAAAATAAACTTCATATTTTCATGGGGATTGAATGAATATATAGATTAATTTACTCTGTTTAATAGAGTGCTAAAATTCTACATAGGCCCTTCACGATTTTGTTAAGCTTATATCTAAGCACTTTTTGGTCGCAATTTAAAAGTAGTTTTTCTCTTTCAGTTATATGTTCAAACTAAAATGTAAAAATCGGACCTATTATTAGGGTATCATGTTTTGATACAATTGCACACTAAGGTCTAAGTCCAGTTAAACATATCTCCTCAAATTTCTTTATGAAATTATTCATTTTCAAGAAAATGGGCAGAACTGTAATTATCAGGTTAAGTGAAATAAGCCAGTCCTACAAAGACAAACACATGTTTTTGTCTCATTCGTGGAAGTTACAGGGAAATAAAGATTTACCAAATAAAACCCCAAAAAACCCAAGGCTATGAAGTAAAAGACTATCTGGGGAAAGAAAAGAGGGAGGAAGGGAGGAGGACAGATAAGAAATAGTAAAAGAGGGATGAAAACAATCAAAGCATGACATGCATGTATGAAAATCTCATAATGAAACGTCTTACTTTGTAGAATTAATATGCACTAATTTTAAAAAAGGAAACATTCAAAATCCTTTGTTTCAGGTTTTTGTAATTCACAGGACATTGTTGTTACCTATAATCACCTTACTGTGCAACAGCAGAACTTCTCTGTCCTAACTGTAATTTAGTTCCCATCCATCAAATGCCACCCCTATTCCTTTCTGAACCGCCCTTCTCTGGTCACCTCCATTCTACTCTTAACATCTATGAGATAAACTTTTTTGGAGAATTCTAAAATATTCAAAGATAGTTATATGCCTTACTCCACACTCATGACCCAGCAGAGGACAAATGGTACTGACAGATCTGAAATAGTTCACAAGATTTCTTTTAAGAAAGAAGTTTTTAAATTTCAGTTATATCTTTCAGAAAAAATAATCTTTTGAACTTTTATAAAATACTAAGAGAAATCTTTATAGTGGTGGGATTCATGATACAGTTCCCCAAAATATGGCTACCTTGGCATCTGAGAAAAGAGCAGATGCAGAAAGATCACTGTGACCTTGCCTCACACTTTTTGTAGCAGGTCATGATTTTCTGAGCTTCCACTGGAGTAGGTCATAAGACTTTCATTCAAGAGGTCCCCTCCCTATATCCAGGGGATAGTAAAATCCTAATCTCTGAAGATATAAGGACACAAAGAAGAATTTGAGCAAACTAGCCTTATAACTGCCCCCAACCCCAGTTATTACCATTATGTCACACTGTTTTATTCCATCCTACATCATGACTGTCCACTTTGTCAAATCTAGCAGAAAACATGAACAGGTTAGCCTACTTTCATAGGTCCTCATTTCCTTATGAAGAGTTCCATGTCACATAAAATTTACATTAATAAATACATTTTGGAAGCTTTTTCTTATTCATCTCTCTTTTGTTATGGTGACCTCATTCATGAACCCAGGATAGATTAGATAAAGTTATATCTCCTCTGTAAGAGTTAGGCAATATAAATGGAAATAATGAATAAACTAGGTGGTTCTTTTATTTATTTAATTAATTTCTTTGGTGGCACTGGGGCTTGAACTCAGGACTTCATGCTTGCTAGGCTTGCCAGGCAGGCACTCTACCTCTTGAGCCACTCCACCAGTCCTGTTTTGTATTGGGTATTTTGACATAGGGTCTCACAAACTATTTGCCTCAGGCTGGCTTCTAACCTGGATCCTTCTCATCTCTGCCTCCTGAGTAGTTAGGATTACAGGTGTGAGTCACTAGCTCCTGGAGAACTAGGTGGTTCATAAACTCAAGTGGCAGCAAATAACATCCATATTGTGTAGTTAACACCAGTAAAATACTAAAAGAGCTTAGTAATTTATCTCAGCAACTTATATCAGGCAGCAAAGCCAAGAGGATGAAAAGAGCACAAAACTCTAAGCTAGGAAGCATGAGCATATGTCAAGCAATATTTAATAATAATAATAATAAAACAAAGGTAAAGATTGTGAAGGAATATGTTGGTAGGACTGCACCCAAGCTCAAAGGAGAGGCACATAAAATTCGATAAGAAAACAAAGGAAGTGGCAAAGAAAACCATACAAACTAAAAGTGGTAGCATAACGTTCTTAGAAAAGACAAGAGCTTGATTTAACATTAAAGGAAACTATGCAAAGGATTACAGATTCTTCAGGTAAAAGTTTATTTTTAAATAAAACACACTAAAAAGAAAAGGTTAAAAATGTACCTCAAACTAGAGTCAATATAAAATGTAAGGATAAAAATCAGGGTTCTTTTTTGACTGTTAAACCTACTCTAATTAAACTACCTCCTAAAATTCTGTTGAGCTCATGTGATCCAAACTGTTTAATATTAGCTGTGACCTCGTCCCTCCCACTGCTCCTGACTCCTCCATCCCTCTTTTCTATCCATCTCCCTCTGCCCTTCCTTTCTTAATGAATTTCATCATTAAGGCTACTGGCTTACAATTAGCTATCATTTCTTCATCGTTGTGCCTTGTTTGGGCAAGAAAGACCCTGCCTTTTATTTTATTTCTGTAAGGTTTTCATTTTTAAGCCTTCAAAAAACACATTTCTAGGCAGACCATCCTCCCCACCTTGCCCTTGCATCATGACAGAGAGCATTTCAGCCCTAGCCAGTGGTGTGCCCATGGAAACTGGGAGTCATTGAATCCTAGGGAACTATGGCAACCAGCAGAGGCAAACTGAAAACAGGCCATTGTCATCATTTTTAATGAGTAAAAGATGTGAGTGTCTTCTACAATGAATTCAACCGCCATTTGCCAAGGAGAAGATGTCATTCACGTTGGCCCCAATCATTAGAACAGGTAACTATTTGAAAGCATACATGTCTGATTGATGTTAGCCCTAGCGTTCCTTAGCAATAAACACTTATTAAGTTGGTTCCTAAAATAACCAGGAAAATCAACAGATATGATCAGCCCTTATGAGCAACTTATAAATTATTTTATTAAATACATTGAACCTTCCAATGTTCTAGAAATTTATCCATAAGCACACATAAGTACTTGCTATTATAGCACAAAGATGCCCGGAGATAATTATCATTTCTTCTGTGGCTTTGTACATTTGAAATTAATTGAATAATAAATTTAGATTCTTACTACTTAGTTTTGGCTTCTCCACTTTTAGCTCCCAATTTTATTGAGAATCTTTCTCAGATTCTACTAAAGAGTTTAGTTGTCTAATCAAACCAAGTTAATGAGAGACCATACAGGTCATCCATGTAGACATAGCAACTATTATTTTGACAAATGAGTTTGCAGCATGAAAGCAGAACTCCCACTGCACTGCAGTTTGTTTGGGTTCATTTATTTTGCATATCATGTGAAGTGTAATTCCAAATTCTCTCTCCCCAAGTAAATCTGGGTCATACCTTTCATTTTTCCTTACAAAAATGGAGCTGGGAAAAATAATATTTTTAAGAAGTCTGTGAATATCCATTATGTGCAAACACAAGTATTTGTGACTTTGAAACTAAGCTATTTTAACATGGCAAATTATATTTGCTATAATCTAGTAACTCCCATAAAACACAGGGTAGAAAATAGACTGGTAGTGCCTTGCAAACTTAAGTAAACCCCCACAAATATAGTGCTACACAAAGGGAAAAAGACAAGAATATCTGAAATGAGAAATAGCTATCATTTACATCTGATAGAATCTGGTCTGTTCCTTAGTTAAAGAAAGAAATCAGAAAAGTAAAATGTATATTCTAAATATTTCAAATTAAATGTATAAAAGATCTAATTCACAAACATTTTGATTGCAGACCAAGCCATAATCTTCTGTCTTGGAAAAATGAATCTATACTCATGAGTTTCAGTATAAAGAATTATGAAGAGTCAATGTCCCTGCAAAAGAATGTTAGTGGTAACTCTTTGTGTTTCCCAATCTTTCAGTTTTCATGTTAACATCTACTTTGATGTCAGCATTATTTGTTAGCCAATTATCTTTCCAACTATGTATTTCATAGGAAATGCCTTCTGTATTTCCAAATGCATTTCTCCATATGTAATATTCAATTAAATGATATAATTTTAGTAACAAGTGGAATAAACAAGCTTGTCAATAAGCAACTGATCACTGAAAAGTACAGCCCACAAGTGGGACAAGAATTACACAAACATAACCAATAGATGTTGCACATCAGTGTCATTCAGATTTCCTGTTGAACAGATGGACTAGACCAGAAGTTGTGCTGACCAGCACGCCCTCTGTTTGTATGCTTAATACGTTTAGGAGACCATGATAAAGAGGACTGAGTTAATCCAACCATGCTGCATGTTGAAAAAATATGAAAATCTGTAGTATGTAGAAGTGCAGATAAAAGACAAAATAGAGCACTGAGCCCATTCAAAAAAAAGTAGAGACCAAGAGGGAAGAAATAACATTTCAAAGATTCAAGGAAAAGAGCATCTTTCAAAAGTGGTTGGTCTGCAGCTTAGAGAAGGAATTGTCAGGACGCTGACATGCTCATGATAATTTAATGATGATGATGATGATGATCGCTGATGATGCAGGGGAAATCAAAAGAGAAAATAACAGATGAATAAAAAAAGAATGATTTCCTAAGGCAATACTAAAATTAGTTTTGAAGTCAAAGAAAAAGATCATGCATAAGATGAAATCAGAGAAAGAAAAATGTAAGTAGATTATCCAGAATTCAAAAAATGAAAAAGAAATTCATAGATATGAAAGAGGAATAAAATTGTATAATTATGGTTCCTAAAGAAGAGAATAGAATAAGTGGAATGGAAACAATACTGACAGATATAACAGAAGAAAATTTTCCCGAGTAGACGAAAAGTGTGTGTGTGTGTGTGTGTGTGTGTGTGTGTGTGTGTATAGAGGGACAAACTTGCTCCACCTGTGGGGAAAATGTGTTAGTACTGTTTTTGCCTTTCTTTACCTTATTCTATTCTATTTATAAGTCTAAGCTTTGCTCATACTCAAATCTCTTCTGTGAAACCTTTTTTAAAATGCCATTTTGCATACTTCCTGCCATGCAGACTTTTAGACTTTCAGCTACCAGAATTTAAATCCTTCTCTTAGGTTTCCTTTGAGGGAACAAAGGAATTAAATTTCATAATAAATCACTTATTTTTATTAGTACATGTCATTCTTGGTACCAAACAGAATAAAGATTCTTCCACTGATCTTGAGACATTGCAAAATAAAATTTCAGTAAGTCCTAGGTAGTAAAAATAGAAGGTGCTATAATCCTTAATAGAAATAGTAAATAAATTAAAACTTAAGAGAAAACCCACAAATCTCTCAAAAACCACTATTCTAAATAATTATTGAGCCAAGAATTAAATCAAAGCTTTAATTATGGACAATTTGGAAATTTCAGTGTTAACCCTCAAAGATAAATTTATTTGGTATAGGTATATCTATGCTATAAGTTATCAGGAAATTCAAGTCTTTTTATAAGAGGGATATTAAATTAACCTAAAGGAAGGAGGAAAAGGAAAACTAGCATGTTTAAGAGCAGAATCCAATGATCCATCATTGCTATTTTTTTTTAGACCTAACCATGTGACCAACACTGGGAAAAGCTATTTTTATTTACTGTCTCAATCAAATTTTAATGCAATTCTGAGAGTCCAGTACAGTTATACCCCACCTACACCTGAGAACCTAGAGACTCAGGGAAGGCCCAACAGTAGAATGGATAAGCATGTTCAAAGTTGGACATTTTACAAGTCCATACTAAAAAAAGACATCCTCAGGGAGGAATTATCAGGTAGAATGACAAAGAAATAAGAAGTGAAATACAACCACTGAACCATGGATCTTTTATCTTCTTAACAGAATATTCCATAAACTGTAAATATATATCCACATATTTGAAAATCTTAATAATGGATGATATTTTAGGAGGTGTAAATTATCTTATTTAATTCAAGAAGAATTAGAATATCTGAATAAAACAACTACCTCTCAAGAAGTTGAAAAGACTGACAAGGAGCTAACCCTCAATAGCTCCAGGTCTTTAACATTTTTGACAATTTCTATAGTAATTAGTCCAAAACAAAGACAAGAGAGGACAACTTCCCTATTTAAAGATGCAGAATCATTCTGATACTAAACCTATCAAATTAGCAAGCAAAAAGTGCAAGGAAAATCAAACTCACTCATGAATGAGTAGAAAATGAAGCAAAAAATTAGTATCAATTCCCACCATCTATTTTGTAAAATTGGTGATAATCAAATGGAGTTAACTAGGAGTGCAAAATTGTTGATATTAGGAAACCTAGTGAAACAAAAATAGTAGCTAAAAAAATCTAACTATCTAATAGATACGGTGTGTTTTTAAGACCTAGAAGAAAAGGTACTGAATGTTTTTACGGTAGAGAAATGACAGGTGATTGAGGAGGTAGATAAGATTAACCTGATTTAAACATTACACAACAAATACATGTAGCAGACATCACATGGTATGTTCTCAATAGGTACAAGTTTTATGTATGACTTAAAATTTTAAATTTTTAAAAACATTGCTCAATTCCCCAGATCCTTCTCAAAGGTCCACACCCTTCTCTCTTGCAGAGCAGATGCTTGTAGCTGCCAGCAGAGGCAGCAAACTTTCCTGCTCCAGGGCCCAGATGGCATCTATCAACTGCATTCCATGAGGGCAGAGGCCGTGGTTACCACTGGGGAAAGCTAAGGAGCCTTCTTTCCCTCAGGATATAGACAAAGATCCATGGCTACAGGACAAAACAGGTAAAAGCAAAAATGTCCCACCCTGGGGGAGGCATGGAAAAACACCTCAGCTACCCTTACCACAATCACACGTACCACCCCTGCCCTTCTACTCTTAACAGAGCAAGTGTTTATGCACCTTAGCACATTTTAAAAATTGGGTAATGTTCACATAACATACAATTAACTATTTTAAAGACAATAAATTCAGTGGCATTAATACATTCACAATCATTTCCCATCACCCTAATGTTATTCCAAAGCATTTCCATCACACCGGACAAAACCACATCCCAACCATTGAATCACTGTCCATCCCTCTCCCTGGTGGTCATTCTCATCTGTTCTCTGTCTAAATGGATTCATCTGCTCTAGATAGTCCCATATAAACTGACTTATACAATACATAACCTTCTGTGATTTACTCTAATATTTGCAAGGTTCCTCCATGTCATTGTAAATGTCTCCTCAAATCCATTCTTCACAGCAATTTTTCCTATGCAGCTCCACTAACTGGCAGCCCAAGTTCATGGCTGGGCATCTCTCACCATCCACAGTCATTGTTTCCCCACAGAAGAAGTAGTGAGGGAACCTTACCTTAAGAAAGGGACTCTTGTTTCACTCTGTGCCCTCCACCCCTTAATCCATTCCTGTGCTACAACAGGTGCTCAATAATCTGTTAAATGGATGAATAAAACAAAACCATGCAAAATAATTTTGCCTGTCATCTTGACAAACATTTGGAAGAGTGAATTAATCAAAAGAACTCCAATGGGGTACAATGAAAAAGCAGTGTTGTTTGCTGGAGTAAGGAAGACAAAATGATTCAGACTTTCTGGAGGACAATTTGGCCATATGTATCTAAAAACTGAAAACCAGCCAAGTGCCAGGGGCTCATGCCTGTAATCCCAGCTACTCAAGAGACAGAGATCTGAGATCAGGTTCGAAGCCAGCCTGGGCAAATAATTCACTAGACACTGTCATGAAAAACCCATCACAAAAAAGGGCTCGTGGAGTGGCTCGAGATGTAGGCCCTGAGTTCAAATCCAAGTTCCATTAAAAAAAAAGAAAAGAAAAAATGTTAACTACAAAAAAAGTATGTGAAGGATCTAATTTTGCTTTTATTAAATGATATATACAAGCCATGATGGTTCACACCTGTAATCCCAGATACTTGGGAGGCAGAGCTCAGGAGCACTACAGTTCCAGACTGGCCTGTTTTAATGAATAACTGGGCACGGTGGTGTGCCCTGTCATCCTACCTGCACAGGAAGTGTAAGTAGGACATTGGTGCTCCAAGCTGGCCCAGGTATAAGAGCACCCATCTAGCAAGTGTGAGGCCCTGAATTCAAATCCCAGAACCATAACAAAAAAAATATATATATATATATATATACACACACACATACATATATATGTGGGTAATCAAGATACATGAGATATAAAAATTGATAATTTTTATTAAGTAATGTGCTTGCAGGTTTATTTGAGGTTTTTGTTGTTTTTTGTTTGTAGTGTAGAGTTTTGAACCCAGGACCTCACACAACTAGATAAACACGCTGCCATTGATCTAAGCTCCAGCCAGTGCTTTGTTCTTTTTTGCTCCTGATTTATATACTTAAGTTTTCTAGAATGTACATTTTATTAAAATATTGAAAATGAAAATAACCTCAGGTACATAGCATAATATAATTGATCTTTTAAAATGTGAAACAGGAATTTAAATTTACTGGGACCCATCTATCATTTAACCAACCACCATCTTTGTGTGGATTTGCCTGACTCTGTCCTGATTCTCTCATGGGTATCTAGCAGCCGAAGTGTGGGCAATAATTGTTTTGCTTTCAAAACGCTGACATTAGTAACACCACATTGCAGCAGATCCCCCACTGTGGCCACAGTTACCTTATTGTCAAAGATCTCTGAGTGTTACAAAGATGGTAGTCCTTTCATTCAAAGACCCTTTTGGATACAGTACCCCCAAGACACAGACACATCTTTAAGGCATTCTGTCTGTCCTGACTCTCAGCCATTTGAATTTCAAACTTTCTCAGTTTTGCCTCCTGCTAAACACAGACACGAGTACAAAGTCCATGAATATGCTCGGAAACAAACTTCCAGAAGCCTGAAAGTGTTGCGCAATGTGCAAAGATACTTGCCTAGGATCAGAATGTAATTACGAAGCAAGCTGGGCAAAGCCAGGCCTGGTGTCCAGCTTGAGAAGGGATAGGCAGCTCTTGGTGATGACAGGTCCCAAGGGCAAAACAAGGTCTGTAAGGTTAAATGGAGGGCAGGGGTGCAGCAGCTGTGTAAGTCTGGGTGGTAGGTGAGGAACCTGGTGATTTGGGAGCAGCAACTGATACAGAAAAGACTACAGTAACAATGGCAGCAGACCTGAACAACACATTGACAGCAAACACCATTTTGCAGCCAAGTGACACTCATCATTGAAAACAAACTTCAAGATTTTCTTGAGGTAGCTGGATTAGCACTCTTCATCTCATTTTCCAAATCCAAGGACCTTATCTGTGAACAACCAAATGCTCAGAAGTTATTTAATGAAACATTTTATCCCTTTATTCCTAAGAATAAGGGAAGTGGGACAGTCACAGAATGTCTGTGGTGAAGTCAACTCAAGTATGAATTGACTGCACATAGTTAGGAAAATTCTTTAAAAACGAAGCAGGAGACCTCACAAAACAAACGTCACCAGTCATACTTCTTTCCTAATACTTGAACCTCCTGAGATTTTTTTTTTTAATCTCAGAGAGGCATGAATTCATCCCTGCACTATAGGCTTTATGTGGTGATGAGAGGCTATTACCATTCCTGGGGCAGGAAATCTTGCTTACAAACATGAGGCCCTGAGTTCAAATGCCAATACCATAAAAAAAAAAGAACACCTCTCCCCATCCAGAACTCCTTCCCCTCCCTTTGAGATGATGTCCATTTTTTTCTTTATTTGCATTATCTTTCAGATTCACAGACCTGCTCTGTCCTGTGCCTGGGACACTTGAGCACCAATGTTCTGGGAAGGAGTAACAATATTGCCAGTGTGACAGTAGAAACAGTCCTAGCTAATGACAGCATTCTGTGCACATTGTTTCACTACATCACAAATTGCAACATGAGCACAGAGCTCTGGGGCTTGGAGAAGAGGAAGGATGAGATCATCTGGGCATTACTCAGTTCTCTAACTGCCAGCATACAGTTCCAAGGTTTCCAATACAAACCCTTATTTTCAGGGTTTTATAACTTGGCACTTGTGATCCACCATCAACTTAAACTTAACATGAAAGGCCCCAGGCGTAGGAACATAATCAGTTCATTCTGAGTAATAATGAAAATAAAACGGGCAGCAAACAAACTCCAATCATTCACAAACGGCTGTTTAAAAATGACATTTTACAAGCGGCCATTCCTCAGGTGGCCCTTCTGCCATCAGTGCTGTGGCTGTTAGAGTCCATCATCCACAGAGAATTCTGGAAAGCAGGAGCCACACACCCCATCAAATAAGCTGTGGGCTCTTAGAGAGACTGTTGTTTCAAGCCAGGTTACTATGTCTATCATATCTATTGTTTCAAGGACATGAAAATGGTCTGCATGCTAAGGATTTTATATCTACTTAGTTTTTAAATGTGGATTTGTTCCAAAAATGTGATTCATAATGCATTTGCAGCAGCTTCAGTACTTTTCCCCCTTCATGGGCACTGGTTTCCTGGTGATGGCCAGAGGCCACAATTAACCAACCAGCTGCCCTTGGCCAGCCTCTGCTCAGGTTGTTTAAAGCCCATCAGATGATTCTCAATGTGTCGTTATCATTGCTAAGCAACAACTGGCAAGAATCGACCCCAAGTGAGTAAAGCAAATGGTGTTTTAGAAATTCTACCATAGATGATTATTGTGCAAAGACCCAGCAGAAAAATCATCAGAAGAAGGCAAAGCTGATGAAAATAATGATGGTAACAGTGGGCTTATTTTAGGGTACATGCTTAAATAAGAAAGCCAGCAACTCTCCACTACCACATGTCAGTCAAACCAACATGGCAGATTTTGTCAACCTACACATGTTAATCAATCACCTGTGCATTCCCAAATACAAAAATCAGGACAGGATTCCCATGTACATGGTTTATAACCTACTTAAAAAGAAACAACAGAGGACGTGGGAAGAGCAATTCACAGGTTGACCTGTAAGAGTTGAGAGAGGATGAATGAGACTGGATAGTGAGGAAGGCTGTCACTGAGTACTGGGGTTCAGTGGGAAGAAATGGGGAACATACAAAGGAAAGCACTGATGTTAGAGAAGCTGAGTGTGTGGGTTAGGGCAAGTCTTTATTCAGCACCTGAGCAAGCACAGGATGTTTAAAGGTCTATTTTATTCTGACACGCAGGAGACCCTGCCTTATGCCATCACAGTCTTCATTTTAAAAGACCCCGGTGATTTGTACATACATTCAAGTCCCCAGCACTACTAGAGATCATTCAGAAACTACTGGGAGGCTGGGGCGGGGGGAGACCAGGAGAGTGGAGGCCACCATTCTGCTTGGTGAACTGTTTGCAGAGAGAACTTGGTAGATCATGTCACCTGATAGGCTTTGGTTGTTGTGGAAATACTGTTAGACAGGAAACCAAGTGACACTCCAAGAAGTGGAGAACTCAGGTTTTATTTTACACTGGCGATCCCAGATGAGTTCACACTCAAAATTCTGGGCTCCAAATAATGATTAAATACCATGTGATACTTAAAGGGCAGTGCAGGGCATCAGGTTACAAGGAATGTGTTAGGGTTAATAGGTGAGTCAGTGCTGGGTTAGAGATCCAGGGTTGTTTAGATAAGAGCAGCAGGGAAGATCTGCTTTGGAAAGTTTATTTACAGAAGGAGACAAAGGAAGGTGGGAATGGGTAGTTATCTCTACCTGGTGCCCTTTGTCTCAGCCCTGAACTCACTTTATGACCTAACTAGCAATTTCTCATGTCCTGCGGCCTTGCCTGAGACAATCTTCTTATTCATTCCCCCCTTTTGATGCTTTTCCTCCTTGTGGTCAAGCATTGACCCTAAATTTCAGGGATTCCATTAGGTTCCTCCTGTCCCAAAGGCCAATATTGTGCTACCAAGAGCTGCAATTTTATTGCCTCCATTCACAAGCTAATGAAGTGAGTTATGGTGTTAACAATGCAAGGGCAAAATACTAGGACCACTAAGAGCATGAAAAGAGGACCAGACAAGGGGAGTAGCCATGAGGCCTAATTCCAGATGCTGCTCCATCTGTTCCAGGAATTTGCTAATCCCTGTCTCCTACATGTAACCCAGTCCTGCAGTTGCTGAGCCATGTCTCTGACTATTCTCTACTGATTCACATAAAAACAACATTCTTCATTTAGGAAAAGGCAGAGCCCCCTCTTGGCTGTCTGATTTTGGAGGACCACTGGTGCTAGGGAGTCCAGCTGGACCTGCATGGTCACTATGGACCTAGCCACTCATTCAATGTCATTTGTTAGGTACACAGATAATTGATTATAGTAGGAGACTGATAAGGCAATTCCTCCTATGCCTGTTCCTATTCCAGCTGTTATCACTAATCCAATTAATAAAGGTGTGACTTGGATAACTCTCTTTGACTGTGTCTGGGCCATCAAAGGTACAGAGAGGAACTGATTGTTAGGCACTATGTTTATCTGGGGAGTGAGGAGTGCTAATGTGCTAATGCCCTTCCAGTTAGCTGGAAAGCACTGATAAGCAAGGATCTTGCATGCAAAAAAAATTAGTATGCCACAAATAAGCAGAGAAAAAAAATTTAAATCTGAATCCTGCAAAATTTCCCTGTTGTTTTGAGTTCTGCTGGAAGCTCTCACAGAAGCCACAGTGCAGCACAGTGTGGCCGATTCAGCACATGTCCTTGTGACCTGCTTGGATCACCACTCACTGAGAAGCTGCACTATGTTCTCCAGTCCCTCTACACTTACTCAAGTGTCACCAAATAGACACTTCAAGGGGAGTTTTGAATTCCCAGAGAAAGCCACCAAAAGCACAGGTGAAAAATATATCTAAAGTGAACAAGTGTGACATTGCTGAGTTCAGAAAGAAGAGAGTTTTCTGAGCATGAAACAAGAGAGCAGGCACTCTGACCTGACTCTGATGAGGACTTTGTCCCAAGAGAGTCACAAATCACCCTTCCCAGAACCAAGCCAGCTCAAGATCTGCCTCAAACATTTAACTTGAATGTTACTAACAAACTTTGAACCTGTTGCTTCAGTTTTCAAAATGAGGTTTAAATAGTTCCTGCCTGATAGACTTGCTTTGAAGAATAAATGAAGGACTGGAGGTGTGGCTCAGTGGTAGAATGTGTGCTTAACATACACAAGGCTTTGGGTTCAATCCCCCCCACAGACACACATAAATGAGATATAAATAATGCTTAGACCAGAGCCTAGCTTACAGTATAATCAATAAATTATAGCCATCATTATCATTATATCAATATATCCCAAAAAATCCATCCCTCTGTGTTTAATCTACTTAAAGATGACTAGTGAAACCAATTTCTAATTGTCATTGAAAAGCAATTAGACTGTGATTTTCCTTAGGAAGAGGACTAACTTGAATACAGCTTACTAGAGGGAAATTGAAACAAAATAAACAAGCTGGAGACTGTCTCCCTACCCTGTGTGTGGGGTTCTCTGGCCAGCCTGAGCTGTGCATTATTGCGCAAGCAGAACCAGTGTTGAACCCGCTCAATCTTGCCACAGGCATGTGACCCTCCCTTTTCCCGCATCCTTGTCACTGCAAGCTGTCTTCTCTCTGGCTAAATTGGATGGCTATGTCAAAAAAGAACAACAAAAATGGTATAATTCATGGCACTGATATGCTCTCAATACTAGCATTCATGCACTTCGAGCCTTCTCTGCTTAATCAAAGATTTTTTTTAACAAAAGTGGTTGGTAAAAAAATGGATATGCATTGATCAGTTATTGGGTTACGGACCACAAATGATGTAACAAAGTCCTGATTCTATTTTACTTATTAAACTATCCATAGCAATCAAAATTAATTTAATTCTACATCAAAGAGTGAGAGAATAATGGTCCGAGAGTCAAATAATGACTGCTAGATGGACTGTATTGACCAAAAATATATGTGTTATTTTCAAGAGCAAACATAGCTAATGCTCAAAAGAAGCAAATGTGAGTTACTGACTTGTTATTAAAAAGCCACCTTTTATGAAATGCCTTGAGATAAACCCACAACATTATAACAAAAGGTAATGTTACATGGGTTAGTGGTGGCTTCCAGTGTTCAAAATCTAGCTCTCCCACCTGTTGTGATATGACCATAAACTAGTTAGTGAATCTCTCTACAGTTTCCTTTTGAAGTGGGGTTAATACTAGCAGTGGATTATTTTGAGACTGAGTTACTATCTTTAATGAGTTGATATATTTATAGCACAAAGATTGGTGTTCAGCACATAGTTAAAGCAATTTATGCCCCTGTTTTATTATTTCATTAAATACTTGAGGAAAATAGTCATTTTTGCAGGTATTACTATGTGGTGTTGGATTGGGGTGGCATACTGTTAGCATTTCCTCCTAAGATAGATATGACCAGTTTCTCCTTGGGTAGAAGTTCACAGTCATTTTTTTTTTTT
Organism: Castor canadensis; assembly: GCF_047511655.1. Taxonomy (NCBI): domain Eukaryota; kingdom Metazoa; phylum Chordata; class Mammalia; order Rodentia; family Castoridae; genus Castor; species Castor canadensis. Next base: position 49,075,460 of record NC_133401.1, on the reverse strand, counting down.
AATGCCTAGAACATTCAGAAGGTGTATTTTTCTGGGTTTCACTTGCTACTTTGTATTATTTTCACTTCTTCCACATTTAGGTATCAAATATACTCCAAGCTGTTAAAGAAAAGGCAGCATGACTTTTTTGATTTCCTGATCCCTTTAACACCTAGGTCAACACATCCCTGGATGAATGAATGAGTCTGACCAAGCCAATTAACATACTTGGTTGCACCTGTATGGTCCATTATCATCCAATTAGTTTCCACCTTAACAGTGTTTGCTTCTTGAGGACAATTAGGACCACTTAGAGCACTGAACCCCTTAGTCCTAAACCAAGTATATAGGAACTTCTTTGATCAATGGACTACATTTCAGCTTTTTTCATCAGCATTTTAGTCTCAGCAAAACTAAGTTACTTATATTTTCCTAAGCATACCAGACTGTTCATATGTCTGTACTTTTGCTCTTAACCCTTCTTCTGGTTTCTTTTACAAAAATTGTCCTCTAGATCAAAATAGATGACTTTCTTATATATAAGAAGAAGATCTTAAGAGTAAGTGACATTATAGCATGAAGAAATCTTCCCTAAAAGCACAAATAGGTGCTTAGGAGATCTTTCTTAGCTTAACAAACCCCCTGAAAATTTTAGTGACAAAACAAGATTATCATCATTATTTCTCATAGCTTTGTAGGTTGCCTGGATCCAGTTGGATGGTTGTTGTGAGTAAGTGACTTAAAACAAGATTGCCATCATTATTTCTCATGGCTTTGTAGTAGACTGGGCTCAGCTGGATGGTTCTCCTGCAGGGAGTCTTATGAGGTTGCAGTTGGATGTTAGTTGTGGTAACAGCAATGCAAACTCTTAACTAGACTGATGTCCATGTTGCTGGTCCTCCTGACTGAAAGTTCAGCTGTGCCTCACCATCTGGCACTAGATTGCAAGAGGGAACACTGCAAGTGCAGGAATTTCCAGGGATGGAAAGTAGGAGCTATAGCATCTTAAGGTCAACATCCACAGACCAGCACAAGAGCATTTCTTCCCCATTCCAATAAAATGGTCACAGAGCCAAACCAGAGTCACAGTCACCAACTCTATGGAAGGTGTGCCAAAGGATTTGTGGCTGTCACTTATCTACCACAATGGTATTGCTCCCTTGGCCACCTACATATACCTATTTTTAAATTGTAGTAGGATGTAATTACAGTACTTGAACTCTATTAATCTCCTCTATCATTAAAAAGTTAATGACTAGCAAAAGATTTAGATATTAAGTATATACAGATTGAATTAAATCAATATGCATTTCAGAGAAACAACAAATATTTTTGAAGAGAGAATCAATAATCTTTAGAGATTAGTATGGACCAAATCTCATTTTGTGTGTGAGTGTGTGTGTGGTGCTGGAGACCAGACCCAGGGCTAGGCAAATGCTCTACCACTGAGATAACCCCAAATCCAAAACTCATTTGAATTTACAATTCAAAAAATAATGTACAGTTGATAATAATGGTTCAAGGAAAATATTTATTGAAGACTTGTAAAAGACAAGTTTTAAAATGCTGGTCTCTCTCATGCCAGATGTTAAAGACTCCTATTCTTTTGATTCATTTACCACATCTTGTGTTCAATGTCTTCCTTCCCATATTTCCTCTGACCCACCTATCATTTTCATGTGCAGCCAAATAGACTTCCAACAGCCACCCTCTGCATTGTTTTATTTGTTTCTTTTGGGGTATGTGTGTGTGTGTGTTTGCAAAAGGGTCTCACTGTGTATCCCAAGCTGGCCTAAGCCTTCATGTGCAGAGATTACAGGCATGAACCCTCATGCTCAGCTTACCCTGTGCATCTCTCAACCAGAGGCATCCTGAGAGCTGTCAGGAAGCGCTTACCCAGTGATTGATGGATGTGGAGAATAAATACAACATCACTTTCACTCTTAGTCCTAAGGTTTTTGCTTTGCATTATTTTCAGAGTTTCTCCATGCAATTAAGCAAACCCACTACGAAAGGGTGCCTAATGATTCACTCATCATTTTCTGTATTTCCTTCCCTATATCAATTCCTCTTTCCCAGTCCAGTGTTTGTGATATATATCCCAATAACTCACTGCTCTTAGACTTAGGGTCTGCTTCTGGGGGAATCCAAATTAAGACAAGAGATAAAACTCCTGAGAAAGCAGCATTCACTGTCAATGACTAGGAAGGATCTCAGTAAGGTAGAAAACTCTTCTAGCCCAAGATTTAATCTGAAACAGATTTACAAACAAAAAGCACTTCATAATTAGGCCACTACTCATTTGTCACTTGCCAACTTACAGGCTCACAGGTGAGAGTAATCACCTGAAAACTAAGTACAAATGAACCTAGAAAGCCAATTTTTATTTTTTAAATAATATTACAAGGGAAAGTAATGGAAGATGGCTCCCCAAGGCACTCTAAGCTCTCTTATAACTGTCCTTACCAAGAAATCTTCACAGAGACCAGCCAGGGTTTGGGAAGCAGATCAAGGAGGGCAGTGTGTCCTAAGGAAGCAGTTGGGAGAGGAGGCTCTGATGTGATGGGCAGTGTTGGTCATGGTTGACATGTGTATGCCACATGGTCATTTATTGAGGCCCATAAGGGTATTTGGAATGAACACTGAGAATGAGCAGTCAGTACATCATCTGATTGGGTTTTCTAGTTCCTTCTAGGTATGTCATGTTTTCCCTCTCCTGTGTCTTAGACAAAAACCTGTCATTCTGCTTTCAAGTAAGAAGGGAAAATGGACACCAGGGTCGGGTGACTCTCACCAAGCTCCTGACTACCTTGGTATTAAATGTATCTCCCACTAGGCCAATGCTCCTGAGAGGAATTGCCCTCCATGTGCAGCTTTAGCTCTACATTTGGGTGCCCTGTGGGCAGAATAAGGAGGAAGGATGATAACGGGAAAGACTCACTCTACCTGGGTCTCTGCCCAGCCTCAGGTCCCAAGTAATCTGGACAGCATAAGACCTGCTCTCAGCTTTCACCCTCAGGAGACCTGGCAGTCAGCTAAGACCCACTGACCCCTGTCATTCGGCAACCATCATTTCCATTTCCAACTCTGTTCTGTGAGGGCCAGGTGTGGCAGCCTAGTTAGCTGTTCAAGAGAGAGGTTGACCCAAGTCCAGTACCCTGGCGTGGAATCTCTTTGCTTCTTGTTCTGGCCAGTATCATCTTGGTCATGTCACTTAGTGACCTGGAGTCACAAATTCTTATTTACAAATAAGTGTTTGATAAATGATCAATACTACCTTTTGCTGAAGTGCCTAGGTAGGTTTTTTCCATGATCTTCAAAGCCTGGCCATTCATTTGTCAGCTGGGTATTCAGTCTTAAATTCCTGACTGGAGCTCAGGTAATTTTGATAAAAAGTGTCATAGAACTTCTTCACCAGGGCTTTTTCAAAAATACTTGATGACCAGACCCAATCCCATATCAACTGAAATCAAATGTCTGCAAGTGAAGGGAAGCTTTGCAAGATTCTCCCAATTATTCAGATTCATTGGTAGGGTTGAGAATCACCTGGTTTAATATCATCCTATTCAGCTGAGACTCAACTGGAATTTACAGACAGAGACTCATCTTGTCCATAGATGGCCAATCTGATAAAACTGTGTCCTATGAGAATTGGTTGGAGAAAATAAATATGTTTAACTTCAGTGAAGTTAAGGGGAAGCCTTTATAAGGACGCAAAAACTTACTTCAAATATTTGAACAGGCCCTAAACAACTGCTGCTTAATAAGAAATGACTGATCATCTGCTTTATAGTACCCAGGGATGTAGAAATTATAGGTATGCAGATTTCTATCTCGAGATAAGAAATAACTTCTAGTAATTTCCCCAAAGAGAAAGCCTCTCTACAACATAATGAGTTTGTAATCGCTAGAAATACTCAAGTGAGGCCAGATGATTATTGTCAGGAAGAGACTGGACAGATGATCTGAAAGGTTGTTTTTAATCTAAGTTTTATGAATTAGGATTAAGTACTTCCAATTTATTCCCTTTTGGAAGAGGTCTTCTTCCCCTCCCATGTGTCATGGCTAAAGGAATGCTTTCAAACAAAGCAGAGAGTTTTCAAAAGCCATTTGAAATAACTGAATACGAAACAAGACAAAGGAAAAATTATTTTTTCTTTTAAATTGACCTTCATACTCATAGTTTCAGGAGATTTTACAAAAAAGAAAAAAAGACAGTCTTACCGGTATGCTTGGATATTGGGTTGTAGACTATGGAAACACATGGCTATATGAACCCTCTGTAACCTTTGTCTTTTTTTAAAATTTCTTTTATTGTTGTGCTGGGTGGGGGTACATTGTGGCATTTACAAAAGTTCTTAACAATATAACATACTTAAAATCATCCCTCCACCATTATCCTTTATCCCCCTTCCCCATGCCTGGAATAGTTTTAACAGGTCTCATTTTTCCATTTCCATACATGTGTACAGAGTATTTGCACCATATTCACCCTCCTACACCCTTTCCCCACCTCCTCGCCCCCTCCTACTGGTACCAACTCCCCAGGCAAGACCTGTTTTGCCCTCCTGGTCTCAGATTTTGTAAAAGAAAACAAAATAACTTTCTTTGTTTAAGATAGTTATACAGGGAGTTTCCTTGTAACATTTCCATGTATATATGTATTACAACCTGAATTGGTTCATCTCCTCTATTTTTCTTCTTTCTACCTTAGTCCCCTTCTTATTGAGATTTCAACAGGTTTAAAAATTCTATATTAAAAATCTAAACATAGACCTGCCATATGATCCAGCAATCCCACTCCTGGGGATATACCCAAAGGAATGTAACACAGGTTACTCCAGAGGCACCTGCACATCCATGTTTATTGCAGTGCTATTCACAATAGCCAAGTTATGGAAACAACCAAGATGCACCACTATTGATGAGTGGATCAAGAAAATGTGGTACTTGTACACAATGGAATTTTACTCAGTCATGAAGAAGAATGAAATCTTATCATTTGCAGGTAAATGAATGGAACTGGAGAACATCATTCTGAGCAAGGCCAGTCAGGCTCAGAAGACCAAAAATCGTATGTTCTCTGTCATATGCAAACTTTGATCCAGGGTAAAGGCAGCAATGTGGTTGGACTGGGATCACATGACAAGGGAAGAGCACATACGGGAGATATAGGAATAGGTAGAAAACCCAAAACATGAAAGTGTTTAATGTCCCCACTCCAGAGGAGCTAATACAGAAACCTTAAAGCAACAGAGATTAACATGAGAAGGGGATCAGGAACCAGCGTAAAGATCAGTTAGAGATGAATCAACATGGATCATAACACATGTGTACATGAAAGCAATGCTAGGAATCTCTCTGTATAGCTATCCTTAACTCAACTAGCAAAAACACTTTGTCTTCCTTATTATGCTTGTGTCTTTTCTTCAACAAAATTAGTGATAAAGGCAGAATAGGACCTGCCTGGAACTGAGAGGGGCAGGGGGTAACAGGGTGGGGGAGGGGGGAGAAATGACCCAAACAATGTATGCACATGTGAATAAGTGAATAATTTCAAAACTAAATAAATAAAAAATTCTATAATCATTTTTGTATAGGAAGTACACCTACCATATTCACCTTAACTTCCTTCTTTTACCCTCCCCCTTTCATGTGTGACCTCCCCTTAGTGTAACCTGTTTTTCATAATATTGCTGTAATTGTGTTAGGTCTATATTCCATATATGAGGGAGAACATGTGACTTTTGGCCTTCTGAACCTGATTAACTTCACTTAAGATGATGTTCTCCAGTTCCATCCATTTACCTGCAAACGGCAAAATTTCATTCTTCTTTGTGGCTGAATAAAATTCCATTGTATATCAATACATTTTCTTAATCAGTAGTGTGACCTAATTCCCACATCACACATTCACCTGATAGCATCTTTCTATTGAGAAACTCACACTAGGCAAACAAATGCAGGGTCAGGACCCACCTCACAGATGTTAACTTAGCAGGAAGGGATGAGAAAGTCCCTGTCAGATGTCAGTCAACTCGGAAAAACCTTCAGGGAGTTCTAGCTGTTCTTCCAGTTGAAATGTGTCAAATGCTTACTATTATTTAGTATTGTGCAGAAAAAAAAAAAAAAACACAGAAATTCAACATGGCTCTTGCCTACATAGATCGCCAGAGTGACATGTGGATGCTAAGTGGGGTGATGTTAATGAGATCCCCTCCAAGGTCAGGAGCATTTGTTACACTTCTCTATAAGAAGGAGCCCCAGCTGTTGTCATCTGTCTGTCAGGATTTATTCCTCTTTGACAAAAAAGAAGTTTAAAAAAAAAAGAAAAACCTTCCAGAATAAACAATCACTTTCCAGGCTTGATGCTAGAATGCAAAGCAATAATATGCAGTTTTAAGAACCGACTTCAGAAGCATCACAAATGAAGTGCTGAGTGTTTTTCCCCACACATTTGACTTCAACTTGGACAAAAGATAAAAAATGAAATATATTTTCTCTCTTCTTTATGCCTAGCTTTACTTATTCATGTGGCTTAATTTTGATGAATGGATTAAATTTCTCTCAGAGTTATACCTTGTCTCTTTGCCTTCGCTGGGAGCTAACTTCAGTCAAAGACTTTAGAGATATAGATTCTGATTGTCCTCAGCTCTGGAACAAATCACATTACATACTTTTGAATAATCAGGGAAAACACAAAAAGCTGCCTTTTCACTTCGCTTATTTGCTGTTCTCTCATCCATTCTGGTGTGAGGTGCCAGCCCATTTTCTGCCCTTGTAACAACAGTTTCATAAGCAGCCTAAGTTTCTATGATAAAACCTCTATAGAAATTTATAAGAAAAAAACACGTCTTCAGGTTTCTGTTGTTAAATAGAACAGATTTAATTACCATAACAAGGACGGCAATGGCACAAACACCCCCATTTGATTGAAGTCACTTTGTGACTGTATCTAAAATAAATACTTATTTTTTAAAAATAAGTCTCCCTAAGTCCAAGTCCAAACTCTTGTTATAGGGGGACTCACACCTCTCAGAGAGAAGATCACAGGCCCTTCTGGGATGAGCATTTGGTTAAAGGCCAGCAAGAATACCATCCAAGGTAGAGCAAGGCAAGAAGGAAGCAAACTCTACAGGAGTCTCACTTGGAAAGAAGTCTTTTCTTTCCAATTTCCTCTGATTGGCACAGAAAATTTTTAAAAGGGACCTTTTTTCCTGGAGTTTGAACTCAGGGCTTGCTAGGCAAGCACTCTACCACTTGGACCACCTAACAGACCTTTTTTTGTATTGGGTATTTTCAAGATAGGGTCTTGGGAACTATTTGCCCAGACTGGCTTTGAACCTTGATCCTCCTGATCTCTGCCTGCTTCCTGGCACAAAAGGAACTTTAAATACCTAATAATTACATATTTTACTAAGTTAGTAAATAGAATCTGAGACCAATACCGTCTGGCAGTTATGGATATTCTTCTAATTTTCTGATAAGAAATCTACAAAACCTGTAAAGAGATAAAAACTCAGAATAACACTAAAAATGATAAAGAATTAGAAAAGTGATTGGTTGAGTGGCTCAAGTGATAGAGCACCTGTCTAGCCTAGCAAGTGTGAGGCCCTGAGTTCAAACCCCAATACCACCAAAAAAGAATTAGAAGGAAGATCTAATAGAAAACCCACAAGTGAGTTTTGACTCATCTCTGGCATCTCAATCTTCCCTTGCTAGAAGAAGCAAGTGGACCCACAACCTGGAGAAGCCGAGAGATGCCTGCCTGGTGCTTCTCTGCCTGTGCCCCACTCCATGAAGCAGCTCCACACCACGTGGAAACACCAGGCACGGTCACAGCCACAAGAGGTTTTTAAAAGAGGCATCCCAAAAGAAATCCCTCTTGCATTCCCTACAGTCTCACCTCCCCCATAAACAGCAAAACAGGAAGGAGAGGGAGGAAGAGGCTATATCCCCTCTACCTGAAGAGGTTTAATTCCTGGTAGTCAAAAATCTGGAGGAAAAGTGAAGGGTTTTGGTGATCGGTTTTGTTTGTTTGCTTTTGAGATTGGATCTTACTATGGCATCCAGGCTGACCTGGGACTCTCTTTCTTTCCTTTCTTTTCTCATTTATTATTTTGGCAGTACTGGGATTTGAACTCAGGGCCTTATACTTTGTAGGAAGGCAATCTACTGGCTATAGTCCAAATCATTTTTGCTTTAGTTATTTTCAGATAGGGTCTCATGTTTTGTTTTGTTTTGTGTTCCAGGCCCAGATGCAGACCCCTATCCTCCTGCCTGTATCTCCCACCAACTTGGGATTACAAACAGGTACCATTGTGCTCAGTGAGACTAGATCTCATTAACTTTTTTGTTGTGTTTATTTCCAACTGCAGTCCATCCAATCTACTCCTCTCAAGTAGCTGGGATTACAGGCCTGAGCCACCACACCCAGCCTGGCCTGGGACTCTTGATCCTCCTGTCTTAACCTCCCAAGCACTGGGATGTACCACCATGCCCAGAAAAAAAGTGTTTAAGCCTCAAAGGTATACATTTTTGAGATGATGAATTCTGACACACTCTGCTGGGTCAGATGGTCCATGAATTGAGATTAGTAGAGGAAAGAAGGTCTTTTAGTATCTCCTTTGGCAAATACTAGGTCTACAGAAATATTATTTTATTATAGGATGAGTAAAAAAGGAAAAAGCAAGAATTTATGAAAATATTCAGGACAATGAGAGAGAAATCTCAAAATTCAGAGGAAGATTATAATGGAGTAATCCAACGTGGAGGTGCCTGAATCACGATGAATTGAGAACCCAAGACAGGCATTTCAATCTTCAAGAGGGGTTGGAGTTGGCCACCCCATAGCAATGTTTGATTCCCGATACCAGTCTGTCACCAGGGCTCCTCCCAGGCCCACTCCCCCGATTTTGTGAGCCACTTGTAGCACTGAATATGTCTCCTGTTCCTTAATTTAGCAAGAATCTATTTCTGTTGTGTGCACCCAAAGGATACTAACTGGCACAAGGAACACTCTGAAAATTATTTCTGATAGGAAACCAGAAGAAAATTTTAGGAATGAATGAAAGAATTGTTAGATTTAAAGAACTAAAGAAAAGACAGTGACACAAAGAATTATGGGAGAAAAATGAAAGATCATAACATGAGACCAAGAAGGGACAGAGAGGGGAACAAGTAGAGGAGAGGGGAGGGGACAGGAGGGAGGAGAGAGAAGAGAGAAGGGGAGGCTATACAACTTTCCTAATCTTGCAAATTGAAGGCACTGTCAAAAAAAGTCAGAAATATTCATAAAAAGAGACTCATGTAGATACATGCTGAGCTAGGAAATTGAAAGAAAAAATCTTATAAAAATTCAGGCGGAAATAAAACCTTATTTATAAAAGAAGGAAAACTATTGCCTTCTTCAGAATTATATAATATCTCTGTTCCAAAAGAGAATATTAAAAAAAAATCTTGTGTTTCAATCACCTTTTGGAGTATAATTTATAAAAATAAAGTGTTCATTCACATTTACAATTCAGTGGTTCATACAAATGTGGGCATCTGGGTAACCACTTTTCCATTAATCACAACTGTTTTCTTTTTCTTTTTTGATGGAACTGGGGATCAAACCTAACACCTCATAAACACTGGACAAGCCCTCTACCAATAAGCCATACCCTGGTCCCTCAATCTTGATACCTATATGCCCCATTCCCCTCCTGTCCCACCCGACTTGCTTTTCTCACCACAGCGTAGTTTTGTGTACTCCAGCATTTCATATAAATGGAGTGATGTCCTTTTGATTTGGGTTCTTTCACTCAACCTAATGTTTTTTATATTTCCTGTGCTTTTGTATCAGTCATTGGTTCCTTTGCCTGTTCTGTTAATCTTCTACAATTTGTTTATCCTTTTGTGTGCTGACGGGCATTTGGCTTGTTTCCAGTTTGGGGCAATTATGAATAAAAGCACTTGAATGTTTATGGACACATTTTGTGTGGACTTATTTTTCATTTCTCTACTAAGGTAAATACCTAGTTGTGTGGTTAACTTGACATGAAGCTGCCCTCCGTTTAACCATGTCACTTGCCCACTAGCCGTGTATTAAATTTCTGGTTGCTCCATGTTCTTAATACTTTGTATATCAAATATTTTCAGTTATGCCTTGTTAATAGATATACAGTAGTAATTCATGGCTACAACTTCAGTTTCCCTGATGAGTAAGGATTTGTAGTATTATTTTTATGTACTTATTGACTATTTCTATGTCTTTTTTTAAGATAAATCTATTCAGCTCTTTTGCTCACTTTTATTGGGTTGTTTCTTATTACTAGGAAGATAATTTTTATGTATTCCCTAAACAAATTTGGAACATTGTCTCCCAGTTTCTATATTCCTTTGTATGATTTTAACGGACATTCCAGGAGATCTTGCATAATTTAATGAGGAAAAGGCAAACAATTTAATAAATAAGACTAAGATATTTCTAAAAGAGGATATACAAGTTGTCCATTAGAACATGAAAAGATAGACAATATCATTAATTATCACAGAAGTGCAAATTAAAACAATTAGATAGCATTTCATTCCCATGGAAGGGACTAAAATTAGAAAGACATACAGCAAGTGTTATTAATCTTTTATTGTCAAGCATGTATAGGTACCAATAACATAAACATTGCTCTTAGGAATTTTCAATTTCAGGGCAAAAAAGGAATTTTAAAACATTCTTCAGTTTCTTATAAAGTTAGCAAACAGGTTTTGTGTAGCTCATAATTCTACTTCTGTGTATTTACCCAAGAGAAATAAAAACTCATGTCCACAAAACAGGCTGTATATGCAAGAATATTTATAGCAGCCTTCCTTGAAATACCAAAAAAGGTGGAAATGACCAAATATCCATCAATAGGAGATAAGTATTTTTACATAAAGAAATAGTACTCAACCATAAAAAGAAAGAAACCACTCATACACATCATGGTATGAATGATTCTTAGAAAACATCAGGCTAAGCAAAATTAGACATAATAAAAAGTACATAAACCATGTGATTTATATAAAATTTAAACAAAGGAAAAACTAATTTATAGCAACACAAATAAGTTACCTACAGAAGTAAGGATGGAAAGGAAAATATAAGTATTCTTCTAGATGATTCAAATGCTCTATAAATTGATTCAAGTGGTAATTATACAGAGATACGCACTTAGGAAAACTTGAAAGAAATTTTAAAAGTCATATTCTGAAAAGGTTAGCCTCACATTAAAAGAACAAAATTACAGAAAAACGTGCCAGAGAAAGAAAACCAGGGCTGGGATGTAGCTGAGTAGACCAGCGTGTGCACAGAGCAAGCATAAGGTCATGGTTCAATCCCTATCACCACAAGGCAGAAAAGCAACTGCAATGAACACCTTCGGTAGAAATGTACGTAGGCATAGCTTCACACAACTAATGGCTGATTGTAATAATATTAAAAACTTGAATAATATGCGTTAATTTTAAATATTTTTTAAACTTTATCTTACCAAATGGACAAACTTTAAATGTCTATAAATATGGATTTATTTCAAATAATTAGTTTTAACAATAAAGTTAAATTAAAGTGTCATCTGTGTGACATCAAAGGCACAGTCAATGAAATTAAAAACAGATAAACTGGACTTCATCAAAACTAAAACTGTTTGCTCTGTGATAAGCCCTATTGAAAGGACAAAAATATAAGCCACTTACTGGAAGAAACTATTTACATAACACCTACTAAAGTGCCTGTACCAAGACTACGTAAAGAACTATCTAAATTCAACAATAAAAGTGGAAATCCTATTTAAATATATATATCTGCCAGTGGTTTGAATGGACTCTTTACCAAATAGTATCCACAAATAACAAATAAGCAAAGGAAAATAAATTCAACATCATTAGCCATTTGTGAACTGGAACAGAAAGCTACCATGAGATACCCCTACATTCTTAGTAAAATGGCTAAATTAAGAAACTCGATAACCCTGATAACCCCAAGCCCTTTCAAGGGTGTGGTTCAATATGGCGCCTGTGAGAATGTGAAACAGTACACTTACTTTGGAAAAGAACTCAGTATTTTCTTACAAAGAAGTCAGTATTTTCTCATAATCTAACCTGGAAATCAACCAAATGGGTTGTTATCCTTAAAAAAAAAATGAAAGCTTATGTTTACACATGAAAAATGTCAAATGTGAGGCCAGGTGCAGTGGCTCAAGACTAATCCTAACTACTCAGGAGGTAGAGATCCAGGAGGATCATGGTTCAAGACCAGTCCAGGCAAAAAGTTTGCGAGCCCTCTCCCAAGCAATGGCTCAGCACTGTAACACAAGCTTGTCATTCCAGTTACACAGGGAAGCACAAATAAGAGGATTATAGTCCAGGCCATCCTGGACATAAAGGAAGATCCTATCTCAAAAATTACCAACACACAAAATAGTTGGTGGAGTAGCTCAACTGGTAGAACACCTGCTTAGCAAGTACAACACCCTGAGTTCAACCCCTAACATCACCATAAAAGTTAAATATGAATTTTTTTGGCAGACTTCTTCTAATAATCAAGGAGAAAACAAACTATAATACATTCGTGCAATGGAATACTACGAACTCAATAAAAAGTAGATATTCATACACTCAACTGCTTTTACAGAGCTCAATGACATTATGCTGAATGAAAAATGCCAATCTCTAGGGCTGCATACTACATCAGTTCATTTATATCATTCTCAAAATGAAAGAATTGCAGAAACGGAGACAAATTAGTGGCTGACAGGGGTTAGGACTAGGGGCAGCAGGTATCAACAGGGGAGATCCAGGAGGGAAGCTACCTGACGTAATGCTTGTGGCATTGCTTACATGGATCTACATGTGATAAAATTTCACAGAATTGGACAATAACTAAAAATAGCAAAAAAGGTGATGAGAAATAAAATATAGAATGTGATGGCTAAATCAGTCCCTTTTTCTAGAAGGGAGGTCAGGTTGTAACAGTGACAAGAACACAGGAGACACAAAAACACTGGCAAGGTTCTATCCCTCAAACTGATCAGTGGGATCCATTAGTCTTCATGATTTTCATTTCTATAGTAAATATTCCATGATAAATATTCACTGCTTAATTAAAATAATCTTTTTAAAAATGCAAGGAGAGATATTATCAATTTACAAGGAGGAATATACAAACACCAAGTGGTGATATCACAGTCAAGACTATCCCAAAGCCCCAAATTCAAATATTCCCTCCCAGACCTTATGAGAGTTCTACTCATACTGTAAGGTACACACACACACACACACATATTTGCTCATTTTTTTAAGTTGAGAAGATATGGTTACCTTTTTTGCTGTGATTATGTTTTATATTTGATCTGTGAAGTAAATTGCCTGATTTTATCTTGGTAAATAAATAACTTTTGTTGAAAAATTAAATTCTATGTTGCATACTTGGCACTTTTGTTCATTCTTTTAAACAAGATTTTAAGTTCATTCTCTGTTAATGGTAAACAAATCACATAATTATCAGATAATTTTTGAACACATTTTTTTAAAGTTCATGATAAGAAAAATATATTCAGAAGTTGATTTACTATGACTGAGTAAAAAACTCAAAGTAAAATGGTTTCCTAAAGGTCTCTAGGTAGCTACCACTATTTTTAGTTTTCACACTGAAAACATGGTTATGAAAATTTTAAATGGAAAATATACAACTGCTTAACCTCTTAGCAACCCTGCTTGTTAAACAAGTCAAACCAGGAACAAAGTCAATGATGCTGGGAATACAAAGCAATGTGATCCTATTTGTTATAATTAGAGAAAAATAACTTACTTCAACATTGTGTTTATGTCAGCTAAATTGTTTTAAAACTTGTGTTGTGATACATGCTTATAAATAAATCCTAATGTATATGAATAAACAATGTATCCTCTACTAATCATTTTCTAAGGTTGCTTATCTGTTAGAGGATTATTTCATCAGTCAACTGACTCTGAAGCAAAGATCACAAACTCTTTTTCTATAATGAGCCAGATAGTAAACATTCTAGCTTTGCAGGTCATGTGGAATCTACAGTAACTACTCAACTCTGCCTTTGTCATGCAAAGTCACCAGAGACACAATAACCAATTGGAGTGGTTATAGTCCAATAAAACTTTATTTATTAAAACAGACTCATCCTTTGCCAACTCATGCCCTAAAATAGGATGTTTTCAGCAGCTGTGGGGTGTGTGTGTGGTGGTGGTGGGGTTGTATGTGTGTGTGGTATATGTGTGTGGGGGAGTGAGTGAGTATGTATTGTGTATATGTGTAATATGTGTGCATGGATGAGTGTGTATTATGTATATGTGTGATGTGTATGTCGCACACATATGGACAGGCAGCACCATCTATCTCGATACTTTTCCCCAGACCACAGCTATTCAACATGAAATTTTTTTAATTTCTTTTTTTATTATTATTATTGTTGTACTGGTGGTACATTGTGACATTTACAAAAGTTCTTACAATATATCATAGTTGAATTCACCCCCTCCACCATTCTCCTTTATCTCGCATCCCCCCATTCCTGGAACAGTTTCAACAGGTCTCATTTTTCCATTTTCATACATGTGTACATATTTCCACCATATCTCCTCTGGCAATCCTGCTTAGTGCCAAAGGTGAGTATTTACTTTGATGGACACATTAAATCTTGTAATAGTGATAGACTCATACGTATAAATGGATGGTGATGAATTTCCTTATTGAATGGATCACTATACCTATGAATTGAAAAACACCTTAAATAGGTCATTCCCATGCCAGTCTTCGAAACTGGAACGTGTTTCCTTACCTCTTTTTTAATTGGCAACTGGGTCTCAAAATTATCATACTTATAGTTTACCATTTCATACATTTCCAAGAATGTGAACATCATTTGAAAACTAAGGAAGATTGGTTAACAAATTATGGCTTACCTCTAGTTGTGTTTAATTAGAAAAGATTCACATGGTACCCTAAATGCTGCTTCTAAGATGAATGGTTTTTTAAAGAATTTTCCTTTAATTATATTTTTATGTCATACAAAACAGACCTAATGGTATCTCAATTTCACACATCTCTTATAAAATTTAGAGTGGAAAGTGCCATATCCTTTGGATGCGTTAGATTTTTTTCTGTAAAATTTAAAGCTAGTGAACACCTGATTTGTGCACAGGAGTGGGCAGCTGCAGGGCCAGCTTCACAGTCTGTTTGGCAGGGTCCCATGTTTGATTTGTTTTCTGCCATCACCATCATGAAAATTCTCAAATCATTTTGAACAAGGGTCCCATTTATGTTTAGTACTGGGCCCCCAAAATTATGTGGCTGGCCCTATAGGGCAAGATGAAAACTTCCCAAGGACAGAAAGATTTTCCCAACAGAGCAATTTAGGAAGGTCAGATCCTGAAACCTCAGTAAAAGTTTAATTTGCTTGACTTCAAAGGAAGCTCCCTGCTGGTATAAACTTCCTACAGGGAGAACAAGAAACATGCTACAGAGAACAAGGGAAAAACTCTCTTTTCACTTCTGAAAAACAGATAATAATTGCACTGATTTTGCTTCTAAGACACAGAATGGCCATCATGACTATGAAAGATTGGGTTCCTCCTCCAGTCTAGATTATTTTCCTAATAAAGTGAATGGAGAACCAGCAGACCATGTGATTAATGTAAATCCTGAGATGATGATGAAAAATGAAGGCGGTCCTTTTATGTGCAAGGCTTGGTGTATGTATACAGATGCAGATAGGTAACACATGGGCACAATATTTTTCTTTCTCACAGCTTAGAATTCTTTCATGTGCTAAAATTCTAATCCTGAGCCCTTAGCATGGATTATCTCAATTCTAATCAACCAAGAGATGTAGGAATCCTAAAATAAAAAACATAATGCTAATGATTGAAGCCCTAGGTTCAATCCTTAGCACCAGAAAAAATGTATAGATGATAGAGAAATTAATTGATGATAGATAGACGTATACATACATATAAAGATAAAGATGAGAGTGAGATAGAGTGATGACAAATATAGAGATAGATGATAGATGACATCTAGATGATTTTTGATGATAGTAGATACATGATAGAGGTAGATGATAGATAGATAAGATAGACAAGTAGATAGATAGACAGAAATATAATGCCAGTCCTAAAACATGTAGACTGAGAATGAGCTGTTCAAAGGGAAATTTGCACCATAGTGGGAGTGAGTTTAAAATAGTAACAGTTCTACCAATCTATTGAGAATTGTAACCTTGCCCCCATCCCTCCCCCTACTATATTTTCTCCCATCACATTTGCATATTTTATAATGTTAACTCCAAAAAGGCATTAATCTGTTCACTGATGAGTCTATACTGAGCTTCTAGAACAATGCTCAGCACAAGGTTGGTGCTTAATAAAAATATGAGTTGAATGGATAACTAAACCATTAGGAGGATTTTCAATCACATTTGGCCTTCCTACCCAAACTGTTCCTGCTGGGAAAAAGCAACTACAAA